>NC_071496.1:19395200-19722484 GCF_028500815.1 Rissa tridactyla
ACTTGAGAGAGAAGAAACAGGGGAGTAGGAAAAAAACCCAATTTGTAGCTAAATCATGGACGGACATTAGAAAGAAACTGGAGAAAATGGAGGATTGGCAGGATAGGGGTTTGGATGAATTGTTACGGGAAGCCCAGAAAGTGTATGTCCGCAGGGAGGAGGAAATACATAAGAAACAAGTCGGAATGTTGGTAGCTGCAGTCAGAGAAGGGCAAAGGACGTCAACCCCTGGAAAAGGGTTTGAAGCTCGCCAGATAAGACAGGAGACCCGAAAACCTTTAAGAGGGAGAGAATGGGGAACTGTGGTTTGTTTTTATTGTGGAGGAAAAGGGCATGTTAAAAAGGACTGCAGAAAGAGAATGATGGATGAGAAAATGTTCAAAGACTAGGGGTGTCAGGGGCTCTATTTGCTGGGAACCCGAGAAAAAAAAAACAAAAAACAAAAAAAAAAAACAACAGAGCCCTTGATAAAACTAAAAGTGGGTCCCCAGCAACAAGAAATTGAGTTCCTAGTGGACTCGGGAGCAGAAAGATCTACCGTTCAAAAATTGCCCCAAGGATGTAAAATATCCTCGGCGACTATACAGGTTATTGGAGCAAAAGGACAACCTTTTGGAGTACCCGTAATAAAGGATGTGTTTTTTGAAACCCATTCTAAGGTAGGGGTGGGGTCCCTGCTACTCATGCCTGAAGCAGACTATAATTTATTGGGCCGAGATTTGATGATTGAATTAGGAATTGGCTTAGAAGTAAAAAATGAAACACTAAAAATTAAATTGTGTCCCTTACGAGTAAGAGATGAAGAGAAAATAAACCCTGAAGTCTGGTACACCCCGGAAACAGTAGGTAAGTTAGATATTGAACCCTTTTCGGTAACAATAAGGAACCCAGAAATACCAGTCAGGATAAAACAATACCCCCTTCCTAGAGAAGGGAGGCTAGGTTTGAAACCTGAGATCCAAAGATTACTTGAAAAGGGGTTGCTAGAACCCTGTATGTCTCCTTTTAATACTCCCATCCTGCCTGTAAAAAAGCCGGATGGAAAATATAGGTTAGTACATGACTTACGAGAAATTAACCAGAGAACAATAGCTAGATTCCCGGTGGTGGCGAATCCACACGCCCTCCTGAGTCAAATAGGGCCCGATAATCAATGGTATAGTGTAATAGATCTGAAGGATGCATTCTGGGCATGCCCTCTCAAAGAAGATTGCCGAGATTACTTTGCTTTTGAATGGGAAGACCCAGATAACCATCGGAAACAACAATTACGGTGGACGGTATTGCCCCAAGGGTTTACCGAATCTCCGAACTTGTTCGGACAAGCCTTAGAACAAATCCTGAAGGGGTATGAGTTAAGTGAAGGAGTCACACTGGTCCAATATGTGGATGATTTGCTCCTAGCTAGTGATAGCGAAGACAAAGTGAGGCAGGAAAGTATTAAGTTACTAAATTTTTTGAGTTTACAAGGATTGAAAGTAACAAAATCAAAACTACAATTTGTTGAGAAAGAAGTAAAATATCTGGGACACAGATTAAGCAAGGGAACTAAGAAATTAGACCCCGAAAGGGTGAATGGCATACTGTCATTACCGGCTCCTAGAACTAAAAGACAGGTTAGGCAATTATTAGGTCTCTTTGGCTATTGCAGGCAATGGATTGAGAACTATAGCAAAAAGGTGAAGTTCCTCTATACCAAATTAACTAAGGATGGATTATTGAAATGGTCGGAGGATGATGATAAACAATTAGAAACACTGAAAACTGATTTAGTAAATGCCCCAGTTTTGAGCCTGCCAGATGTAAAGAGACCATTTTATCTATTTATCAATGTTGATGAAGGGACCGCATTTGGGGTATTAGCACAAGAATGGGCAGAAAGAAAGAAACCTGTGGGATACTTATCTAAACTCCTGGACCCCGTAAGTAGGGGTTGGTCTACTTGCCTTCAAGCGGTAGTAGCCGCAGCCCTTTTGGTAGAGGAAGCCCATAAAATTACCTTTGGAGGAGAATTGAGGGTATTATCACCTCACAACATCAGGGGAATTTTGCAACAAAAAGCTGACAAATGGATAACAGACGCCTGGCTCCTAAAATATGAAGGCATCCTAATTTCCTCTCCCAAACTGGAACTCGCGGTAACAAGCGTGCAGAATCCAGCACAGTTTTTGTATGGGGAGCCGAGTGACAAAATAAATCATGATTGTCTTTACAACATTGAGGAGCAAACGAAAATCAGACCAGATTTAGATGAGGAAGAACTTGGAGAAGGAGAAAAGCTATTTGTAGATGGATCATCCCGGGTAGTTGAAGGAAAGAGAAAATCAGGATTTGCAATCATTGATGGAAACACATTTAGTGTAATAGAATCAGGACCTCTGAGTCCTAGTTGGTCTGCACAGGCTTGTGAACTATATGCTGTATTAAGAGCCTTGCAACTTTTAAAAGGTAAAATTGGAACCATATATACGGATTCCAAATATGCCTTTGGCGTAGTGCATACTTTTGGAAAAATTTGGGAAGAAAGGGGTTTAATAAATTCTCAAGGAAAAGGATTAATACACCAGGAATTAATAATCCAGGTCTTACAAGCATTACGAGGACCAGCGGGAATAGCCGTAGTACATTTAAAAGGACACCAAAAAGGATTAAGCCCATTAGTCAGAGGAAACAATCTTGCTGATCAAGAAGCAAAAAGAGCAGCATTAATGGTGATCCAGACTAAAAGAACTCGGGAGGACTGTATAACTTGTGGAAGGGAATCAGACGAATTCCCATGTTATGAGTGTTGGAAGGATTTTGGAATCGATGCAGTCCCTTGCAGATGTCTAATTTATGATGAATGTGGCAACCCCAAGTATAGCCGTTGCCATCTACACCGAAAAATTCACTCAATCCTGAGTTTTACAGTGCAGGAAAAAGATAAGCTGACTCAGATAGGAATCAGGGAGACAGAAAAAGGAAAGTGGAAACTCCCGGATGGCCAGGAAGTTCTCCCAAAACCTCTGGCTTTGAAAATCATGCAAAAATTCCATGAGAACACCCATTGGGGAATTCAGGCGTTAGTGGATCAGTTTGCCACAAAGTATACGTGCATTGGTGTATACAATATAGCAAAGAGAATAGTTAGCGAATGTATGACATGCAAAAGGGTTAATAAACATCACTTACGGGAAAAGGCCCTGGGGGGAAGAGAACTGGCTCACAGACCATTTGCTAAAATCCAGCTAGACTTCACTGAACTTCCAAAGGTGGGACGATATAAATACTTATTAGTAATCATAGACCACCTAACCCATTTTGTGGAAGCATTCCCGACAGCTAGAGCCACCGCTCAAACCGTAGTGAAGACTTTGCTGGAAAATATAATCCCTAGGTATGGATCCATAGAGGTAATAGACTCTGATAGGGGCTCCCATTTTGTTTCAAGAATAGCAAGGGAAGCTCTCTCCTCTTTGGGGACAAAATGGGAATATCATACTCCCTGGCATCCACAAAGCTCGGGAAAGGTAGAAAGAGTAAATGGGGAAATAAAGAAACAGCTCACAAAATTGATGTTAGAAACTAAGATGTCATGGGTAAAGTGCCTCCCCTTAGCACTATTGAATATAAGAACACAGCCCTGAACTGATGTAGGAATTTCCCCCTTTGAAATGTTATATGGGATGCCATACGATTTAGAAATTCCGCAGGACCACCCCCAACTTGAAAATTCACAAATTAGACCTTATATAATTCAACTCATGGCTAGGAGAGAAAAGCTGCGGAATAAGGGCTTAGTAGTACAGAGACCCCCCTTGGATGTAGCCATGCATAACATAAAGCCAGGAGACAAAGTTCTAATCAAATCATGGAAAGAGTCCCCATTAACCCCCCGTTGGGAAGGGCCCTATCTCGTTTTACTCACCACAGAAACAGCCATCCGGACAGCAGAGAGAGGCTGGACTCATGCGAGCCGCGTAAAAGGACCATTAAAAGACTGTTCTTGGGAAGTGACAAGCCCGCCTGGAGATCTGAAGATTGCCTTCCGGAGGTTGTAAATGGACACACATATAACTGTGGTACAAGTGAGCGACTACAGCATATCGGTGGAGTACGGTTACGGTGATACAGGGGACATAAGAATCAAGTGTGACATTCTGAGCTGTAATTGTTATCCTTTTTATTTGTTTTATTTGTAAAGGGTGTCGAGAACGGAGGGGGACCCATTGCCATTACGGGATACCCCCTCGAGGGGTTTGCCACCCTTGTGGGGACAAAGAGCGTGAGCTCACCAAATTGGCTCTAAACATAAAAATATTTAATGGTGAAATCCAGGAGCAATCTAGTGAGTGGCGGGAGATATTTGCACGGGGTATTAAACCCGAGTACTATTGCTATCACCCTCGCGAACCTGCTCCATTTGTAATTGACATTATTACAGTGTGTTGTTGCAAGACACTTAAAGGGGTTCAGTGCGATTCACCTGAAATGCACAGAAGCAAGCGACTAAAAATTGCATTTATTCTCCTGAAGACTACCCCTGCTGCCGAGAAGATGATACCCCTCGTGGCTCGAAGCAACCGAGTCGACGAGCGAGGCAGAGGAGTACAAAGCTGTGGAGAACAGAACCCACGGAGTGGGACTGTACAAAGCCACTGGGAGGACTGCCTCAGTGTTAACCAAGGGAATCGCACGAAATGCCCCGGGAGGAGTGATAGCACTACAAAGGACTGGGTAGTTGGAGTGAGTGTTCAAACTAAACTTATTAGCCGGCCGGGTTTCCACCCTTCTCGCCACACTCTAATTTTAATTTTACTAAATCTTGTAGGTGTCTTATTGTTTGCACAGCAAGGGGGGTTGTGTGTTGCTCTGGATGAGGAATGCTGCGTATATGCAGATCACACTGGAGTAGTTAGAGACACCATGACAAAACTACGAGAAGGATTAGAAAAAAAAAAGGAAAGAAAGAAAGAGAAGCACAGCAAAATTGGTATGAATTTTGGTTCAATTATTCCCCATGGATGACTACGCTATTGTCTACCATCGCGGGACCTATGCTACTATTAATTTTGGGATTAACATTTGGCCCTTGTATATTGAACAAAGTAATTGAAATTGTAAAGGGCAGACTGGAAGCTGCCCATTTAATGCTTCTCAGAGCTAAATACGAGTCATTAGATCAGGAACCAGCAATAGAAGAAACATTAGCTTTAAGTCACGCTGAACTCCAAAGATTTGATGAACAAAATGGTAAATAAAAAAAAAAAGGGGGGGGATTGTAATAAATAGAATCATGTTTGTTAATCAAATCAGGCTTTCTTAAAGGCTGGTGAAAAAATTACACTGTTTCGACTCTTCACATACTTGAATCGCAGGCATCCAGTGTGCTATCTGGTGCACTTTGACACCTCAAGGCCTAAATCACAGGCATCCGGTGTGCTGTCTGGGGCACTTTGACACCTCAAGGCCTAAATCACAGGCATCTGGTGTGTTTTAACACTTCAAAGGGAAGAGCTAAGTTGTGAGATAAGCTGAAAAGAGTCTCCCCAAGGACACTGATAAAGATGAGGAGCCTTCAGCCTCACGACCACCAGGAGGCGGGACAAGACCGACCCCCTAGCAACACGTCGCTCAGACACAGAATATACCAGGATTGACACATATACGGGAACCAGAAGAGTATAGAATCAACTACTTTCGGGGAGTGGGGGTGCGCCGTTGGCGGAGCAAAGACTCCCCGGCCGCCCAGCGCTGTTTTGCTTGTTGCCGCTTGCTTAATAAACTAATTTGATTAATTGGATTGGTTCCTGTCAATTATTGGGCCTCAATCTATAACAAATTTGGTGCCGTGACTCGGATAGAGGCAATTTGGCTGTAAACCTCACAGGGGGGGCGCCCCGCTGAGTAAGCGGCCCCTGTTGGGGGTTTTTACACCCAAAACCTCTACCGACGAACTCGAAATTCGGCAGCAAGCAAATAAAAGCCGGCAACCCCGTAAACTTTGTGCATGAAGACCCGAACGAAGACTCAGGAGTGAGTAAGTATAGGCCGGTGATCCGTTCGGTTGGGGTTGGGTATCCTGGAGTGTGCCTGTGTGAGACGTCCACTTGAGGACGAAGCAAGTGCGGACCCCTTAGTAGTGCGGTTCCCATCTCCCGCGAGGGACTGGGCCACGAACAGGGGGAAAAGATTGTGTGTGTGTGTGAAGGCACTCCGGAAGATGGGACAGAAGAAAAGCAAACCTTCTGATCCCATGGGTGGGTCGGTGCCTAAGGTTAGGTTACCCCAGATACCGCCAGACAGTCCGTTAGGATTAATGATTAAATATTGGGATGATTACCCTTCTAGGCAGGGTAAGGATAAAGCAAAAATGATACATTATTGTATGGAAGTTTGGGGTGGGAAACAAATTAGAAGTGACCACCTGTATTGGCCCGTTTTTGGGTCCTTTGAAGATTGGATATGCCAGGCTTTACATATTTATGTTAATTCTAAGGAACTCTTTAGCCTGGAGGAGAGTGAATATGCACACTTGTGGATAAGGTCAGAGACGAGAGTAAATCTGTATCACTTGAGAGAGAAGAAACAGGGGGGTAGGAAAAACCCCGGGATGAGGATGAAATCCCTACCTCACCCCTCCCTTATGTACCACCAGCACCACCGCCACAGCCTTCACCGCCCCCAACAGCGCCAGACTTTTTCAATACAGATTCTCCCTCTGGTTCTTCTGAAACTAGACGAGTAACTCGAAGTCAAACTAGGATGGGGGAGGATAAAAGTAATTTATATCCGCTTAGGGAAGTTGCTATGGGGGGAGCGCAACCTGGCATGGGATATGTTTCTGTCCCTCTGAACTCCGGGGACGTTAGGGAATTTAAGAAAGAAATGGGAAGCTTGTTAGAGGATCCCCTAGGAGTTTCAGAACGGGTAGACCAGTTCCTAGGACCCAACATTTATACCTGGGATGAACTGCAGGCCATATTGGGCATATTGTTCACTGCAGAAGAAAGGGAAATGATCAGGAGAGCTGGGATGAGGATTTGGGACCAACAACACCAGCAGGGTCCTGTGGCAGATATTAAATGGCCTCTTCAGAGACCTAATTGGAATAACCAAAACGAAATAGACAGAGGCCATATGCAAGATCTGAGGACCATAATTGTCCAGGGGATAAGGGAATCTGTCCCTAGGGGACAGAATATAAACAAAGCCTTTAGTGAACATCAAAAGAAAGATGAAACCCCTACGGAATGGTTAGAGAGATTGAGAAAGAACCTCCAATTGTATTCAGGGCTGGACCCTAGTACACCGGTAGGGCAAGCCTTGTTAAAAACCCAATTTGTAGCTAAATCATGGACGGACATTAGAAAGAAACTGGAGAAAATGGAGGATTGGCAGGATAGGGGTTTGGATGAATTGTTACGGGAAGCCCAGAAAGTGTATGTCCGCAGGGAGGAGGAAATACATAAGAAACAAGTCGGAATGTTGGTAGCTGCAGTCAGAGAAGGGCAAAGGACGTCAACCCCTGGAAAAGGGTTTGAAACTCGCCAGATAAGACAGGAGACCCGAAAACCTTTAAGAGGGAGAGAATGGGGAACTGTGGTTTGTTTTTATTGTGGAGGAAAAGGGCATGTTAAAAAGGACTGCAGAAAGAGAATGATGGATGAGAAAATGTTCAAAGAAGACTAGGGGTGTCAGGGGCTCTATTTGCTGGGAACCCGAGAAAAAAACAGAGCCCTTGATAAAACTAAAAGTGGGTCCCCAGCAACAAGAAATTGAGTTCCTAGTGGACTCGGGAGCAGAAAGATCTACCGTTCAAAAATTGCCCCAAGGATGTAAAATATCCTCGGCGACTATACAGGTTATTGGAGCAAAAGGACAACCTTTTGGAGTACCCGTAATAAAGGATGTGTTTTTTGAAACCCATTCTAAGGTAGGGGTGGGGTCCCTGCTACTAATGCCTGAAGCAGACTATAATTTATTGGGCCGAGATTTGATGACTGAATTAGGAATTGGCTTAGAAGTAGAAAACGAAAAACTAAAAATTAAATTGTGTCCCTTACGAGTAATAGATGAAGAGAAAATAAACCCTGAAGTCTGGTACACCCCGGAAACAGTAGGTAAATTAGATATTGAACCCTTTTCAGTAACAATAAGGAACCCAGAAATACCAGTCAGGATAAAACAATACCCCCTTCCTAGAGAAGGGAGGCTAGGTTTGAAACCTGAGATCCAAAGATTACTTGAAAAGGGGTTGCTAGAACCCTGTATGTCTCCTTTTAATACTCCCATCCTGCCTGTAAAAAAGCCGGATGGAAAATATAGGTTAGTACATGACTTACGAGAAATTAACCAGAGAACAATAGCTAGATTCCCGGTGGTGGCGAATCCACACGCCCTCCTGAGTCAAATAGGGCCCGATAATCAATGGTATAGTGTAATAGATCTGAAGGATGCATTCTGGGCATGCCCTCTCAAAGAAGATTGCCGAGATTACTTTGCTTTTGAATGGGAAGACCCAGATAACCATCGGAAACAACAATTACGGTGGACGGTATTGCCCCAAGGGTTTACCGAATCTCCGAACTTGTTCGGACAAGCCTTAGAACAAATCCTGAAGGGGTATGAGTTAAGTGAAGGAGTCACACTGGTCCAATATGTGGATGATTTGCTCCTAGCTAGTGATAGCGAAGACAAAGTGAGGCAGGAAAGTATTAAGTTACTAAATTTTTTGAGTTTACAAGGATTGAAAGTAACAAAATCAAAACTACAATTTGTTGAGAAAGAAGTAAAATATCTGGGACACAGATTAAGCAAGGGAACTAAGATATTAGACCCCGAAAGGGTGAATGGCATACTGTCATTACCGGCTCCTAGAACTAAAAGACAGGTTAGGCAATTATTAGGTCTCTTTGGCTATTGCAGGCAATGGATTGAGAACTATAGCAAAAAGGTGAAGTTCCTCTACACCAAATTAACTAAGGATGGATTATTGAAATGGTCGGAGGATGATGATAAACAATTAGAAACACTGAAAACTGATTTAGTAAATGCCCCAGTTTTGAGCCTGCCAGATGTAAAGAGACCATTTTATCTATTTATCAATGTTGATGAAGGGACCGCATTTGGGGTATTAGCACAAGAATGGGCAGAAAGAAAGAAACCTGTGGGATACTTATCTAAACTCCTGGACCCCGTAAGTAGGGGTTGGTCTACTTGCCTTCAAGCGGTAGTAGCCGCAGCCCTTTTGGTAGAGGAAGCCCATAAAATTACCTTTGGAGGAGAATTGAGGGTATTATCACCTCACAACATCAGGGGAATTTTGCAACAAAAAGCTGACAAATGGATAACAGACGCCCGGCTCCTAAAATATGAAGGCATCCTAATCTCCACTCCCAAACTGGAACTCGCGGTAACAAGCGTGCAGAATCCAGCGCAGTTTTTGTATGGGGAGCCGAGTGACAAAATAAATCATGATTGTCTTTACAACATTGAGGAGCAAACGAAAATCAGACCAGATTTAGATGAGGAAGAACTTGGAGAAGGAGAAAAGCTATTTGTAGATGGATCATCCCGGGTAGTTGAAGGAAAGAGAAAATCAGGATTTGCAATCATTGATGGAAACACATTTAGTGTAATAGAATCAGGACCTCTGAGTCCTAGTTGGTCTGCACAGGCTTGTGAACTATATGCTGTATTAAGAGCCTTGCAACTTTTAAAAGGTAAAATTGGAACCATATATACGGATTCAAAATATGCCTTTGGTGTAGTGCATACTTTTGGAAAAATTTGGGAAGAAAGGGGTTTAATAAATTCTCAAGGAAAAGGATTAATGCACCAGGAATTAATAATCCAGGTCTTACAAGCATTACGAGGACCAGCGGGAATAGCCGTAGTACATTTAAAAGGACACCAAAAAGGATTAAGCCCATTAGTCAGAGGAAACAATCTTGCTGATCAAGAAGCAAAAAGAGCAGCATTAATGGTGACCCAGACTAAAAGAACTCGGGAGGACTGTATAACTTGTGGAAGGGAATCAGACGAATTCCCATGTTATGAGTGTTGGAAGGATTTTGGAATCGATGCAGTCCCTTGCAGATGTCTAATTTATGATGAATGTGGCAACCCCAAATATAGCCATTGCCATCTACACGGAAAAATTCACTCAATCCTGAGTTTTACAGTGCAGGAAAAAGATAAGCTGACTCAGATGGGAATCAGGGAGACAGAAAAAGGAAAGTGGAAACTCCCGGATGGCCGGGAAGTTCTCCCAAAACCTCTGGCTTTGAAAATCATGCAGAAATTCCATGAGAGCACCCATTGGGGAACTCAGGTGTTAGTGGATCAGTTTGCCACAAAGTATACGTGCATTGGTGTATATAATATAGCAAAGAGAATAGTTAGCGAATGTATGACATGCAAAAGGGTCAATAAACATCACTTACGGGAAAAGGCCCTGGGGGGAAGAGAACTGGCTCACAGACCATTTGCTAAAATCCAGCTAGACTTCACTGAACTTCCAAAGGTGGGACGATATAAATACTTATTAGTAATCATAGACCACCTAACCCATTTTGTGGAAGCATTCCCGACAGCAAGAGCCACCGCTCAAACCGTAGTGAAGACTTTGCTGGAAAATATAATCCCTAGGTATGGATCCATAGAGGTAATAGACTCTGATAGGGGCTCCCATTTTGTTTCAAGAATAGCAAGGGAAGCTCTCTCCTCTTTGGGGACAAAATGGGAATATCATACTCCCTGGCATCCACAAAGCTCGGGAAAGGTAGAAAGAGTAAATGGGGAAATAAAGAAACAGCTCACAAAATTGATGTTAGAAACTAAGATGTCATGGGTAAAGTGCCTCCCCTTAGCACTATTGAATATAAGAACACAGCCCTGAACTGATGTAGGAATTTCCCCCTTTGAAATGTTATATGGGATGCCATACGATTTAGAAATTCCGCAGGACCACCCCCAACTTGAAAATTCACAAATTAGACCTTATATAATTCAACTCATGGCTAGGAGAGAAAAGCTGCGGAATAAGGGCTTAGTAGTACAGAGACCCCCCTTGGATGTAGCCATGCATAACATAAAGCCAGGAGACAAAGTTCTAATCAAATCATGGAAAGAGTCCCCATTAACCCCCCGTTGGGAAGGGCCCTATCTCGTTTTACTCACCACAGAAACAGCCATCCGGACAGCAGAGAGAGGCTGGACTCATGCGAGCCGCGTAAAAGGACCATTAAAAGACTGTTCTTGGGAAGTGACAAGCCCGCCTGGAGATCTGAAGATTGCCTTCCGGAGGTTGTAAATGGACACACATATAACTGTGGTACAAGTGAGCGACTACAGCATATCGGTGGAGTACGGTTACGGTGATACAGGGGACATAAGAATCAAGTGTGACATTCTGAGCTGTAATTGTTATCCTTTTTATTTGTTTTATTTGTAAAGGGTGTCGAGAACGGAGGGGGACCCATTGCCGTTATGGGATACCCCCTCGAGGGGTTTGCCAACCTTGTGGGGACAAAGAGCGTGAGCTCACCAAATTGGCTCTAGACATAAAAATATTTAATGGTGAAATCCAGGAGCAATCTAGTGAGTGGCGGGAGATATTTGCACGGGGTATTAAACCCGAGTACTATTGCTATCACCCTCGCGAACCTGCTCCATTTGTAATTGACATTATTACAGTGTGTTGTTGCAAGACACTTAAAGGGGTTCAGTGCGATTCACCTGAAATGCACAGAAGCAAGCGACTAAAAATTGCATTTATTCTCCTGAAGACTACCCCTGCTGCCGAGAAGATGATACCCCTCGTGGCTCGAAGCAACCGAGTCGACGAGCGAGGCAGAGGAGTACAAAGCTGTGGAGAACAGAACCCACAGAGTGGGACTGTACAAAGCCACTGGGAGGACTGCCTCAGTGTTAACCAAGGGAATCGCACGAAATGCCCCGGGAGGAGTGATAGCACTACAAAGGACTGGGTAGTTGGAGTGAGTGTTCAAACTAAACTTATTAGCCGGCCGGGTTTCCACCCTTCTCGCCACACTCTAATTCTGATTTTACTAAATCTTGTAGGTGTACACGGATACTCTCACCAACCATTTAAATGGACATTAAGTAGGTGGGAAGATCATCACGTGATTCAAACTGTCACGAGTCCTGGGGCACCGACATTTAAAACACACTTATGTGAGTTAGCTCCCATAAAACCCTGTTTAAATCTTATGGGGTATTATCTGTGTCCAAGCTCCAACTCCGGGAGAACATATTGCAATGCTCCCAACCAGTATTATTGTGCGTATTGGGGATGTGAAACAATCGCCTCAAATTGGAACCCAGTAGCAGGGCTGGATAAATACTTGACAGTTCAATGGGGCCCTCAGGGATGCAGGCCCCCACAGCGTGATCGATATGGGGGAATTATCAATCTCGGAAATTGCATCCATCTAGAATTAACTGTACAACAACCTCTTGATGAGGGGTGGCTTCTGGGAAAAACATGGGGAATACGGTATTGGGAACCTGGAAGCGATAGAGGGGGACTCATATACATAAAGAAAGAAATAGTCCCTAATGACCCTGATCTGGTGGGACCGAATGAAGTACTAGCGGGAGAAATATCCCTCTCGTCAGATAAGGGGATACCTAATGGAACAGATACTGGGACTACTACAACAACAGCAACACATATTAACACCCAGGAACCTAGGGGCAATTCTCTTTGGAAATTGGTGCAAGCCAGTTATCAAGTATTGAATGCTACCTATCCAAACTTGACAGAGCATTGCTGGCTGTGCTATCACATTCGGCCACCTTTTTATGAGGCAATTGGAGTAACTGCTAACCCTAAACGAATCAATGGGTCAAACCCCTCACAATGTCTGTGGAAAAAGGAAATCAGTCAGAGCCAGGGAATTACATTGGCTCAAGTAACCGGGCAGGGGAGGTGCATTGGGAATGTGCCCCACAATAAGAAGCACTTGTGTAAAACCATGATCCCCTCAAATAGGAAACCACCAGCTGACTGGTTATTACCAGCAAAGAATACCAAATGGGTCTGCTCCTCCATTGGAATAACTCCTTGCTTATCGCTGAAATTATTCAATGAAAACCAGGATTATTGTATCCAAGTGTTAATAGTTCCTAAGATTATATATCACTCAGAGGAATTTGCCTATGAATATCAAACAGTCCCAAAATATCATTTGAATAAACGAGAACCCTTTACAGCCCTAACAGTGGCTACGCTGGTAGCTTTAGGTGTAGCTGGAGTCGGTACAGGGACAGCCTCCTTAATTCAACAAAATCAACAATTCAATTCCCTTAGAGCAGCTGTAGATGAAGACCTCGAAAAAGTAGAGAAATCTATTAGTGCTTTAGAGGCCTCCCTGAGATCCTTATCAGAAGTAGCACTACAAAACCATCGAGGATTGGACTTATTGTTTGCACAGCAAGGGGGGGTTGTGTGTTGCTCTGGATGAGGAATGCTGCGTATATGCAGACCACACTGGAGTAGTTAGGGACACCATGACAAAACTACGAGAAGGATTAGAAAAAAGAAAGAAAGAAAGAGAAGCACAGCAAAGTTGGTATGAATCCTGGTTCAATTATTCCCCATGGATGACTACGCTATTGTCTACCATTGCGGGACCTATGCTACTATTAATTTTGGGATTAACATTTGGCCCTTGTATATTGAACAAAGTAATTGAAATTGTAAAGGGCAGACTGGAAGCTGCCCATTTAATGCTTCTCAGAGCTAAATACGAGTCATTAGATCAGGAACCAGCAATAGAAGAAACATTAGCTTTAAGTCACGCTGAACTCCAAAGATTTGATGAACAAAATGGTAAATAAAAAAAAAAAAAAAAAAAAGGGGGGATTGTAATAAATAGAATCATGTTTGTTAATCAAATCAGGCTTTCTTAAAGGCTGGTGAAAACTTACACTGTTTCGACTCTTCACATACTTGAATCGCAGGCATCCAGTGTGCTGTCTGGGGCACTTTGACACCTCAAGGCCTAAATCACAGGCATCTGGTGTGTTTTAACACTTCAAAGGGAAGAGCTAATTTGTGAGATAAGCTGAAAAGAGTCTCCCCAAGGACACTGATAAAGATGAGGAGCCTTCAGCCTCACGACCACCAGGAGGCGGGACAAGACCGACCCCCTAGCAACACGTCGCTTAGATACGGAATATACCAGGATTGACACATATACGGGAACCAGAAGAGTATATAATCAACTACTTTCGGGGAGTGGGTGTGCGCCGTTGGCGGAGCAAAGACTCCCCGGCCGCCCAGCGCTGTTTTGCTTGTTGCCGCTTGCTTAATAAACTAATTTGATTAATTGGACTGGTTCCTGTCAATTATTGGGCCTCAATCTATAACACTTCTTTCATCATTGACTAGTGTAATAAATAGCCAGATCCCTTAAACAGAAATGGCACTTATTTTATTATAGGGACAAAGCCAATAAAGCAAAAGCACAGCGCTGGGTGCATGACTCAAGTCAGAGGCACACCAGCTAACACTTCAGCCATGTCTTATATACATTCAGTATTGCATACGTATTCACTATGTTAGGCAGAGTAATTGTTTATGATGATTGATTATTATTAGTCCTTTTTCTCTTCTATTTGTGTGTTTCCTTCTGAATTGTTTCTGAGGATCGATGATCTTCAGTTCCCTTTTCCCATGCATCTGTTTCCTTCTGGTAGGATCAGCTCCCTTTTCCCATGCATGTGTTTCCTTCTGGTAGGATCGATTATCATCAACTCCCTTCTCCTATGCATCTGTTTCCTTCTGTTAATCACTTGTGGAGTCTTTTGGAGAAGTTCTCTTTTGTTTCTCTCGGATGTTTTTCTTCATGATGTTTTTCTTCATAGTTGCTGTTAGTTGTTATCTTTGAGGTTTCTCATGTTTCCTAATTTACTAAAGGTTAGTTATCCTTATAAGTCAAAGATTTATAGCCTTGTTATTATGGCGAAAGCCAACAATACCTTCACTGTTTTTCACAATTCCCCCTTTTTGTCTTTTATACTACATTTGGCTTGAGCCATAACTTTCATTGTGCTTAATCCATTTGTTTTGTTCATAGATCAATTCTGCTTCTTCCAATTGTTGTGGAGTATTTCTTATTCTCCTTAATACCATTATCTTTTTAGTTGAGCCTGAGGCTGCCAATTTTGGATTCTTGGGTATGGAAACTTCTTGCATGCTTTGGACTACTGTTATAATTAAGCGTATAAAACAAGGGATTAAGCAAGGAAGAAATAATAAACCAGCAACTGAACATAAGAGAATGTAGCCTAGTTTCTTCCACCAGGTTCCCCCAAAAACATTATTCCACCAATTATCGTTTAACATAGATTCCCATTTTTGAACCGGTACATGCGCAATTTTCCGGATTTCTTCTGTTACTTCCAATATTGCATCCCCATTACCATCTATCTTTAAACAACAATCTGAAGTGTTCCATTTTCCACAAATGCCCCCTTCTTCCACCAGTAAGTAGTCTAAGGCTAATTGGTTTTGGTAGATAGCAGCCCTCACTATTTCGGCTTTTATCATATCTTGTACCCCACCTCCGTCTGATATGTCCCAATGCCCGGCTTTAGTAAAGCAGAGCCATTGCTCCCCTCTAGGACAATGTACTCCTAGTCTTGTTCCGCCTATTCCTAAATTCTTCCCAACCCAATATTCGTGTTGGTCATATTTGCACACTGTTAACTCATGGCGGTTATAACAGTGGCTGTTGATATGCGAATGCACTGTCATAGTGGAAACCATCTTCCTATTCCAGGAGACCTGCTGGTAACACTTCATGCATTCGTTACTGGATACTAAGGATACCGCTAATAACAATACGAGGAGTGGAGGTCCAGTATGGCTTATACTCCTACCTCTCATGCCTGTTGGGGTGCTTCCAACAGCCGAGAAATAATTCTTCTTGGCAGCGAGTACAGTGGCCAACCTGGTCTTGCCCTCCATCCTCTTTTGATCTGGTATCCCTGGCTCTTGTAGCAGGTAGGGTTCTTATCTCTTTTTCCAAGCAAATCGGTTTTTACAGTTAGAAACCACTGTTTCCCACCATTCTTCAGGAATTTCCCACAGAACCGGCACTAGCAATTCCCACCCACAAATTAATGTTACGATATTGGTATATCATATCTGAGTTTGAGCCAAACTCGAATTTTGCTTCCGGCAATTTAAACAGAAGGGATGTCTTCGGGATGAATGGTAATACCAATTTTGCTTACAACCTAAGCATTCACACTTCACCCAACTATGATGTCTAGCATAGGGATGTATCAGACAAGGTATACTACGGGGTACTGGAGGGGGCTGTAGTTCTTCCTCAAGGTTAGGATATAGCCGACTATCTTCTTTATATAAATCGCATGCAAGTGCAAACAGAGTTTTCAGTTTTATACAACCCTGACCCTCCTGTCTGTAACGGGAGTGCTCTTCCCCAAGGAGGATATCTAATTTTCCTTAAGGTTTGTCCCGGCCGTACCCGAAACCAACGATAAAGTTCTGGTTTCACTCCCCAAGTTTCTGTGATTTCTAAGTTATTATTCAGTTCCTCTCCCATACATCACCGCGTTGGTTGGCGTTTTAAGGTGAGTCTGGTGTCCCCGGGAGTTGAAGTCAGAGTCCAATCTCTAGGTTCTTCTACTGGTCCTTTTGTTCTGCTGGCATGAGTCCACCCTTTTTCCTTCGTCCGTACTGCAGCTTCCGTAGTCAACAGCACCTGAAAGGGACCTTCCCATTGAGGAGTTAAAGATTGCTCTCTCCATGTTTTTACTAAAACCCGTTCTCCAATTTTCATGTTATGGATCTTAAAATCCAACAGGGTAGTTTGTGGGAGCAACCCTTTATTTCTTAGTTGTTCCAAGTTCTTTGCAATCTGCATTACATATTGTTTAATACTAGCCTCCCCTCCTTCATAAGTAGCCATTTCCTGCTGTGAAGCCAAGAAGGGCAAACCAAACATCGTTTCATAGGGAGAGACTCCGAGATCTGTTCTGGGTTGAGTTCGAACCCTGAGTAATGCTAAAGGGAGGCACTTGACCCATGACAGTTGAGTTTCTATCATTAATTTGGTTAAAGCCCTTTTTAAAGTCTGATTCATTCGTTCAACCCTTCCTGAGCTTTGGGGATGCCATGGAGTGTGTAACTCCCATTGAGTACCTAAGGCTTGAGTTATCTGGGTGATTATTTTGGAGGTGAAATGTGTTCCTCTGTCAGAGTCTATTCTATGAACCATTCCGTATCTAGGAATAATTTATTCTAGCAGGATCTTTGTTACTACATTAGCCGATGTTCTAGTGACTGGAATTGCCTCCACCCAATGGGTAAGATGGTCTACTAATACCAAGAGGAACTTCCACCTTTGGACTTGTGGGAGTTCTGTAAAATCCACTTGTATATAAAATATACGTAAGGCCAACTCCCGCCCTCCATGGATGGGTTTTCTCATTACCTTTTTATTCACCTTTTGGCAAGTTATACACCTATCGGTGATTTGTTTAGCTATTCCAAACACCCCTATGCATCCAAATTTTCTAAGAAAGTGATCGCAAATGGCCTGTGTTCCCCAGTGGGTTTCTCTATGCAATTCCTCCAATATTTTTCTTGCTAATGTTTTATTTACCATCTGACGCCCATCAGGCAACACCCATTTTCCTTCCGGAGTCTTTTCTCCTCCTATTCTAGTCAATTCCTTTTCTTCAGCTTCAGTGAATTGAGGAATATTACCTCGCTCCTCTTTTCTCTGTTGAACAACTAATAATTTCTCTTCCCCATTTTCAGCAGCCTCTTTCGCCTCTTGGTCTGCTAGATTATTTCCCCTTATTTCTGGTGTTAATCCTTTCTGATGCCCCTTTACATGGACTACTGCAATTTCCTTAGGTAGAGTTAAAGCTTCTGATACCTCCAATATTAACTCCTCGTGAACTGGTCCTTTTCCTTTTGAAGTTAGTAATCCTCTTTCTTCCCAGATTTTTCCAAAAGTATGTACCACCCCAAATGCATATTTAGAATCTGTATAAATAGTTCCTTCCTTATGTGCTAGAAATTCTAATGCTCTTTTTAAGGCATATAACTCACAGCTTTGAGCAGACCAATTAGATGGCAGTTTTCCTTTTTCTATAATTGTCATGTTACTCCCATCTATTATTGCATATCCAGACATTCTTTTCCCTTGTATACACCTAGATGATCCATCTATGTATATCTTTTCTCCTACTAATAGGGCTTGGTCGGTCAAATCTTCTCTGAGTTTTGTCTGATAATTTATTACTTCTAAACAATCGTGTACTAGTTCCTCTTTAGGTTCCCCATATAGAAACTGGGCAGGATTTTGATTCTTATCTGTTACCAAGGTTAGGTCTTCGTTGTCTAGTAAAATGGCTTCATATTTCAACATCCTAGAATCCGTCAACCATTTATCTGCTTTCTGATTTAAGACATTCCTTACAGAGTGTGGAGTGTGAACTATTAGCTTACCCCTGAAAGTGAGTTTTCGACTTTCTTCCACTAGTATCGAGGTAGCGGCTACCGCTTGGATGCATATTGGCCAACCTCGGCTGACTGGATCTAATAATTTTGATAAGTACGCTACCGGTTTCCTCACCCCTCCCCATTCCTGGGCCAAAATTCCATGGGCTATCCCATTTTCCACATTGACAAACAAATAGAAGGGTTTCTCTAATGATGGTAGGCTCAGAACCGGAGCTTTTATCAGTTTTGACTTTAGTTCTTCTAGTTTTTCATTGTCATTCTGTGTCCACTCTATCTTATCTTCCCCCGTCAATTTTTCGTATAAAAATTTCACCGCCTGGGTATACCCCTCGATCCATAATCTACAGTATCCTAGTAATCCTAATAACTTCCTTACTTCTCTTCTTGTAGTTGGGGGTGGGAGGGATATTATTCCGGCAATCCTCTCGGGGTTTAATTTGCGACTTCCCTGACTTATTATATGCCCTAAGTATCGTACTTCAGGTTCTACAAATTGTAACGTTCCCTTGGAAACCCTTAAACCTTTCTCTCCTAAAAAGTTTAATAACTGAATTGTTACTTCTCTGACTAATTTTTCCTCTTCCCCTGATATTAATAAGTCATCTACATACTGAGTGATATGAGTTTTCGGAGGGGTGTGAAAAGATAGTAACAGCTCCTCCAGAGCCTGTCCAAACAGGTTGGGAGACTCTGTAAACCCTTGAGGTAGCTTTGTCCATCTGAGCTGCTGTTTACGTCCGGTATTTGGGTCCTCCCATTCAAAAGCAAAGATATCTCGACTTTCCTCAGCCAGGGGACATGCCCAAAACGCATCTTTTAAATCCACTACACTAAACCAGCTGTGTTCCGGGGGAACTTTGCTCAGAAGGGTATAAGGGTTTGGGTACAACAGGGTACCGAGTCAAAGTTCTCTTATTCACCTCCCGTAAGTCTTGCACCAACCTATACATCCCGTCAGGTTTCTTTACAGGTAGGATAGGAGTGTTATGAGGAGACATACAGGGTTCGAGGGTCCCATCAGAGATGAGTCCTTCAATTACCGGCTGGAGGCCTTTTTTTTCCCTCCATTGAAATGGGGTACTGCCTGACTCGTATGGGGTGATTTTCCCTTTCTATAGAAACTTTGATTGGTTGGATATTCAGACCTCCTCTGTTACCAGCCACAGCCCAAACTTGCTGATTAATTTTGGATTCATCCTCCTGACTTAATCTTAGTATTTTTGCAATCATTTTCCCCTCCTCGGGGATTACTCCAACCCCCAGCTGGATCTGCAAGTCTCTTCCCAACAGATTGCACCCAGCCCCAGGCGCTAGCAAAATATACCCTACACCTATTTTGTCATTACCTTCAAAAACCACCTGCTTGATCACCGGGGCTTTAAAACTTTCCCCGTTTGCTCCCATTACATTAATTACTTCCTTACTTATAATGCATCCTTTAGGTATGTTACAAACACAAGTTCGCTCAGCTCCTGTATCTACTAGAAATTCTAATACTTCCTCCTGGGGGCCTACTTTTAGGTTTATCAAGGGCTCAAGGTGATAACTATCCCCCAGGAGGTAGAGCCCCTGACACCCCTAATCCTCAATTTCTTTAAACATTTTCTGATCTTTATCCCTTTGAGGACATTCTTTCTTAAAATGCCCAAGTTTCCCACAATAGAAACATCCACTTCCTTCATTCCTTTTCTCAGTTCCCGATGGTCCCCTTCTGGGAGGGATCTGATTCCGTCTAAAAGTCTCCTCCCGCCTTTCAGGATTCCATCTAAAAGTCTCCTCCCGCCTCTCAGGATTCTGTCCCATCCCCCCTTTCACCCTGGGATTTTTCTGAATATTTCCTTCCCTCATGGTGGCTACCATGATTTTAGCTTTTGCTTTAGCCTTCTCCTCATCTCTTCGTACATATACTTTCTGAGCTTCCCTCAGTAATTCGTTCAGGCCCCGATCCTGCCAGTCCTCTAGTTTCTCTAATTTTCTTCGAATGTCTGGCCAGGCGTGTGTAACAAATGGAACTCTCAGTATTGTTTGCCCCATTGGACTCTCTGAATCTCTTCCTGAGTACTGCCTCATGTCAGGTCGCAGCCTTTCAAGCCATTCGGTCGGGGTTTCCTCCCTTCCCTGCTGCCCGTCAAATGCTTTGGTTACATTCTGCCCTCTAGGAGCGGCTTCTTTTATACCTTTAATAATTAAATTTCGATAATCACTCATGTTCCTATGACCCTCTACATCATTTTGATTCCAATTTGGGTGTACTATTGGCATCTTCTGATCCCCAGGTGGGCCTTGCTGATTTTCCCTTTCCCAAATTCTCATCCCAGCTGTTCTAATCCTTTGCCGTTCTTCGGGAGAAAATATTATACTTATTATCGACTGCATTTCCTCCCAGGTATAAATATTAGGGCCTAGGAATTGGTCTAATTTTTCTGATAGGCCTATTGGATCTTCCAGTAACCCTTTTAATTCCTTTTTAAAGTTACTGACTTCAGTGGAAGTCAAAGGAACGTTTACAAATCCTATCCCCCCCTTGTGCTCCCCCCAGGGGTACTTCCCTTAAGGGGAATAAACTAACTCCTGGTGTTTCCTGCACCATGTCTTGGTCTTCCGATTCCTTTACTTTAACAGAAGTTTTCCGCCGTAACCTAGGAGAGTTTGTAAGTGATACTTTTTCAATTAACCTCTGAGACCTGTCCGACCTTCTCCTAGCACTAGGTGTCAGCTCTTTTCCAGGAGAAGGGGGGGCTGTTGGAGGGAGGCGGTAGGGAGGGGGCAAAACTTCCAGAGGATCCCACCGCTTCTCCTTTACTTCCCTTGAGATCTCAGATATTTTAAAGGTACTAACTCCTTTTGGCCAAATCTCCCCTTTCCAGCAGGAGGCGTATTCACTCTCCTCTGGGCTGAAGGATTCTTTAGAGTTTACATAAAGGTTTAAAGCCTGGCATATCCACCCTTCAAAGGACCCATATCTAGGCCAATACAAATGGTCTGCTCATATAGGTTCCTTTGTCCATTCTATCATACGATACTGAATCATTTTAACTTTATCCTTATTTTTAGTATCCGGATCGATATTCCAATTAGCCAATTTTATCCCCAAAGGACTGTCTTGGGGTATATCTGCCAGCACTTTCCCGCTCCCCTTTTCCCTGGGACTCTTTTTACTTATCTTTTGTCCCATTTCCCTGGGGCTGTCTTCCGCTCACCACAGCAGTCAAGCACCCAATTTTCCCGGGGCTGTCTTTCACTCAGTTTCTGACGCTTCGTCTCTTCACCGGCCAATTCCCTCGCGGGAGACTGGAACTGCGGTTAGAAAGACTCCACACTCGCTCCCCAGATCCGGACTGTCTGGTCCGAGTTCCACAAACACAGCAATCAAGCCCCAAACCCGCCCAACCAAGCAGTACTTACAGTCCTGTTTTCTTGCCTGGGTCTTTGTGCACAAGAATTATGGGCTACCGCGGTTTTTCCTGGGGAGACTTACCCCTTTTGCTTTATGAGTCCCTCCTCTCGTGGGATTATCAGCTTGGAGTCTCAACAGGCACCGGGAAGTCCTTCGAGCAGGCCGCCGAAATCAGTGGGGTGCACCTCCTGCTCGGGGTCTCGGAGCCCACTGGGACCAAGTGAATTCTCCCGGACGAGCCCCCAAATTGTAATAAATAGCCAGATCCCTTAAACAGAAATGGCACTTATTTTATTATAGGGACAAAGCCAATAAAGCAAAAGCACAGCGCTGGGTGCATGACTCAAGTCAGAGGCACACCAGCTAACACTTCAGCCATGTCTTATATACATTCAGTATTGCATACGTATTCACTATGTTAGGCAGAGTAATTGTTTATGATGATTGATTATTATTAGTCCTTTTTCTCTTCTATTTGTGTGTTTCCTTCTGAATTGTTTCTGAGGATCGATGATCTTCAGTTCCCTTTTCCCATGCATCTGTTTCCTTCTGGTAGGATCAGCTCCCTTTTCCCATGCATGTGTTTCCTTCTGGTAGGATCGATTATCATCAACTCCCTTCTCCTATGCATCTGTTTCCTTCTGTTAATCACTTGTGGAGTCTTTTGGAGAAGTTCTCTTTTGTTTCTCTTGGATGTTTTTCTTCATGATGTTTTTCTTCATAGTTGCTGTTAGTTGTTATCTTTGAGGTTTCTCATGTTTCCTAATTTACTAAAGGTTAGTTATCCTTATAAGTCAAAGATTTATAGCCTTGTTATTATGGCGAAAGCCAACAATACCTTCACTAGGAAGGCTGGTAAAGGCTGAGGGACTTGCATATGACCAGAAGATGGGAAGGGAGGGAAGGAGAGACTGTCCATATAGAGCAACACGTGGTAAGACTGAAAGATGTGCATGTAGGAATGTATTAATGTCTGACATTCCACGTGCCTAGGATGTTGGTTAAGGAGAGAGAGCAGTACTGACAAAGAAACAGACAGAATTTATTGAAAATGCTGAAGCAATCCTGGTCATCCGAGCTCAACAAATTTTGAAATAATGTTTTCAGTATTAAAACATGTAATAAAACTGTAAATTGAGAAAAGTAAAAAGCAAGGACAGAAAGCATTTCCCTTAAACCACTTCTGATTTTATGGTTAGGGTGTCTCACTTTTTGTTCCCCAAGTATGGTGTCAGCTGCTACGAGACACAACTCTACAGGTTCTTGATAGGACCTAGGTCTTGTCCAGTGCAGTAGATTGAGCAGTGCCTTCCTTGGAACAAATTTGCTACTTTCAAATTCAGTACAAACCCTATATGTTTCTGAGCCAACGCAGACCTATAAAGTAAACAAGTACTATAACAAAATCTGACCTTTATTGGCCAGAAAACTTAGGCTAGTGAAATAACAGAACGCACTAGCGGCGACACAATGTTCTGAGAATGCTGGGCGTGATCAATCACTTCTTTATTCCTGTTTTACATTGATGACGTTTTTCTGAAATATCTAGGGTTTAGCAGTTGTTTCTGGGAGGCTTTCTTTCCATCCTCTCTGTTCAGGGTGAGCAGAAATTCTGTACATGAAGTGAACAATGTTAAGGTATGCAGGCAGATGACTAGGCCCTGGCCTGAGGTTCAGCTAACTGAAAAAATAATGTGACATGAGAAACTGCTGGATGTGACAGATAACAGCGTGAGATGTTTGTTGCCTACCAGGAGCTTGCATTCACGATGTCACTGAGAGGCTGCCGAGCCTGGTGAACCCGACATATTATCATCTGCACCTACTATTCCAAATAGGGTCTAATGATACTGCGACAAGGCAACTTAGAACCATCAAAAGAGACTATATGTACCTTGGAACAATGTTAAAAGGATCAGGAGCACAGATGGTCGTCTTCTCTATCCTCCCAGTCACAGTAAGTGTTCAGGAAGGAGGAGATTAATTTAACAGGTGAATGCCTGGCTGTGTGGCTGGTGCCATACTCAGGGTTTTGGCTTCTATGATCATGGATCTACCTTTGAGAAGCTGGCTCTGTTGGGAGCTCGTGGGATTCACCTGACCAAGTGAGGCAAGAAGGCCCTTGCCAACAAGCTGGCCAGATTTATAAGAGCTTTAAACTAGATTAAGTGGGGGAAGGGGATGTGGTTTTTGAGCAACAGAGGAGAGCCAGGGGCTGCTGATGTGTCGCAGTTTGGGCCGGGTTGGCCAATGACAAGACAACAGATGCTCTCCCCCACCTCTCGCTCCAAGGAGAGAAAGAAGAGAGATAAAGAGAGTTATGAGTTTAGAAAAAAATAAACTACTTTAATGAAATATTAATAATAAAATAAAAAGGAAATAATTAAATAGATACAATAGATACAAAAATATAACAAGCTCCCAAGGAGATGTCACTGGCAGAAACTGGGGAATTTTCATATTGGACTCAGTGACAGATGGGAACTAGATTCCGGGTCTTGATTCAGAAATCAATGGATCAGAATCAAATGAACTTACAGGGTCCTCCTTGGATGTCAGTCATTGAAGAAAGAGAGAGCCATTAAAGAAGCCAAGCCATTGAAGAAGAGCTAACCCTTTGATCCCTCAGCTTTTATACTGAGCATGGCAGATGGGATGGAATACCCTATTGGTCAGTTTGGGGCACCTGTCCACTCCTCCCCACAGGTTTGACCCCTCCATGGGGTAAACAACCAAGTCAGCTGACCCTGGTTGCCACAGCAACATGTAGAGGACAGAGCCTCTCTTACTGAACAGAAAGTTGGCTCTGCTTCACCCCAAACCAGGACATTCCACTCCTTATCCCATACCATTTGCATCGTGTTCAGATCACTAATAATTCTTATCCATCAAATATATACATATACACAGATCAGTCATCTATGATTTATCTCTATACACAAAAGTTCGTTAAGTTCATTTAGTTCATAATTTCAGAATTTCATCTATTATAGGAGACTCTCAGGGCAGGAAAGATGATATGAAATTTATTGTGGTTCATGTCCATGGGGAGCGTGTCGATCTTGAAGAGTTTGCTGGACGCCACTTGATTAAGTTAGCTCAGGTTTAATCACCGCCATTTTATCCTGAACACACTTATTGAACACTGTTACTATTATATAAAAACATCATACTGCTCAGAATTCAATATTCTCACCGAGGGTCAAATTTCCTTTAGGTATACATTGAATTTCTCCATTCTTCAGCATCCCCCACCAAGTACATACAGGTCCTTGAGCAAAAACAGTCCCACAAATGGGTTTGCCTTTGCCTGAGGCAGGAAAACCCAAACAGTTTTCCCTAGCACGTTTCTTTCATGCACCACGGGGACTTTATCCCCTTCTACTGTATGTAAATGTCTGATTGAGCAGGACCAGCTCTATTGATGGATCCCCTGGCGTTAACTAACCAGGTAGCTTGTGCTAAATGCTGGTCCCAATTTTTAAAGTATCCACCACCCATTGCCTTCAGGGTAGCTTTTAACAATCCATTGTATTGCTCAATTATCCCAGAAGCTGGTGCATGATAGGGGATATGATATACCACTCAGTGCCATGTTCTTTTGCCCAAGTACTTATAAGACTGTTTTTGAAATGAGTCCCATTGTCTGATTCAATTCTTCCTGGAGTACCATGTCACCACAAGACTTGTCTTTCAAGGCCCAGGATGGTATTCCGGGCAGTGGCATGGGGCACGGCATAGGTTTCCAACCATCCGGTGCTTCCTTCCACCATTGTAAGCACGTAGCGTTTACCCTGGCAGGTTTGAGGGAGTGTGATATAGTCAATTTGCCAGGCCTCCCCATACTTATATTTCAACCATCATCCCCCATACCACACAGGTTTTAACCTTTTAGCTTGCTTGATTTTGGCGCATGTTTCACAGTCGTGGATAGCCTGCGCAATAACGTCCATGGTTACATCCACCCCTCGGTCACAGGCCCATTTACATGTTGCATCCCTTCCTTGATGACCTGAAGGGTCATGGGCCCACCAAGCTAAAAAACAGTTCACCTTTATGTTCCCAGTCCAAATCTGTCTGGAAAATCTTAGCAGCCTGGTCCGCTTTCTGATTGTTTTGATGTTCCTCAGTGGCCCGACTCATGGGTACGTGGGCATCTACATGGCATACCTTCATGACTAGTTTCCCTAGCCAGGCAGCAATATCTTGCCACAATTCAGCAGCCCAGATGGGTTTACCTTTGCGCTGCCAGTTGCTCTGCTTCCATTGCTTTAACCACCCCCACAGAGCATTGGCCACCATCCATGAATCAGTACAGAGATAGACTATTGGCCACTTTTCTCGTTCAGCAATGTCTAAAGCCAGCTGAATGGCTTTTACCTCTGCAAATTGGCTCGATTCACCTTCCCCTTCAGTCACTTCTGCAACTCGTCGTGTAGGACTCCACACAGCATTTTTCCACCTTCGATGTTTTCCTACAATACTGTCCTGGTTCTGGCGGGGATAGGGTTAATTCTTCCTGGTATTCCATGCCATATGAGCCATGCCCATCCTGAGCTGCCGGGGGGAGGGGGCAGGAAGTCGAGGCGGGGGGTCCCGGGTCCTGTGGGGAGCAGCGGTGTGGTAATCGTGTTTGTATATTCCTCTGTTCGTGTTATTGTTGTTGTTTTCTGGTTCCCTTTGCTGTTCTGTTAAACTGCCTTTGTCTCAACCCAAGAGTTTTGCCTTTTTCTTCCGATTCTTCCTGTATTGGGAAGCCCCGAGCGAGCGGCACGTGGTTCTTTGTTGCTGTCTGAGGCTAAACTACGACAAATATGACAAGACCCATCAGTGAACAGAGCATACTGTTTCTCATTATCTGAGAGTTCATTATATGGTGGGGTTTCCTCATCACAAGTCACCACCTGCTCTGGTGGCATCCGGAGTAGTGTTTGACTTTGGGACAGTTTGTGATCACTTCTATGATCCCTGGACGATTTGGGTTTCCTATTCGAGCTCGCTGTGTGATTAAGGCAACCCACTTCCTCCAGGTAGCATCGGTGGCATGATGAGTAGAAGGAACTTTACCCTTGAACATCCAGCCCGGTACTGGTAATCGGGGCGCCAGGAGGAGCTGTGCTTCTGTACTGATTACTTCTGAAGCATCTGTCATCTTGTCATTGGCCAACCCAGCCCAAATCGCAACAGATTTATTGGTGCCCAACGTGGAGCCCAACGTGATGGATTCTATTACTAATTACACTTTTGGTTTCACCTGGGAAAGGTTTATCTTGCCCTTTAATGCTTATGTCAAAGAATTAGGGGATGGAAACCTTTTGGGCTCTTTAGAAAATGAATGTTACTTTCAAAAGATCATGATTTTCTCGCTGGTTCTCCTGAATGTTTTCAGGGGTGCTTTTGTGTTAAACATCGGTGCAGGAGTGGGTATTGTGTGGCATGTGCTGCTGCTACTCAGATCCCATGGGCCAATTCACAGCCAGCACAGGCAGAAACCACTCCCCAAGCTACCCCCACACCAGCACTGGCTATGACTCCGCCCCTGCCTGTATCAGCACCAGCTGTTCCAGCCTCGACAACGAGCACTGTCACTACTTCAGCTGCTTTGACAACGAGTTCTGCTGCTACTCAAATTCCAACAGAAGCGATACAAGTTGCCTCTGTGACCGGGAAGCAGAAAACAAGATCAGCTCATTCCCCTGCCCCTTATGACAAAGACCAGCGCAAGTCAGGTAGCATGGAAGAGAGTTCTTCTGATGAAGATCCAGGAGAGGGTCCTTCTTGGGTAGCGTCAACACAGGAAGGGAAATCAGATGTAGAGATAATCATTAAATCCTTCTCTATGAAGGATTTGCGAAATATGAGGAAGGACTTTAGTCATCAAGAAGGGGAAACACTTATCTCCCGGTTGCTCCAATGCTGGGACAATGGGGCTGATTTCATAGACTTAGAAGGTAGAGAGGCTAAGCAGTTGTGAAACCTGTCCAAAGATGGAGGTATCGATAAAGCGATTGGGAGAAAGATAAACGCTCTCAGTCTCTGGAGGTGAATGCTATCAGTTGTAAAGGGCAGGAATCCCTTTAAGGATGATATGGAATGCCATCCAAGCAAATGGACCGGTATGGAAAAAGGTATTAAGTACGTGAAGGAACTGGCTGTGCGAGAGGTGATTTATGGTGACTGGCAAGTGAACATAGACCCTGATGAAATGCCATGCAAACAATCTTTGCTGAGGAAGTTTGTGCAGAGTGCACCATTAACGTATTCCCACGCATTGTCAACAGTGGTTTGGGGAGGATCTGATAATGATGCACCAACTGTAAGTGAAGTGGCTAACAAGGTATGACAGTATGAAGACAGTCTCTCTCGTCCCCTTACAGTGGCAGCCGTGGAGAAAATGACTGAGAAAATAGAGGAAATGACCAAGACAAAAGCCAAGTGAAACAAGGAAATAGCTAAGAAAAATGATAAACTGTTTGAAAAACTATTTGAAAAACTGTCCAGGATGGACAAAGAATCCCACTCTTCCCCTGAATGGACGCATGTCTCGGTCATTAAGAAAAAATACTCTCCTACGAAACTGACTCAAGAAAAACAGGACCCACTCTGAGATTTCCTGTGAGTTTGCCTCTGCAACTGTGGAGAGGATATGAGTAAGTGGGATAAAAAAAAAACTATCCCGGTCCTAGAGGCATGAGTGCTTGAGTTGCAAAGTAAAGCAGATAGAAGAAAGAATTCTTGCAGGAGGGTGGCTGCTCCAGTTCACGATAAGCGGTTCTCCGGTCCAGATAGGAACTCATCCGCTAATTGTAGATGTTGTTCTCAACATTAGAGGGGCCCTGCCTCCAACCAGGAGGAGGAGAGGGACAACCAAGTTTATTGGACTGTGTGGATTCGATGGCCTGGCACATTAGAACCACAAAAATATACAGCCCTGGTGGACACTGGTGCACAGTGCACCCTATTGCCATCGAATCATAGAGGGACAAAATCTGTTACTATTTCTGGAGTGACAGGCGGGTCTCAAGAACTGACTGTTTTGGAGGCCAGAGTGAGCCTGAATGGGAATAAATGGGAGAAGCACCCCATTGTGACCGACCCAGATGCTCCGTGCATCTGTGGCATAGACTATGTCAAGAAAGGGTGGGCTTTTGGTATAGCAGCTGTAGAGACTGAGGATATTACACAGCTGTCTACCTTACCCAGCCTTTCAGATGATCCTTCTGTGGTGGGACTGCTGAGGGTTAAAGAACAGCAGGTGCCAATTGCTACTGCCACGGTGCATCGATGACAGTATCGCACTAACTGAGACTCCCTGATTCCCATCCAGAACCTGATATGTCAGCTAGAAACCCAAGGAGTGATCAGCAAGATTCGCTCACCCTTTAACAGCCCTATATGGCCAGTGTGAAAGTCTGACAGAGACTGGAGATTATCTGGTAGACTATCGTGGCCTGAATGAGGTCATACCACCACTGAGTGCTGCCATGCCAGACATGCTAGAACTTCAGTATGAAACGGAGTCAAAGGCAGCCAAATGGTATGCTACAATTGACATAGTGTATGAGCCAATGCAGGCAGGACGCAGGAACAACCACAAACCACGGATGGAAAGCAAAGAACAAATTTAATCTTGATACCTCACACACCGGGGAAACTCCAAAGCAACACCCGGGCAGAGGCACGCAGGCAGGGACCGTGGGCACTGCGGAGTGAGAGAGAGTCCTTGTTAGCAAGAGTGCACGCGGACTCCCTGTTCTTTCTGGTCTTTAAAGGGTTCAAAAAGGCATAGTTTTCCCACTGTGCTTTGATCTTCTTCCACAACAGGCCAGGATTCTCAAGCAGCTAGATAAGGTGTCCCTGAGCTCATCACAGACTTCTGTTATCTAAGTGCAAGTGTTTTTCTTGCCAGCACCCAAGACTGAATAACAATTAGTGTGATACATGTGTTTTCCAGCAGCCAGGTGTGAGTCCCTTGAGCGTATTTACAATCCTCCTCGCCGATCTTCCCTTGCTTTCCCACACATTGCTAATGCATTTTTCTCTATTCCTTTAGCAGCAGAGGGCAGGCCACAGTTTGCTTTCACCTGGAGAGGCATCCAGTCCACCTGGAATCGACTGCCCCAGGGGTGGAAACCCAGCCCCACCATTTGCCATGGGCTGATCCAGACTGCACTGGAGAAGGGTGGAGCTCCAGAACACCTGCAATACATTGATGACATCATTGTGTGGGGTAATACAGCAGCAGAAGTTTTCAAGAAAGGTAAGAAGATAATTAAAATTCTTCTGAAAGCAGGTTTTGCCATAAAAAGAGGTAAGGTCAAGGGACCTGCATGAAACATCCAGTTCTTGGGAATTAAGTGGCAAGATGGTCATCGCCAGATCCCAATGGATGTGATTAACAAAATAACAGCTATGTCCCCACCTACTAACAAAAAGGAAACACTAGCCTTTTTAGGTGTTGTGGGTTTCTGGAGAATGCCTATTGCAGGTTATAGTCAGATTGTGAAACCTCTCTGTGAAGTGACTCAAAAAAAAAAGATTTTACGTGGGGTCCTGAGCATCGAGAAGCCTTTGAGCAAATTAAACAAGAGATTGTGCATGCAGTAGCCCTTGGACCAATCCAAACAGGATGGGACATTAAAACTGTGCTCTACACCGCAGCCAGGGAAAACGGCCCTACCTGGAGCCTCTGGCAGAAAGTACCAGGGGAGACTCGAGGTCGACCCCTAGGATTCTGGAGTCGAGGATACAAAGGCTCCAAGGCCAATTATACCCCAACTGAGAAAGAAATCTGAAGCATCCCAAACCAGGACATGATGTACTAGGAACCAAGAGGGAAACATCTGTGAAATGCTTCAAAGGAACTAGGTCTTGTCCCTCTATAAAGGTGACAAGGTATGAAGACCAGCTGAAGTGCCTCATACCAATGCACGCAGCATGGGTAACAAGCAGGAGGACCTGGAAGACACTGTGCAGCTAGAAAGCTATCATCTGATCATTACCACTGAAACGTGCTAGGATAAATCGCATGACTGGAGCACTGCTGTCGCAGATGGAGTGATGCACTTCACTTGTAGAGAGAAGCAGTGGTACATTTATTGATATAAAACAGGGATTTAACAAAGTTTGATAGTAAATGTGACAGTGTTGTAACAAGATTCAATGGCAAGGCACACTTGGTTATTTACTGCACAGAGGACAGGGTCAGACAGAACTGTCAGGGAGACCCTCCCGTTGAGTCACAAGGTTCAGAAAGGACCCCCTTGCTTTCTAAACTCCTTCTCAGAGAGGAGTCTAGGTGCAGCTGGATCCAATCCTAGTCCCAGATTTGGTCAACGGTTTATGTCTAAAGGATTATTTATGCACGATCAATTCTTTATATCACTTAGCTAAGATTTCAAAGTTTAGCATGCTATTAGTCATTTACTGAGGATCTGTTGCAGCAAGGAATCTCTCAACCTCGAGAAGTAACCTTGAGAGGGACCCCCACCCAAGGGGAGATCCTGGTGTGCAGCCCACTGCCGTGCAGGAGAGCTCAAAGGGCTCTTGGGCTGTTCAGTATTTATGGGGGTAAGATGACTGACTTATAGTCATATTTGCATATTGACCACAGTACCAGTATTGTGGTTAGGTGGGCACATTGCTCAAGTTAGCCTTTGGCTATTGTGTTGTTATTTGTCTCCCTGAAACCACATTGAGCCAGATGCAGCCATCATGACTAGATGCACCCATTGTGACCACCACGGGTGGTTGTCGCTTGGGCAGGGTTATGGGAGATAAAGGGCAGGTTGGCGGTGGAGCACACCATCACAGCTGCAATCGATGGCTATAAACTGTTCAGAAGGGACAGGCAAGGAAGGAGGGGTGGGGGGTTGCCCTCTATGTTAAAGAAGGCATTGACTGCACAGAGCTGTCTGAAAAAAATGCGATGAACAATTTGAGAGCTTATGGGTAAAAATTAGGGGCCAAGCCAACAAACAAAACCTCGTGGCTGGTGTTTACTACTGGACGCCTGATCAAGGGGAGCCTGTTAACGAAGTGTTCTTACTTCAACGATGGGAAGCATCACGCTCACAGGCTCTGATCCTGCCGGGAAACTTCAATCACCCTGACATCCATTGGAAGAGCAGCACAGCAAGCTGTAAGAGATCCAGGAGACTCTTGAAGTGTGTCGAGGTCAATTTCTTAATCCAGGTGATACACAGCCCAACCAGAGGAGAAGTGTTACTATACCTGTTGCTTGGCAATATAGATGATTTAATTGGAGAGGTCAAGACTTGTGGCAGCCTGGTCTGCAGTGATCATGCCCTGGTGGAATTCATGATCTCAAGGGATATAGGCCGAACAAGAAGTATAGTAAAGGCCCTAAACCTTAGGAAAGTGAACTTTCAGTTATATAAGGGACTGGTAGATGTGACCCCCTGGGAAGCTGCCCTCAGGGATAAAGGAACTGAACAGAGCTGGCAGCTATTAAAAGACTTTTTTCTTAGAGCACAAGAACTATCCATTCACACATGTAAGACATCAGGCAAGGAAGGAAGGGGACCAGCATGGCTGAGTAAGGACCTCCCGGTAAAACTATAGAGTAAGAAGGAAATGCATAGGCAGCAGAAGCAGGGGTATGATTTCTGGGAAGAATATAGGGACACCGCCCGGTTGTGTAGGGAAGGGATCAGGAAAGCTAAGGCACAGCTGGAGCTGAATTTGGCAAGGGATGTGAAGAATAATAATAAGGGCTTCTACAGGTATGTTGTCCAGAAAAGGAAGATGAAAGAAATTGTAGCCCCCCTGATAAATAGGATAGGGGGTCTGGTGACAAACGACGTGGAGAAGGCTGAGGTACTGTCGTGGTTTTGGCCGGATTGGCCAATCAGAATGACAGATGGCCCTCTCCCCCTCTCTCCTCAGAGAGGAGAGGAAGAGATAAGGAGATTTACGAGTTTAGAAAAAGAACTAAACTACTTTAATGAAAATAATAATAAATAAGGAATTAAGAAATAATAATAAAATAATAAAAAAAGTATACAATATATATACAAAACCATATCCAGCTCCCAGGATGACGATCGTGTCACCAGCAGACACAGGGAATGTCCCAGACTGGAGTCAGTGATGGACAGGAGCTGAATTCCGGATCTGGAGTCAGGAATGCTCAGATCGGGATCAAAGACGAACAGACAGGGTCCTCCTCAGACGTCGGCCATTGAAGAAGGAGGGAGCGAGCCCCCTTGCCCCTTTGATCCCTCAGCTTTTATACTGAGTGTGATGCATATGGGATGGAATACCCTGTTGGTCAGTTTTGGGTCACTTGTCCTGTCTGCTCCTCCCTGCAGGTGGGACCCCTCTATACTTCTCCACTTCCGACCCTCTAACGGGGCAAATAACGAAATTAGCTGACCTTGGTTGTTATAGCAATAAGTCTAAGCAAGAGCCTCTGTGCATCCCATTCCTTGGTATAATCAGGTCTTATCACTCTGAGAACGAACAGTTTCTGAACAATATGCTGTTAATTTCAGAGTTTAGTCAGTTAGAAGAGGCCCAGCTAAAAAGTAAAATTACAAATCAGAAAATTGGTTCTGTTTTACCTCAAACCAGGACAGGTACTCAACAATATTTTCCCCTTGGTTTTCAATGGTAATTTCTCTTCCCAAATCTCTCAAGCCCATGAAACTCAAGGTAGGGAATGGGGGAATGAAAAATTGGACATGAGCCATCAATGTGCGCTCACAGCCAATCATATCTTGGGCTGCATAAAAGGAAGCGTGGACAACAGGTCGAGGAAGGTGATCCTTCCTCTCTACTCTGCTGTTGTGAGACCCCACTTGGAGTACTGTATACAGCTCTGGGGTCCCCAGCACAAGAAAGACATGGACCAGTTAGAATGGGTCCAAAGGAGGGCCACAAAAGTGATCAGAGGGCTGGAACACCTCTCTTACGAGAAAAGGCTGAGAGAGTTGGGGTTGTTCAGCCTGGAGAAGAGAAAGCTCCGGGGAGACCTTATTGCGGCCTTTCAGTATATAAAGGGGGCTTCTAAGAAAGATGAAGAGAGACCTTTCACCAGGGCCTGCAGGGACAGGACAAGGGGCAGCGGTCTTAAACTGAAAGAGGATAGATTTGGATTGGACGTAAGGAAGAAATGCTGTACCCTGAGGGTGGTGAGACACTGGAACAGGTTGCCCAGGGACGTTGTGGATGCCCATCTTTGGAAGTGTTCAAGGTCAGGTTGGATGGGTCAGCCTGATCTAGTGAAAGATGTCCCTGCCCATGGCAGGGGGGTTGGACTAGATGATCTTTAAAGGTCCCTTCCAAGCCAAACCATTCTATGATTCTGTGGGAAAATAACGGAAGAGTGATTAGCGAGGAGGATTGTAGACACACTCAAGTGACTTGCAGCTGAGGTGTCAAAAACATATATCATACTAATCATTGTTTAGTCTTGTATGCTTGACAAGTAGAACATCTACCTAGTGATGGAGCTCCGTGAGGAGGTAAGTCGTTTGAGAAGTATAAGGGATTGTGAACAGGAGATAGATAACTGGAGTCGCATCCTGCCTTCCCTGAAAGAAGCACCTCAGGCAGACAGAGCTCCACATACAGAGCACTCCCCACCCTCTAGCAGCATAGCTGAATGTGGAGATTCAGAGGACAGGGGCCAGTGGCAACAAGTCCCCGTCCGGCGTGGCAGGCGTGCCACCCAGGTAACCCCCACACCATCCCAGGTGCTCTTGCAGAACGGATATGATGTTCTGCAAAGGGAACCGGAGGATGAGAAGGACAACAGCTTGCTGAACTTGGAGTTGTCACCGAGGCCAAGACGGATTACGCCTCGTATAACAACATCCTCGGTTATGAAAGAAAGATGGGCCCTTGTAGTAGGGGACTCGATTCTGAAGGGAGTGGAAGGTCCCATATGTAGACCAGACCCAATCTGTAGGGAAGTCTGCTGTCTCCCTGGGGCCAAAGTTAAGGATGTCCAGAAGAAACTCCCTACCCTAGTTAGGCCTACTGACTACTACCCTTTATTGATTTTTCAGTTAGGCAATGATGAAATTTCAGGAAGAAGCCTGAGGGCAATGAAGAAAGACTTCAGGGCCCTGGGACGGCTGGTTAGGGGATCAGGAGCACAAGTAGTGTTTGCTTCTATCCCAACAGTTGCGAGGATTGATGAGAAGATTAACAGGAAATGCCAGCTGTTCAATGCCTGGCTCAGAGACTGGTGTCATTGGCAGGACTTTGGGTTCTTTGATTATGGGCTGCTTTTCAGGACACCAGGCCTGCTGGCAACAGACGGCAAAAGCCTGTCTCAGAGGGGGAAAAGGGTTTTAGGGCAGGAGTTGGCGGGGCTCATTGACAGGGCTTTAAACTAGATTCGAAGGGGGATGGGGATAGATCCAAGCTTGCTAGCAAAAAGCCTGAAGGTGGCATGCTGGCACTAGACTTGGAAAAGATAGGGGGCGTAACCAGGCTCCTTAGGAATAAGTCTGGGGGTGGCAGAATTTCGTCTCCCGCCAGTAAAAAGGAGAAAGGACCTATAGCCCAGCTGAAGTGCTTATACACTAATGCACGTAGCATGGGCAACAAACAGGAGGAGCTGGAAGCCATTGTGCAGCAGGATAATTATGATGTAGTCGCCATCACAGAAATGTGGTGGGATGACTCACATAGCTATAGTGCTGCCATGGATGCCTATAGGCTCTTCAGGAAGGATAGGCAAGCAAGGAGAGGCGGGGGTGTGGCCCTGTATGTTAAGGAGTGTTATGAATGCTTTGAACTAAATGATGGTGATAATGGGGTTGAGTGTTTATGGGTAAGAATCAGGGGCAGGGCCAACAAGGCAGATATCGTAGTAGGAGTCTGTTATAGACTGCCCAATCAGGATGAGGAGGCAGATGAAATATTCTATAAACGGCTGGGAGAAGTCTCAAGATCGCGAGCTCTTGTCCTCGTGGGGGACTTCAATTTGCGGGACATCTGCTGGGAATACAATACAGCAGGGAGGGAACAGTCTAGAAGGTTCCTGGAATGTGCTGGGGATAACTTCCTGACACAGCTGGTGAGAGAGCCAACTAGGGAAGGTGCTGGATCTGTTGTTTGTAAACAGGGAAGGTCTTGTGGGGGATGTGAAGGTTGGAGGCTGTCTCGGGAACAGTGACCGTGAAATGATAGAGTTTTCGATTCTGCGAGAAGCAAGGAGAGGGGTCAACAGAACTGCTACCTTGGACTTCTGGAGGGCGGACTTTGGGCTTTTCAGGAGCCTGGTTGACAAAGTCCCCTGGGAGGCAGTCCTCCAGGGCAAAGGAGCCCAGGAAGCCTGGATGATTTTCAAGAAGGAAGTCTTAAAGGCACAGGAGCAGGCTGTTCCCACGTGCTGGAAGACAAGCCGTCGGGGAAAAAGACCGGCCTGGCTAAACAGGGAGCTAGTGTTGCAACTTAGGGAAAAAAGAGGATTTATGGCCTTTGGAAGGAAGGGCAGGCCACTCAAGAGGACTACAAAGAGGCAGTGAAGCTATGTAGGGAAAAAATCAGGAGGGCCAAAGCCCAGCTAGAACTAAACCTGGCTTCTGTTGTCAAGGACAACAAAAAAAGTTTCTATAAATATATTAGCAATAAGAAGAGGACTAAGGATTATCTCTGTCCTCTAGTAGATGGGGCTGGCAACATAGTGACCAAGGATGAGGAAAAGGCTGAGGTACTTAATGCAGTCTTTGCCTCAGTCTTCAGCAGTAGGACCAGTTGTTCCCTGAGTACCCAGACCCCTGAGCTAGAAGACAGGGATGGGGAGCAGAATGAAGCCCCTGTAATCCAAAGGGAAACGGTAAGGGCCCTGCTTCAGCACCTGGAGGTGCACAAATCTATGGGGCCGGATGGGATCCACCCAAGGGTACTGAAGGAGCTGGCGGAAGTGCTCGCCAGGCCACTTTGCATCATTTATGAGCAGTCCTGGACAACCGGGGAGGTCCCAGCTGACTGGAGGTTAGCAAATGTGATACCCATTCACAAGAAGGGCCGGAAGGAGGATCCGGGGAACTACAGGCCAGTCAGTCTGACCTCGGTGCCCGGGAAGGTCACGGAACAGATCCTCCTCAGTGCCATTACATGGCACATGCAGGAGAACAGGGTGATCAGGCCCAGTCAGCATGGGTTTGTGAAGGGCAGGTCATGCCTATCAAACCTAATATCCTTCTATGATAAGGTGACCCACTTAGTGGATGAAGGAAAAGCTGTGGATGTTATCTACTTGGATTTTTGCAAAGCTTTTGACACTGTTTCCCACAGTATTCTCCTGGAGAAACTGGCTGCTCATGGCCTGGACAGGTGTACTCTTCGCTGGGTAAAAAACTGGCTGGATGGCCGTGCCCAGAGAGTGGTGGTAAATGGAGTTAAATCCAGTTGGTGTCCGGTCACAAGTGGTGTTCCCCCAGGGCTCGGTGCTGGGGCCGGTTCTCTTTAATATCTTTATCAATGATCTGGATGAAGGGATCGAATGCACCCTCAGTAAGTTCGCAGATGACACTAAACTGGGCAGGCGTGTTGATCTGCTTGAGGGTAGGTTGGCTCTGCAGAGGGATCTGGACAGGCTGGACCGATGGGCTGAGACCAATGGTATGAGGTTCAACAAGGCCAAGTGCCGGGTCCTGCACTTGGGTCACAACAACCCCATGCAGCGCTACAGGATTGGGGCAGAGTGGCTCGAAAGCAGCCCGGCAGAAAAGGACCTGGGGGTGTTGGTGGACAGCCGGCTGAATATGAGCCAGCAGTGTGCCCAGGTGGCCAAGAAGGCCAACAGCATCCTAGCCTGTATCAGGAACAGTGTGGTGAGCCGGACTAGGGAAGTGATCATCCCCCTGTACTCAGCGCTGGTGAGGCCCACCTCGAGTACTGTGTTCAGTTTTGGGCCCCTCTGTACAAGAGGGACATTGAGGTGTTGGAGCGTGTCCAGAGAAGGGCTACAAAGCTGGTGAGGGTTCTGGAGGACAAACCTTATGAGGAACGACTGAGGGAGCTGGGGTTGTTTAGCCTGGAGAAGAGGAGGCTGAGGGGAGACCTTATCACCCTCTACAACTACCTGAAAGGAGGTTGTAGAGAGATGGGGGCTGACCTCTTCTCCCTGGTGACAAGTGATAGGACAAGAGGAAATGGGTTCAAGTTATGTCAGGGGAGGTTTAGATTGGATATTAGGAAACATTTTTTCACTGAAAGGGTTATTAAACATTGGAATAGGCTGCCCAGGGAGGTGGTGGATTCACCATCCCTGGAGGTGTTTAAAAAAAGGGTAGATGGGGCACTTAGGGACATGGTTTAGAAGTGGCTTTTGTCAGGGTAGGTTAAAGGTTGGACTTGATGATCTTAAAGGTCCCTTCCAACCTCAGCAATTCTATGATTCTATGATTCTATGATCTGTGTTTCAGTAACGTAGGCCTGTGATAGACTCGGAGCACCCTATCAAACATGCTTGAGATTCCTGCCCTGCTGTGGGAAAGATCAAAGCACAGTGGTAAACTACGCCTGCTTGAATCCCTGATATACAGGCAAAACTATCAGGTTTGGTAACACTCCCTAGCAAGGACTGACCTCCACGGTGCCTGCATTCCTGCTTGTGTGCCTCTGCCCATGTGCTGCTTCAGAGATCCTCTGGTTTGTGAGGTAATGAAAATAAATTTACTCTTTGCATTTCATCTGTGGTTTTGTGGTTGTTCCTGCATCCTGCCTGTGTCGGCTCACACAGATTCTATGATTCTAAGCTTACAAAAGTTACAGGCAGTTCTGTGAGGGACGGCTGGATGGCACAGGTGGTTAAAGGCAAGTGATGTGAGAAATGGCTGGACTTCACAGACACCTGACAGGGAACACTGGGGACCTTTAGGGGAGTGGAACCTAATAGCATACATGTCCGAGAGTGTCTAGGAACTGGTATCAGACATACCAAATATGGGTTAATATGTAGCAAAACTGGGACCAATGGGGAAAAAGTATTTAGAGTTGGGTTGTTTATTTGGGAGGAGACTGAGGTGGAGAAAGGGAGGGATCAAGGTGGATGGAGGAAGAACAAGCATGGGAAAATGGAGAGAAGGGGAGAATAAAAGGAGCTGGTTGTGTGTAAGCAAGCTTCTCAACAGTATGCTTGTCTGAGCAAGTCCTGCATCCAATCACTGCAGTCTGTCCTATCATCTTATTAAACTCTATTCCTAACTGTTTTCTGTGTGAGCTCACTCTCTATTCTGTGTATGTCTGTAAGCGTATGTATATATTCTCCTAGCAAACTTCAAGTCGGACTTAGCCAGCAAGTAGGAGAATGACATCTGGAAATACCCATGGCCCGTGATTGAGTAAAGGGCCCAGGGTCTGGGCATGGCTACTGGGTGGATCTCAAGTCCATGCCACTGTTCAAGGGATCGGCAAATGAGAGTGTGCCCATGAATCAAGAGTGAGGGTATATGTTCTGCTAGTGAACTTTAATCCTGATCAATCCTTTTAGGGCCCTGAGCAGCCTCAACTTTTGCCTCCACCTACAGCCTCTGTCCATGACTCCAGGAGCTGCATTTAAGCTCAGGCCTGGGCCCCTTGCTTTCTGTTTGAGCTATGTTGCAGGAGTAGTGGTCTCTAGCTCAACCACAGCCTTGCTTGTGCCTGGCTATCAATCCCATTGGGACCCTGACTTGTGGACTGATTTCTTGGTTTGGTATCAGACTTACATTATTGCTGTGGACCTGCCTGGTAATCATTGGGCTGTATCTGACCCTGTTTACCCTCACCAAACCTGATTCTGATCCTGAGCTGTGGATTAACTTTTTGGCTGTACTTTGGACCTGGCTCATCAACATGAACTTGCCTGATGATCTGGACTCTTGGTTTAATCTGGCTTCCATCTCTGGGTCTGCCCTGCTCACTTTGCTTGCATACTGTGGGGCTGTTCCCTAGCTGGTGAGGCCCCTGCCCTGCTGGCTGTGTTATTGTTTTTTGTGCTCTGTCCCTTAGGGAACAGATGGCCCTTGCTCCTCTCTGACACTGGAAAGGAGGAACAGGATGGGGTAATCTGTAGGAATGTGTCTGAGAGAAAATGGTCATGTGAGCCAGCCTCCCTACTATGAGAGATTAGATTAAGGGCAAAACAGGTGGTAGAAGATGGAATTAGTACATGGGAAAAACGGGAACTGAGAAGGTAGAAAACATGTGGTGCTAATGACTAAGCAATTTACTATGTGAATTCTTGTAACCAATCTGATCTGTGAATGAACTGCATGGACAGCGCGTGAACAGAGACGGTAAGCCAATCATATAGCTGCCGCTAGCGCGTGCTCTTATTGCCTGTCTATATCTACTCTGTGAAAACTGGAATAAAAGGAGAACGATCATACTCATATTGAGACTCCATCGTTACTCCGGGTCCGTCTCCCACTCCAGCATCTGGTAGCAGAGGATGGTTCAGCGCGACTGAGTTCTCCGAGACTGCGGTAAGCAGCTAGAGGAGGGGAGTGGGAAACTTCGGCTGGGAGACGTGCTGCTTGGGTGCATCAGCGGGAGCAGACAACGGCGTGAGGTCGCTCCTCACCTCCCAGGCGCAGCTATGGAAACAGAAGCTGCGGCCACGCTACTCGCTGGGATCCTCTCTAAGAGAGGGATTGAAACACCAGCGAAACTGTTGCTCAAACTGATTAAGCCGGGGCAGGAGATGGGGCAACAAGTAACAAAAGAAGAAGGGGCTATATTAAGACTTCTCCTGCATATCCTCTCTACGAGAGGGGTGAAATACGATGAGCGTATGCTCCGAAGGCTGTTAACCTGGTGCAGAGAGAACGGATTCGCACCAGAGCCCCAGACAGCTTTTAAACCAGAAATATGGGAGGCTGTTGGGAAAAAAACTGTGGGAAGTGATAAGTAAAGGAGACAAAGAGGCATCACCGTTAGCGACGACATGGTGGTTGGTGTTATCGACCTTACAAGATATGAAGGTGGAGCGAGCCACGGCAGCCGGGGCTTTTGCAGCATTACAACCCACGGGAGGGGGATCGAACAGGCCAGGTCCGAAGGTCTGGGACAATCCCCTGCTGATCCCCTCTGCTCCACCTGAGGCCGAGGGAGGAGGCAGAATGTCAGGAGAGAAGGACAGAGCCGGAGCTGTTTGCTCCTGCCATTGCCCGCCTCGCCCCCTCCCCTCCCCAGTCGTCTCCCTGAGATAAAAGTGCTGGTTTTGTATGTCTGCTGTGTAAGTGTGTGTGGGCGCCAGCTTATACCTGCTGATCAGCATGTGTGCTACTGTTTGCTTTTTGTTGTGTGCAGTGTCATTAGGTGACTCCCCTTGAGCAGGTGTTCTGCCCGGTGTGGTACTGTTCTCGGATGCAACTAGGGCTGACACTCTGTCAAGTGAAGAAGTTTGTATATACACAATGTTTAGACATAAGGCGAGCACGCCCCAGGTAGATACACCAGGATGGGCTGTAGAACTGATGGAAGTCCTGAAATATTGGGGGAGTTTTCACCAGCCGACACATTTACGCTCTCGGGAACGGCTCACCCATGCAGGGCGTATCGCTGGTTGTTTGTTGTTTGTCTATAAGATCATGGTTGATTGGGAAAAGGAGTTGAGACAAAGTCTATAGAATGCTCTGTAGGAAAATGAGAAACTTAAGGAAAAATGAGAAACTGATCTCTTGTTGCAAAGGTAGACTTTTATGTCAGTCGTAAGTGATAAAAAAAAAAGAAAAAAAGAAAAAAATAAAGAAAAAAGAAAAAAAACAAAAAAGAGGGAAAAAAAGAGGGGGGAAAAAAAAAAACAAGAAAAACCAAAAAGAAACCAAACAGGAACAATTAGATGGGAAATGTGCCACGTTAGCACAAAAGTATGCCATACGCATTACGAGAAAGCATCAGAAAAAGAGAAATAGGACACCTGATTCAAAGCAGTACCATAGAGATATGTTTTTGGTTTTTTCCTATATGTGTCTATGTTATTGCATGCCTTAGTAGATTGCTCTGTGTTATACCCTGCGAGACTAAAATGAACCCAGCAGAAGCAGTCTCTTGAGCAAGGGGGTGGAATATGGGAAAGCAACGGAAAATCGGCAAGGAGGATTGTAAATACACTCAAGGGACTCGCACCTGGGTGCTGGAAAACACATATATCACACCAATTGTTATTCAGTCTCGGGTGCTGGCAAGAAAAACATTTGGATGACATAAGCCTGTAATGGACTCACAAACACCTTATCCAGCTGCTTGAGAATCTTGGCCTGTTGTGGAAGAAGATCAAAGCACAGTACCAGCAAGAACAGGGAGTCCGCATGCGCTCTTGCTAACAAGGACTCTTTTGCTGCCAAGGATTCTTGATAACAAGGACTCTCTTGCTGCCAAGGATAAGTTTAACAATGCTACTAGTACAGCTATTTCTGAGTTATTGCTAGATGTAGATAGTATTCGATATGCGATGTTGCAAAACAGAACTGCTACTGATTTTTTGCTTTCAGCTCACAGACATGGTTGTCAAGATTTTAAAGGACTGTATTGTATGAATCTAAGTGACCACTCCAAATCCATCCATGCCCAGCTGCAGGAACTGCACCGACCGAACCAGCAACTTGTGGAGACCACTGGGTGAAATCTCTTTGCTGGATGGACTTGGGGGTGGGGTTGGTTGAAGCAAATTATACTCATCGCCTGTGTGGAAGGAATTTGTCTGTTATGTTTAGTATGCTGTTTGCTGTGTTTAATAAGCATTATACGATCAGTTGTAGATGCCGCTTTGCATCGTACCCTTGTACGAGTTGTAGAATATGTTGCTCTAAAAACTATGTGTGTATCCATGAGAACCTGACCTTCACAGAAGAAGATAACAAGAAGGGATTACAACAATGTAGTCACGTATCAGGCAGCTGCTGTTAGCAAAGCTGGATCATGAGTTTGGTGAGACTCGCTGCCTACGCTGGCCACGCGTGCAGCGACTCTAGCCTGTACTTTTCTACTCGATCCAGTGCAGGAGAGTCTGGTGGGACTTGCTGCATGCACTGGCCATGCATGCAGCGACTCTAGCCTGTACTTCTCCACTCAATCCAGTGCAGGATATAGGGGGGCTGTCTCGGGTCAGAGAGGGGGAGAGAGACATGAGCGCACTTTGAAGATACAGGGGATGCCCTGAAGCACTGTGTCTGCCCCCGCCCCCCCCATAAGTTCTATGTTCATTAACCCCAACAGCTCTGAAGGCATTACAGCATGTTGCAAGATAAGATATAGTCTACTACTGCTGCAAGACGCATTGAACACCTTCCTACAAGAATTTCAACTTTATGCCCTGACAGGACAGCGGGATGATGCACTCGCAAAGAGCCTGACTGCGTCAGAGTGGGTATTTTTGCCACATACCTTTTCAAAACCAGTAACTATGATGATCGAAATGTTACCACGATTGTTTTTCCAGGGTCGCTTGTGCTGTCAGCAACCGCAATGTATTTGAAATATTACAAAAGGATTTCTCATGGGTAAATCCAAAGAAATTTGCTTTCTGGGCTAAATTTAGGAATCTGGGTATTTATTGCCTTAGCAGGGTTCTTTTTGATTCTGTTTTCAATTGTGTTTAGTATATAACCTGCTAAGAGCGTCACAACAAGGATAACATGTCCAAATTAAAAGCGGTCAAAAATGGTTTCGATGATTGGTCAAACTCATGGGGTATAACGGGATGGTTATCAGACTTACTAAAGCAAGGGCTCATGCTACTGTTGGTTATATTATTATTGATTATGGTAGCCTCGTGTGTTCTCCGCAAAGTGGCTGACATGATAGAAAATGCCATGCATAAGGTCTGGCTGGCTCAAGAAGAAAAAGGGGGTATTGTAGGAATGTGTCTGAGAGAAAACGGTCATGTGAGCCAGCCTCCCTACTATGAGAGATTAGATTAAGGGCAAAACAGGTGGTAGAAGATGGAATTAGTACATGGGAAAAACGGGAACTGAGAAGGTAGAAAACATGTTGTGCTAATGACTAAGTAATTTACTATGTGAATTCTTGTAACCAATCTGATCTGTGAATGAACTGCATGGACAGCGCGTGAACAGAGACTGTAAGCCAATCATATAGCTGCCGCTAGCGCGTGCTCTTATTGCCTGTCTATATCTACTCTGTGAAAACTGGAATAAAGGGAGAACGATCATACTCATATTGAGACTCCATCGTTACTCCGGGTCTGTCTCCCACTCCAACAGTAATCTGTGTGGTTTATGTGAGTGCTGCTGGTGTTTATGTGGGTGCTGGTAAAGCCATTGCTGTCTGCCTGTTTTGGTCTCTATGTGGTTGGTTGTGTCTATACTTTGTGTGCATATATATTGCATTTTTTTTAATACTTCCTTGGTGTGGTGGGTTAGCCTTGGCTAACAGCCAAGCTCCTACCCAGCCACTCACTTCCCCCACCTCCAGTGGGATGGGGAGAAAATAGGAAGAATAGGAATGAAAAAGCTCATGAGTTGAGATAAAGACAGGGATATCATGTACCAGATACTGTCACAGGAAATCAGACTTGACTTTGGGGAAATTATTTTAATTTATTGACAATTAAAATAGATTTGGATGATGAGAAACAAAGACAAAACTGAAAACACCACCTTTCCTCCACCCTTTCCCAGGTTCAACTTTACTCCCTCACTTCAGACTCCTCTACACCCCCTCCCTGCAAGCAGACCAGGAGGGATGGGGGCAGTTTATGGTCAGTACGAAACAGTAGTTTCTCTCTGCCACTCCTTTCTTCTCACACCTTTCCTCTGCTCTAGTGTGAGTTCTCCATGGGCCACAGTCCTGTCAGGAAAATCTCTTCTGGTGTGGGTTCTCCACAGGCAGCAATTCCTTCAGGAGGATATTCCTCCTGCTCCAGCATGGGTCCTCCATGGGCTGCAGGATGTGCAGGAAGTGCTCCACAGTCCTCCTTCTCTCACCTTGGTGTTCCTTCTGTTGTTTCTCACACTTTTTTTTCCCTCTCTTCTGCCTGTCCACCGTTTTCTCCCCTTTCTTAAACATGTTTTCACAGAAGCATCACCAGCTTTGCTGATTGGCTTAGCTCTTGCCTGTGGTGGGTCTCTCGCAGAGCCAACTGGAATCAGCTGTGCTTGGCACAGGGCAGCCCCTGACCTCTTCCCACAGAGGCCACCCCTGCAGCCCCCCCCTCCAGTACCAAAACCTTGCCATGTACACCCAGTACACTCAGCCTTGCTAAGTGTCTGGGCCTGGAAATGAAAGAGCAGCAGCCTCCTATCTAACAGACTGGGAGGAGAAGTCCACTAGATTCAGCTACTCCCTTAAACAAAGGAGACTAACAAAACGTCCTGAGTGCCTGAGTCGCACCTTTCAACGCTGACAGGTTTGACACACTCTGTGTTGCACCTTCTCCTTGTGCTGGATGGATCTATGCATGTGCAAAGGGAGGTCTTTCCTAGGTTGCCAGACACCTGGCTGACAAATATCCAGAAAATATAGATTATTTTTATCAAGCAACAAGATGAGATCATAGGTTAAAAAAAAAAAAGCATAGCAGATATTTTAAAACAAAACCCTATACTATAATAGTGTCCTGGTTTCAGCTGGGATAGAGTTAATTTTCTTCATAGTAGCTAGTATGGGGCTATGTTTTGGATTTGTGCTGAAAACAGTGTTCATAACACAGGGATGTTTTAGTTACTGCTGAGCAGTGCTTATACAGAGTCAAGGCCTTTTCTGCTCCTCACACTGCCCCACCAGCGAGTAGGCTGGGGGTACACAAAAAGTTGGGAGGGGACATGGACAGGACAGCTGACCTCAACTGACCAAAGGGATATTCCATACCATGTGACATCATGCTCAGCATATAAAGCTGGGGGAAGAAGGAGGAAGGGGGGGGACATTTGGAGTTATGGCGTTTTGTCTTCCAAAGTAACCATTACACATGATGGAGCCCTGCTTTCCTGGAGATAGCTGAACACCTGCCTGCCAATGGGAAGCAGTGAAGGAAGTCCTTGTTTTGCTTTCCTTGCATGCGCAGCTTTTGCTTTACTTATCAAACTGTCTTTATCTCAACCCATGAGTTTTCTCGCTTTTACTCTTCCAATTCTCTCCCCCATCCTGCCGTGGGGGGAGTGAGCAAGCAGCTGTGTGGTGCTTAGTTGCCAGCTGGGGGTAAACCACGACAAATAGCTATACTATAATAGTATAATACACAAAATAATAGGGTTGGCAGACCTGTTATATTGCTTACTTCCCTCCAGTGAAATATAGACCTACTTCAGAAAGTACTAGTCTGCTTTTGGTGATGGGACAAGTCTAATATCATTAGCATGAGGAGTGTTTTTATGCTGGTTGTTTTTAATTCGGCTTTATTTTTGTTCCTTCAGATATTATTATTATTAGAACCTGCGTATTGGGTTTACGTGGCAAGGTTTTGGTAGCGGGGGGGGCTGCAGGGGTGGTTTCTGTGAGAAGCTGCCAGGAGCTGCCCCCATGTTGGACAGAGCCAGTTCCAGCCAGCTCCAAGACAGACCCACTGCTGGCCAAAGGTAAGCCAATCAGCAACAGTGGTAGCGCCTCTGCGATAACATATTTAAGAAGGGGGAAAAATGCTGCACAATAGCAGCTGGGAGAGAGGAGTGAGAAAATGTGAGAAACAACTCTGCAGTCACCAAGGTCAGGGAAGAAGGAGGGGGAGGAGGTGCTCCAGGCACCAGAGCAGAGATTCCCCTGCAGCCTGTGGTGAAGACCATGGTGACGCAGGTTGTCCCCCTGCAGCCCATGGAGGACCCATGCTGGAGGAGTTCATTCATGAAGAACTGCAGCCCGTGGGAAAGACCCATGTTGGAGAAGTTCATGAAGGACTGTCTCCCATGGATGGGACCCCACACTGGAGCAGGGGAAGAGCGTGAGGAGGAAGGAGTGGCAGAGACAAAGCATTATGAACTGACCACAACCTGTGGAACAGTTCTAAAGCTGACAAGAAAAAACAATTTACTCAAGCAGATAGAAAAACGTGGCATGTTGTAGTGATCCTGACCAGAAGACCAATGTACGTCAAGGAGTTAGTGGGCCACATAATAGTTACTTTGAGTAGGCCCAGGCCTGTGCTGTGCTGCACAAATCCCTTGGGTGAAGGATAAACTCAGCCAGCTCAATGTAACTGAGGAGCCTGCAGGCAGCTCCCACTTGGTACTGGTGATTACACCACCTATGTAGCCTTGCCTGTATCTAACAGTGCAGCAAGAAGTTCTCATGAGAACATAGTTTCCATTTTGGCAGTGGAAGCGATGAATAGAGTTGTTTTCTTGCAAGAAAATCCTATAATAGCTTGAATGACCGAAGGGATCTGCATGGTGTGCTGTGAGTGGATTGGAGGTCTGTTCAGTGCTCAGGGTTCCCAGCATCTAAAGGGACATAAAATTATCTATGCTATTGTCTCTTTCTTTATAGTGTTAGCTCTAATAAATCACATTCTACAATAATACTTTACAGAGTCTGAGTGCCTTTCTTACTGGGATCATAATAGACTAGCACCTCCTGGTGCAAAACATTTGGCATAGTCAGCAGGTCCCAGTGAGAAATGCCTTTTTGGAGAAAGAAAGGTGAAGAAGAGAGAAATTGGATGCCTGGTTGTCTCCACATGGAGCTGTAGGGGGTAGTTGCAAGGCATTTGGCCCAGGTGGTTTCCCCAGTTGATTGGGAAAGTGAGGAGGAATTGTCTGAATGCCCCAACCCATCTGAAGCATTACGTTGTCTTAAAAACCGGGCTAGGGAAAGGAAAACTCAAGGAAATTTTGTGCTAACATGCTTGAAATGGATATGGGGGAGGTTAGAGCTGACACAAAAAGACCTGTATGAGCTGCAGGTGCAGCTCCACACAGTAGCCCCTGGGCAATGAACAGTGGTGCAGGTGGCTATGGTTCAGGGGAGATGCATTGAGTAGCCTGGGGAACGGCACCACTGAGGTACGAGCTATTTACCAGAAGGATGAATGGTGGGATGAGGACCTCTGGTGTGGACAAGTAGACAGAAGGGTTGGAGGATGAGCATGGCAACAGCATTTCCATCCTGCCATTAGTGATTGACAAAGAAAAGGGGCCCCCAAGTGCACCTCAGCACACTCAGTGTGCGATTTTACACAGCCCGAGTTGCAAGATTCAGCAAAGACATACCAGCAAAAGCTGGGAAAAAGGCTGGCACACTATCTGTTGCGAGTATGGGAATTTGGAGGAGATAGCGTACATTTAAATAGTAAGGAATTCGAGTGTTTGGATGTCATCTTGCAAAACTCTATGATTACCCAGCAGCTGAGATGAGTGCAGGATAATGTATCCCACTCCCTGTGGGTATGGCTCAGGGAAGCTTTACAAGTAGAGTATCTTTACCTATCAATTGGGATGATAAAGCAGCATCCTGGAAAAGTATAGCTCAGGCTGGCCAGCATTTACAGGAGCTGGCCACATGGCAAGGAATGTATTCACATAACTTTTTAGGTCCTGATATGGAACCTTTTACACCCCACATGAAAATCTGCATATTAGAGGGGTGGCCAATTTGCCTTGAAAGGGCTGATGATTTCCTTGCTAGGGGCTGCCATGGGACAAAACAGTGGGGGAGGTTATTCTATCACTAGGACAGCTTGATGATTATCAGACTGAAAAAGAGGAGATGGAGCCTGATTGCAACAACTCAAGGGAAAGGTTACTCAGAAAGAGATGTTTCTTGCACTCATACAGGCAGGAGTGCCTAGGGAGCAGATAGATGGCAAACCAACTCCTTATTTGTGGAATTTGTATAAGAAAGCAAAAGCAAAGGAGAAGGGGTGAAAGGAAGTGTGAAGCGGTCTCATTCATGTCACACTGTCAACAGTGAAGATACTATCATCTTTAACCGCCCCTAAGTACCCTGACCTTTCTCCCTGGAAACAAGAACAGGGAACTTGTGGTCCCCTTCCAGTACAGCCGATAAAGGGAGCTGACAAGGGGGACTGCCATCCATGCATTCCATTTGTAATACACTGTAGCTGACATCATAAGCAATGGGCTGTGGTCCTGCTAGACACTGGGGTGTAAGTAACCCTAATTGATGGAAATCTGTCCCATTACCCCAAGAATAAACTGATAAATATTAATGTATTCAAGAGAAGGAAAGAGCCATCTTGAGAAGTTTCTCTAATCTTGCAACTAGGATACCCACTGTTTTCAGCTCAAGTATGGATGATGAGAATGCCTGAATATATAATCTGTTAGCAAGCAACACTTTTTATACCACTGGGGGAAAATATTCTTTTGGTACCTGATCACCTCGGATCCAAATGCTTATGGTAGGGAGGACTGTGACTCCCAGCTGTGCTGACCAGACACCCCTCCCTCCCTCCCTTCAAGCCTATAGCCTTAAAACAATACCAATTGCCTGAGGGGCATACTGAGATCTCTCAAACTATTAAACAGTTGTTAGAAGCAGGGGTTATCTGACGGACACATTCACCTTTTAATAACCCTATATGGCCTGTAAAGAAGCCGGATGGCTCCTGGTGTATGACTGGATTACTTTTGAACAAAGCTGCCCTTCCCATGGCTGTGGTCCTGCTGGACATTGTCACTCTGTTAGAGTGGCTGGAAGCTGGGGCAAGCCCCTGGCATGCTGTTACCAACTTGGTGAATGCTGCCTTCAGTATTCCTGTTGCTGAAGAGCTGCAAGAACAGTTTGCCTTTTCCTGGGAAGGACAGCAGTACATATTTACAGTGCTGCCTCAGAGATAACCTGCATGGCCCCACAATTTGTCATGGGGTTGTAGCTCAGCACTTGGGGGAGTGAAACCTGTCCCCAAAGTGTCAACTGTTCCATAACATTAATGACATCCTGCTGACTGCACCTACCGAGCAGGATGTCGGGGAGGCACTGAGCAGGGTCGTGGATCATGCCACACAGCTTGGTGTCGTCATCAAACTTGTTGAGGGTGCACTCAATCCCACTGTCCATGTCGCTGATAAAGATGTTAAATAGTACTGGTCCCAATACCGACCCCTGAGGAACACCACTCATCACTAGTTTCCACTTGGACATCGATCCGTTAACCACAGCTCTTTGAGTGCGACCATCCAGACAATTTCTTATCCACCCAGTGGTCCATCCATCAAATCCAATTTAGAGACAAGGATGTCATGCAGGACAGTGTCAAATGTCCACAGGTCCAGGGAGATGAAGTCAGTTGCTCTTCCCTTATCCGCCAACACTGTAACCCCATCATAGAAGGCCACCAAATCTGTCAGGCACAACTTGCCCTTGGTGAAGCCATGTTGGCTGTCACCAATCACCTCCTTAATTTCCACGTGTCTTAGTATAGTTTCCAGGAGGATCTGCTCCATGATCTTGCAGGGCACAGAGGTGAGACTGATTGGCCTGTAATTTCCCGGATCTTCCTTTTTTTCCCTTTTTAAAAATGGGGATGTTTCCCCTTTTCCAGTCAGTGGGAACTTCCCCAGACTTCCACAACTTCTCAAATATGATGGATAGTGGCTTGGTAACTTCATCTGCCAGTTCCATCAGGACCCACAGATGAATCTCATCAGGTCCCATGGACTTATGTACCTTCACGTTCCTTAGATGTTCTCGAACCTGATCTTCTCCTACAGTGGGCAGTTCCTCATTCTCCCAGTTCTCTGGAACTTGGGCAGTATGGCTAGAGCCCTTGCCAGTAAAGACCGAGGCAAAAAAGTCATTGAGTACTTCAGCCTTGTCCATATCCTGGGTGACCAGGTCTCCCATTTCCTTCTGGAGAAGGCCCACATTTTCCCTAGTCTTCCTGGGCTGCATTAGGAAGAATGTTGCCAGCAGGTCAAGGGAGGTGATCCTTCCCCTCTACTCAGCACTGGTGAGGCCACACCTGGAGTCCTCTGTCCAGTTCTGAACTCCCCAGTACATGAGAGATATGGACTTACTGGAGTGAGTCCAGCAAAGGGCTGCTAAGATGACTAAAGGAATGGAGCATCTGACATAGGAGAAGCAGCTGTGGAGTCTCTATCCATAGAGATATTCAGAAGCCAACTGGACAGCGTCCTGGGCAACCTGCTCTAGCTGACCCTGCTTGAACAGGTGACATGAACTAGATGACCTCCAGAGGTCCCTTCTAACCTCAACCATTCTGATTCTCTTTGTAGAAGCACAACTAATACCATCTGATTTCCTATGAATTGGTGGTATGTACTGATACATAATACCATACTAAATGGCTACAGTATCTTCACTTTGCTCCCACATCCTTAAAGTCTTTCCTCCCATATTCTCCACTACCAACTAGACAGGAGGCGAGTTCTGTGCTGTGGCTGGTTCAGTTACACATGTGCTGGCTGGCCAACCAGTATATGGAGGTTGGATGACCACCTCCTTGGCCAAAAAGAAAGAATAAATCATAGAATCATTTAGGTTGGAAAAGACCTTTAAGATCATCGAGTCCAACCATAAACATAACACTGCCAAGTCCACCACTAAACCATGTCCCTAAGTGCCACCTCTACACATCTTTTAAGTACCTCCAGGGATGGTGACTCAACCACTTCCCTGGGCAGACTGTTCCAATGCTTGATAACCCTTTCAGTGAAGAAATTTTTCCTAATATCCAGTCTAAACCTCCCCTGATGCAACTTGAGGCCATTTCCACTCGTCCTATCACTTGGTACTGTAAGAAAGGCAGGTATTGCTTTTGCAGAGGAGAAAAGCCGTTTCCATCAGAGGTGACATGATAAGGCTCAAAAAATAAATCCTATAAATCCTGAGAGGATCAAAGGAATAGTAGACGTACCTCTGCCAAAGACCAAGAGGGAACTGAGAACATTTTTGAGGCTGACTGGGTACTGTAGACTGTGGATAGAGGAGTACGCTCCAAAGACTAAAGGACTATATTCCAAACTGTTAGCTGAAGAACCAAATGTATGGGTTTAGACAGAAGAAGAGAAGGATTTAGTGTAAGATTTAAAACAGAGCCTAATCAGAGCTCCAGTTTTAGCCTTATGTTCTTTGGAAAAATCTTTTCAACTATTTGTAACTGTAGACAAAGGGGCTGCGTTAGGAACTCAAGAGTGGGGGGGATAAGCGGCAGCCAGCAGCCTATTTATCTAAACTCTCAGATCTGGTCTCCCGAGGGTGGCCAGGGGAATGATACAAGTTAGCACCCCTCACCAAGTAAAAACCATTTTAGCCCAAACCACAGGAAAACGGCTAACCAATTCAAGAATACTGAAGTATGAAGGAATTTTAATTGAAAAGGATGATTTGATTTTAACTACCAGCCCTTGCCTTAACCCAGTGAGCTTTTTGTGGGGGGGGGAAAAAAAATAGAGGCAAAGGATGAAGAACTTACACACGAATGCATAGATATAAATTGAGTACCAGACTAAGATACAACCTGACTTAAGGGAAGAACCCCTATCTGGGGGTCTTCATTTGTTCATAGACGGTTCTTCAAGAGTGATAGAAGGAAAGAGGTGTAATGGATATGCAGTGGTAAATGGAGTGAGTCAACTGTGGAATTTGGATAATGAGGTGAAGTCTCTGTGCTCAAAGAGCAATTAAGACTGGCTTTGCTATCTCTTGTGCAGCCCAGGGGAGTGAAGGCTTGTCTGGCTATCACAGGATACATAAGTGACGGGGTAGTCCTTTGCCTCGTTACCTGTGAAATGCATATTAAAGTTGACACCCCTGTACATGCTAAGGAAGATTTTAGAGATCATGCTAAACATATATGACTATAGCACTCATCTCTCCACCCAAATCATACTACACATCACCTAGGGGAGGGAAACCTTGTAATTTTGGGGATAAAAGGATGGAGAAAATGACTGTTAAATTGGGAGAGAAGAAACTTGATACCTGATGGACCAGTCCATGGGCTGTGTTCTCTTCCTCCACCCCAGGCAGGGACGCCTTTCTGGGTAAGCGCTGCGCCTTTCACCCTCTGGCGAATGTCACCCCGGGTTGTTGTACTATCATTATTTTTGCTAGCAATATTAACCTTAAGTAATTAGCGCTATTGTAGTTAGCAAATTTATCAACGGCAATCTCGAATCTGTTCTGTCGCTCTCAATAAAGTAACTAATTTTGATTATTTGTGAATCTGATTCAGTGAAAGTCCTTTGGTGGGACTCTGATAGTAAATCAGTGAAAGTCCTGGGACTCTGACAGACAAATATCGAAACTACAGTCCTTTTAACGCGACACCAACAAGTAAAAGCATCTGAAAAATTACCTAGTGCATGGTCCGCTCAAACATGTGAGATGTATACCTTAAACCAGGCACTTAAATTAATTGGAGAAAGGGGAAGGAACAATATATACAGACTCTTGTTATGCCCTTGGGGTAGTGCATACCTTTGGTAAAATTTGGGAAGAACGAGGAAAGAACTTTTACACTAAGAACGTACAAAGCAGGTGTTAGCTAATATATTAATACCAAGTGAAATAGCAGCTTTACATGTTAAAGGTCACCAGAGAGGCAATTCAATTATCGCAAAGGGAAACAGATTGGTGGACAAAGTGGCAAAAGAGGCAGCCTTGGGGCAGGAGAAGCAATGACAGAAGCAGGGGCAGTGGAGAAATGTGGTAAATGGATTCTGCCTGATGGAAGGGAAATGGTCAACAAACAATGAGAGAAACAGTGACAGTGTTACAACAGGGAAGCCATTGGGGAACACATGCAACATGCAAATAGTTTTGTGGATAGTTTGGGAATTTCATGTCCCCTAGCATCCCCCATCATCAGGAAAAGTTGAGGATGAACCAGACCATTAAGAGACCATTGTTGAAACTGATTTTAGAAACCAAATTACCATGGACTAAATGTTTACCAATAGCATCGTTGAGGATCCAGACTTCTAGAAAAGATACAGGTCTCTCGCCCTATGAGATGCTTTTTGAACTACCTTATATGGGTAACAGAGAAGACTTGCCCACTTTTGAAACTAAAGATGTGTTTCTTAAGAACTATATACTGGGGTTGTCATCTTCTTTCTCTCTCCTCAGAAATAAAGGACTTCTTGCCCAAACTCCACCCACTGGAATTTGCAGTCCATGCCTTCCGACCAGGAGATTGGGTCTTGATCAAATCCTGGAAGGAAACCAAGCTCCAACCAGAATGGGAAGGCCCGTTCCAACTGTTACTGACCACTGAGACTGCAGTGAGGACGGCCGACAGGGGTTGGACTCACTACACTCAGCTAAAAGGACCAGCTGAACCCCCACCAACAGATCCGGTAGAACGGTGGACTGTACCTTCTACTGACAGCCCGCTGCGAGTAACCCTAAAGAGACAATAAGCCGTAGGTTGGGGCAGGATGATCCAGTCGGGAGATATAAATCTGTGTACGGCATGAATTTTAAGAAGCATTTTGCGATGATACTAGTCATAGGGGCGGTGTTGTATGCCTAGATCACATACGAAGTGCACACCCAGATTACCCGGTTAGACTTATCATAAATATCACTAAAGGAAATACCCCACAGACTGTACGCTTTGATGCCTGTCAAGTACTGAAGTGTGGGAATCTAGAGGCCCAAAGATGGTTGAGTGGTGAAAACAAGTACCTGTGCCCAGAAACTTGGAGGGTCGCAGAGGGATATCACGAGGCTGCACCTTGTGACCAATGGAGTGAAGTGTGGTGGACCACCCGAATTGGAAGGTGGGCCATTGATAAGTGGATCAAGCCTTCTTATTATTACCCTCTCAAAAAGAAAATACATTTTTACAAAGGATCACCTTCCCCAGAGTGTGGCCTTTTAGAATGTAATCCTCTGTTGATAACTATAACCCAGGCGGATGATACGGCTAACCTAATGTATGGAATAGGAGCAGATGTGTCTGGAAGAGATCCAAGGGGAAGATTTAGAATAGACACACTGGAAAATAGCAGTTAAGCAGAAGGGACAACTATGACTACTAAAACTCCCAGTAATACAACAGTGGGAACCACCGAATGATCCAGCTTTGGTAACGGTTACTGAGATTAAAGATCTTAGACAAACATTTGGGATTGAGACAGGGTACGGTGAGACAAATGCTTGGGTAGAATGGGTAAAATATACTGTTAGTAGTTTGAACCAAAGCAATTGCTATGCTTGTGCCTCAGGAAGGCCCACAGCACAGATCGTCCCTTTTCCCTTAGGGTGGACGAAAGATTCCGTAGGGATGTCGTGTGTGATAGCATTATACCAAGAAAGGACCGCCTGGGGAAATGAGACCTGTCATTCACTTTCCTTACTGTTTCCTGCCTTGGAGTCTAGAGATGTTAAAGTGCCACCAGTATTTTCCACAGCAATTGGTAACCATCCAGCGTGCCTCTCACAGCAGGGTGTGAAGGCTGCCAGACCTGTGAGGGGATTTACCCCATGCACTGAAACTCTGAACGTGACCAAGGATGTGAAAGGAAACTACTCAGCGATACGAGGGCCTCGGGCGGATCTCTGGTGGTATTGTGGAGGGAAGACCTTGCGATCTGTGTTGCTGGCTAACTGGAAAGGTACGTGTGGAATGGTACAATTGGCAATACCATTCACCCTAGCATTTGAAAAAGGAACAGGATCCCTGAGCTCAGGCAATAGAGTAAAAAGAAGTGTGGGTGTATCCTTTGATGAACGGATATATATAGATTCCATTGGAGTCCCTAGAGGAGTCCCAGATGAACACAAAGCAAGGAATCAGATAGGAGCAGGATTCGAATCTGTCCTTTTCTGGTAGGTAACTGTAAACAGAAATGTAGATTGGATAAATTATATTCACTATAACCAGCAGAGGTTTATTAATTATACCAGAGATGCATTGAAAGGAATAGCTGAACAATTGGATGCAACCAGCCGAATGGCATGGGAAAATAGGATCGCCCTGGACATGATCTTAGCAGAGAAGGGAGGTGTGTGTGTAATGTTAGGGAATCGGTGCTGTACCTTCATCCCAAACAATACAGCTCCAGATGGTACTATAACTAAAGCCCTTCAAGGGCTCACCACTCTAGCTGATGAGTTAGCTGAGAACTCTGGAATAGACACCTCACTGACAGGTTGGCTGGATTCCTGGTTTGGGAAATGGAAAGGTATGGTGGTATCAATACTGACTTCTCTTATAATGGTAGCAGGAGTTTTAGTGGCTGTAGGATGCTGTATCATTCCCTGTGTGTGAGGATTAGTTCAACGATTAATTGAAACTGCCCTAATGAAACAAATGGAAGCAGACCCTCCCCCATACCCTGGGAAAATGCTTCATCTAGAAGAAAATAAAAACTCTCGAGAAGAAGAAGAATGTAACATCATGCTGTCAGCTCTAGAGGCCTCATATGGAACCATGCCCTAGAAATGCAAAAGACAATGAGATTATGAAAAAGGAAAGGGGGAAGTTGTAAGAAAGGCAGGTATTGCTTTTGCAGAGGAGAAAAGCTGTTTCCATCAGAGGTGACATGATAAGGGAATGACTAAGACAAAGAGGCTCCAGCAAAGGCTTGTAGAACATCTCTTATCACACAGACAAAAGGACAAACTGATTCCTACTGGATTAGTGTCTAGAAGGGTAGTCAAACATTTAACCAGGGCTAATGACATTGAGCAGTCTTTTACCAAAAAGGAAAGAAATAAACTAGTCAGATAATCCCTTTAGGTGTAGCATAAAGAGAAGTAAACAGAGGCAGGACATGCGGGAAGAATTTTAGGTGCCTCGGACAGACTGTGAACCCTGGAGTACCTAACCAATGGGAAACAGGGGAGGGAAAAATTTGGCCGGGATTAGGGAATAAAAAGGTGTGTTTCAAGAACTGGAAGTGTGCCTACTTGCTAGGTCACCCGCTCTTGCAAGAACGTAAATAAAAATGTGCTTCACAGAGGATTCTGCCTGAGCCTATTTCATTTAGACTGGAACTTGTTTCTCACAGTACTGACACCCACATCGCTAAAACCTCCCTTCAGATAGTTGTAGAGAGCTATAAGGTCTCCACTGAGCCTCCTTTTCTCCAGACTAAACAACCCCAGTTCTCTCAGCCGCTCCTCATAAGACTTGTGCTCTAGACCCCTCACCAGCTTTATTGCCCTTCTCTGGACACGCTCCAGTACCTCAATGTTCCACCTGTAGTGAGGGGCCCAAAACTGGACACAGTATTCAAGGTGCGGCCTCACCAGTGCCAAGTACAGGGGGATGATCACTTCCCTAGTCCTGCTGGCCACACTATTTCTAATACAAGCCAGGATGCTATTGGCCGCCTTGGCCACCTGGGCACACTGCTGGCTCATATTCAGCCATCTGTCAACCAACACCCCCAGGTCCTTTTCTGCCAGGCAGCTTTCCAGCCACACTTCCATAAGCCTGTAGCATTGCATGGGGTTGTTGTGATCCGAGTGCAGGACCTGGCATTGGGCCTTGTTGAACCTCATACCATTGGCCTCAGCCCATCGATCCAGCCTGTCCAGATCCCTTCCTACCCTCAAGCAGATCGACACTCCTGCCCAACTTGGTGTCGCCTGCAAGCTTACTGAGGGTGCACTCGATCCCCTTGTCCAGATCATTGATAAAGATATTAAAGAGAACAGGCCTCAATACTGAGCCCTGGGAAACACCACTTGTGACCAGCCGCCAACTGGATTTAACTCCATTCACCACCACTCTCTGGGCCTGGCCATCCAGCCAGATTTTAAGCCACAAGCAGCCAGTTTCTCCAGGAGGATGCTGTGGGAAATGGTGTCAAAGGCTTTACTAAAGTCCAGGTAGACAATATCCACAGCCTTTCCCTCATCTACTAAGTGGGTCGCCTTGTCATAGAAGGATATCAGGTTAGTCAAGCAGGACCTGCCTTTCATAAACCTATGCTGACTGGGCCTGATCACTTGGTTGTCCTGTATGTGCCACGTGATGGCCTTCAAGATGATCTGTTCCATAACCTTCCCAGGCACCAAGGTTAGACTGACAGGCCTGTAAATCCCCAGATACTCCTTGCGGCCCTTCTTGTAGATGGGTTTTTGTTAGTCTCCAGTCAACTGGAACCTCCACGGTTAGCCAGGACTGCTGATAAATGATGGAAAGTGGCTTGGTGAGCACTTCCGCCAGCTCCCTCAGTACCCTTGGGTGGATCCCATTTGGCCTCATAGACTTGTATGCGTCTAAGTGGTGTAGCAGGTCACTAAACATTTCCCCTTGGATTATGAGGTCTTCATTCTGCTCCCCATTCCTGTCTTCCAGCTCAGGGGGCTGGGTACCCAGAGAACAACTGGTCTCACTGTTAAAGACTGAGGCAAAGAAGGCATTAAGTACCTCAGCCTTTTCCTCATCCTTGGTCACTAGGTTTGCCCCTGCTTCTAGTAAAGGATGGAGATTCTCCTTAGTCCTCCTTTTGTTGTTAATTTATAGAAACAATTTTTATTGTTTTTTATGGCAGTAGCCAGATTAAGTTCTAGTTGAGCTTTAGCTCTTCTAATTTTCTCCCTGCATAGCCTCACAAAGTCTTTGTAGTCTTCCTGAGTGGCCTGCCCCTTCTTCCATAGCCCCTAATCTTTCATTTTCTTCCTGAGTTCCAGCCAAAGCTCTTGGTTTAGCCAGGCTGGTCCTCTTCCCCACCGGCTCATCTTTTGGCACATGGGGACAGTCAGCTCCTGTGCCTTAAAGATTTCCTTCTGAAGAACGTTCAGCCTTCCTGTACTCCTTTGCCCTTCAGGACTGCCTCCCAATGGACTGTCAACCAGGCTCCTAAACAGGTCAAAGTCTGCCCTCCAGAGGTCCAAGGTGGCAGTTCTATTAACCTCCCTCCTTACTTCTCCAAGAATTGAAAACTGTCATTTCATGATCACTATGCCCAAGACGGTCTCTAACCTTCACATCACCCTCACGTCCTTCTCTGTTAACAACAGGTCCAGCGGGGCGCCTTCCCTCTTTGGCTCACTCACTAGCTGTGTCAGTTATCTTCCACACCTCCAAGAACCTCCTAGACTGTTTCCTCTCTGTTGTACTGTATTTCCAGCAGACATCTGTTAAGTTGAAGTTCCCCATGAGAACAAGTGGTAGTGATGTGAGACTTCTCCCAGCTGCTTATAGAATATTTTGTCTGCCTCTTGATCCTGGTTGGGCGGTCTATAACAGACTCCCACCATGATACCTGCCTTGTTGGCCTTCCCCCTGATTCTTACCCGTAAACACTCAACCCTATTGGTATCATCATCAAGCTCTAGACAATCAAAATATTCCCTAACATACAGGGCCACTCCACCGCCTTTCCTTCCTGGCCTATCCCTTCTGAAGATTTTATAGCCATCCAATGCAGCACTCCAGTCATGTATCATCCCACCACGTTTCTGCAGGGAGAAGCCCTAATTCCTACCTGACCATTCCCAGGCACTTACATGATTTCTAGACCATCAATATCCCTTGTGTCTTCGCTATCACATGGCACTCCATCCCCTACCACCACTGTGATGGCAGACTAGAGGACCTTGCTAGCACACCATCCCACAAACATTGATGTACCACCCCCAGGTTTCTCTCTAGTGAGCCTGGTTTTATCCCTTTCCCCTTTGAAATCTAGTTTAAAGCCTGTTCAATGAGCCCTGTCAACTCCTGTGCAAAAATCTTTTTCACCCTTTGAGACAGGTGTACCCCATCTGTTGCCAGCAGGGTAAATCAACCCATGATTAAAAAACCCAAAGTTCTGCCAGTGACACCAGGCTCAGAGCCAGGCATTGATCTGTTGGTTCTTCCTGTTTCTTCCCTGTAACTGGAGGCATAGAGAACACTACTTGTGCTCCTGATCCCTTAACCAGTCATCCCAAGGCCCTGAAGTCTCTCTTGATTGCCCTCAGATTTCTTGTTGCGACTTCATCACTGCCTGTCTTAAAAATCAATAATGGATAATAATCTGAGGGTTGTACCGGGGGGGGGAGTTTTCTTGCCACATCTTTAACCTGGGACCCAGGAAGGCAGCAGACTTCCCTAAGGAGTGGGTCTGGTCTGCATATTGGGCCTTCTGTTCCCTTCAGGAGGGAGTCACCTACCACAATGACCCATCTTTTTTTCTTTGTGGAAGCGGTTTTGATGCAGGGCTCATGTTGACTCTCATGCAATTGGCCTAGGCCCATCAATTGAGCCCGTCAAGATCCCTCTGTAGAGTCTTTCAAGGAGATCAAGACTCCCAACCAATTTTGTGTCATCTGCAGACAGGGTGCACTTTTGATCCCCTCATCCAGATCACTGATTTAATTTAAATTTTTTTAATAGAAAGGAATTAATTTATTTGGAGATCTAAATCACTGTCCTGGTTCCGGTGGGGATAGGGTTAACTTTTCCTGGTATTCCATGCCATGTGAGCCACGCCCACCCTGAGCTGCCGGGGGAGGGGGCAGGAAGTTGCTGCTTAAAAGCGGGCTGGGGCGGCCCGGGTCTGGCCGGCGAGCGGCGAGCGGCGGGGGAGCGGCGGTTCCGTAATCGCGTTTGTATATTCCCCTATCCGTGTTGTTGTTGTTGTTGTTTGCCTGTTCCCTTTGCTGTTCTATTAAACTGCCTTTGTCTCAACCCAAGAGTCTTGCCTTTTCTTACGATTCTTCCTGTGTTTGGAAGGCACGAGCGAGCGGCACGTGGTTCTTTGTTGCCTTCTGAGGCTAAACCACGACAGTCCTTTTTGGCGCCCAACGTGGGGCTCGAAGGGTTGAGATAACGACAGAATCCAACTAGAACGTGGAAAAAACGGTTTTGGTTTTTTTTTGTATGCATTTATTTTATTAGGTAAGTAGTCACTGGTCATCATGTTGCTTGGTTTGTTCTCATGGCTGTGTTACATAAATTCCTATATGGCTTATGTACTCCCTGCGATGCTGTTTACCATGTCTGGAACAGGGATGAGGATTATCATTCTGCTGTCCTGTGCGATATCTGTTTATGATATGATAACATCACTGTTCAGACGGCTATTTTGGGGTGTTTATGTGGTTTTGCTGTCCTGTCCGTACATTGGACACCGTCTCTCAGAATTTGTTAATAATTTCCCCAGCCCTTTTGCCTCCCTTTTCTCCTTCGGGTCAGGTATGACAGCTTTTGAGAATTTTGAATATCCTTGGGATACTCAAACTAGCGTGTTCCTAGTGCTATGTCTCCTGAATACGTTCCAGGTCTTGTTTAGGGTTAAGCGACTATTTAAGACTACCACCCGGAGATCTGCTCCGAGGCTGGATAGTCAGGGGTGGCATGGCATGTGGGAGAGCATGGGCAAGTACCTAGAGAACTTCTCACCTCCAATGGTCTGGGACTTTACCCCTGAACAATTACAGGACCCTGATAAAGTGGTAGAATATTTGAAGGGAAAATGCTGTGGCTATTCTAGAGAGGCACAACTCACCGCGCTGTGCTGGGCCCTGGCCAGTATCTACCAGGCACTGCTCAGAATTATGCAGCACCCTCAAGGGGAAGAGATGGAAACCAGACCTGCGGCCCCTGCGGCGGCTGCTGCAATCCTTGCGGCGGCCCCTGCGGCTGCTGCAATCCTTGCGACGGACACTGCAGCTACTGCAACCCCCGTGGTAGCCACTGCCACTGAACCAGGGAACCAACCCATGCCAGTATCAGTTGCCCCCATACAGAAGAAGAAGTACACAAAGAAATCAGTTCGCTTAGTAAGAGATGATGATGAACCAGGGCCATCACGAGAACAGGAGGAAGAGGCAGAACCAGAGATAATTACTCGATCCCTATCCTTGAGTGAGCTGCGGGATATGCGAAAAGATTTTAGCCGACTTTCAGGCGAGCACATTGTCACCTGGCTGCTCCGGTGCTGGGATAATGGGGCCAGTAGCCTGGAATTAGAGGGTAGGGAGGCCAGGCAGCTGGGATCCCTGTCTAGGGAAGGCGGCATTGACAAGGCGATCGGGAAAAAGACCCAAGCCCTCAGCCTCTGGAAATGACTCCTGTTAGGCGTGAGGGAGAGGTACCCCTTCAGCGAGGATGTTGTATGTCAGCCAAGCAAGTGGACTACCATGGAAAGAGGTATCCAGTACCTGAGAGAATTAGCCGTGCGGGAGATGATTTATTATGACTTGGACAATGCAGACTTACCCACAGACCCTGATGAGGTGCGATGCACAAGGCCCATGTGGCGGAAGTTTGTACGGAGCGCACCATCGTCATATGCCAACTCCCTGGCAGTAATGGAATGGAAAGGTGAAGAGGGACCAACGGTGGATGAGGTAGCTGGCCGGCTCCGGCGATATGAAGAAAGTCTCTCTTCCCCCCTTGTCTCAGCTGTGGAGAAACTGTCGCGGAAGGTCCAGCAACTTGAAGAGAATATGTCCTACTCCCCACCTGCACGGGCCAGCATCTCAGCTATTAGAAGCAGGCATTTCCCCACTCAAGAGAGAGAGTACAGAGGGTACACACCACGAGGCACCCTGTGGTTCTACCTGCGGGACCACGGAGAGGACATGAGGAAGTGGGACGGACAACCTACTTCGATCCTGCGGACACGGGTACAGGAGTTGCAAGGAAGGACAACCACAAAAGGGGATCCCTCCAGGAAAAGTGCCGCCCCAGTTTCCAGTGGGCCGTTCCCCAGACAAAGCAGAAGGCCTGATCTTGCTTCTGATCCTCTTGAAGGAACTTCCAAGTCATTTCTGCAAGAAGTGAGTAATGGATACTATGACCAGTATTAGGGGGGCCCTGCCTCCGGCCAGGTGGAGGAAAGGGACAACCGGGTTTATTGGACGGTGTGGATTCGATGGCCTGGCACATCAGACCCACAGGAGTATAAGGCTCTAGTGGACACGGGTGCGCAGTGTACTTTAATACCATCAAGCTATAGAGGGGCAGAACCCATTTGTATTTCTGGGGTGACAGGGGGATCCCAAGAGTTGACTGTACTGGAGGCAGAAGTGAGCCTAACTGGGAATGAGTGGCAGAAGCACCCCATTGTGACTGGCCCAGAGGCTCCATGCATCCTTGGTATAGATTACCTCAGGAGAGGGTATTTTAAGGACCCAAAAGGGTACCGCTGGGCCTTTGGCATAGCTGCTTTGGAGACAGAGGAAGTTAAACAGTTATCTGCCTTGCCTGGTCTCTCGGAGGATTCTTCTGTTGTGGGGTTGTTGAGGGTCAAAGAACAACAGGTGCCGATTGCTACCACAACGGTGCATCGGCGGCAGTATCGCACTAACCGAGACTCTCTGATTCCCATCCATGAGCTGATTCGTCAACTAGAGGTTCAAGGAGTGATCAGCAAGACTCGCTCACCCTTTAACAGTCCCATATGGCCGGTGCGAAAATCTAATGGAGAGTGGAGGCTAACTGTAGACTATCGTGGTCTGAATGAAGTCACGCCACCGCTGAGTGCTGCTGTGCCGGACATGCTAGAACTCCAGTACGAACTGGAGTCCAAGGCAGCCAAGTGGTATGCCACGATTGATATAGCGAATGCATTCTTCTCAATCCCTTTGGCAGCAGAGTGCAGGCCACAGTTTGCTTTCGCTTGGAGGGGCATCCAATACACCTGGAATCGACTGCCCCAGGGGTGGAAACACAGCCCCACCATTTGCCATGGACTGATCCAGACTGCACTGGAACAGGGTGAAGCTCCAGAACATCTGCAGTACATTGATGACATCATTGTATGGGGAAACACAGCAGAAGAAGTTTTTGAGAAAGGGAGTAAAATAGTCCAAATCCTTCTGAACGCTGGTTTTGCTATAAAGCGAAGTAAGGTCAAGGGACCTGCGCAGGAGATCCAGTTTTTAGGAATAAAATGGCAAGATGGACGCCGTCAGATTCCAATGGATGTGATCAACAAAATAGCAGCTATGTCTCCACCAACTAGTAAAAAGGAAACACAGGCTTTCTTAGGTATTGTGGGTTTTTGGAGAATGCATATCCCAGATTACAGTCCAATTGTAAGCCCTCTGTATCAAGTAACCCGGAAGAAGAATGATTTTAAATGGGGTCCTGAGCAACGACAAGCTTTTGAACAAATCAAACAGGAAATAGTCCATGCAGTGGCCCTGGGGCCAGTCCGGGCAGGACAAGATGTTAAAAATGTGCTCTACACTGCAGCCGGGGAGAACGGCCCTACCTGGAGCCTCTGGCAGAAAGCACCAGGGGAGACTCGAGGTCGACCCCTAGGGTTTTGGAGTCGGGGATACAGAGGATCCGAAGCCCGCTACACTCCAACAGAAAAAGAGATATTGGCAGCATATGAAGGGGTTCGAGCTGCTTCGGAAGTAGTTGGTACAGAAGCACAGCTCCTCTTAGCACCTCGACTGCCGGTGCTGGGTTGGATGTTCAAAGAAAGGGTCCCCACCACACATCATGCAACCGATGCTACATGGAGTAAGTGGATTGCACTGATCACGCAGCAAACTCGAATGGGAAACCCCAGTCGCCCAGGAATTCTGGAAGTGATCATGGACTGGCCAGAAGGCAAGGATTTCGGAATGTCACCAGAGGAGGAGGTGACGCGTGCAGAAGAGGCCCCACCATATAATGAACTGCCAGAAAATGAGAAGAAATATGCCCTGTTCACTGATGGGTCCTGCCGGATTGTGGGAAAGCATCGAAAGTGGAAGGCTGCTGTGTGGAGTCCTACACGACGGGTTGCAGAAGCCAGTGAGGGACAGGGTGAATCGAGCCAGTTTGCAGAGGTGAAAGCCATTCAGCTGGCTTTGGACATTGCTGAGCGAGAAAAATGGCCAGTACTTTATCTCTACACTGACTCATGGATGGTGGCAAATGCTCTGTGGGGGTGGTTACAGCAGTGGAAGCAGGGCAACTGGCAGCGCAGAGGCAAACCCATCTGGGCTGCTGACCTATGGCAAGATATTGCTGCCCGGATAGAGAATCTGGTTGTGAAAGTACGCCATGTAGATGCCCACGTACCGAAGAATCGGGCCACGGAGGAACATCAGAACAACCAGCAGGTGGATCGGGCCGCTAGGATTGAAGTGGCTCAGGTGGATCTGGACTGGCAACATAAGGGTGAACTATTCATAGCTCGGTGGGCCCATGACTCCTCAGGCCATCAAGGGAGAGATGCGACATATAGATGGGCTCGTGACCGAGGGGTGGACTTGACCATGGACACTATTGCACAGGTCATCCATGAATGTGAGACATGTGCTGCGATCAAACAAGCCAAGCGTTTGAAGCCTCTTTGGTATGGAGGGCAATGGCTGAAATACAAATATGGGGAGGCCTGGCAGATTGATTATATCACGCTGCCACAAACCCGTCAAGGCAAGCGCTATGTGCTCACAATGGTGGAAGCAACCACCAGATGGCTGGAAACATACCCTGTGCCCCATGCCACTGCCCGGAACACTATCCTGGGCCTTGAAAAGCAAGTCCTGTGGCGACATGGTACCCCAGAGAGAATTGAGTCGGACAATGGGACTCATTTCCGAAACAGCCTCATAGACACCTGGGCCAAAGAGCATGGTATCGAGTGGGTGTATCACATCCCCTATCACGCCCCAGCCTCTGGGAAGATAGAACGATACAATGGACTGTTAAAAACTACACTGAGAGCAATGGGTGGTGGGACTTTCAAACACTGGGATACGCATTTAGCAAAAGCTACCTGGCTAGTTAACACCAGGGGATCTAACAATCGGGCTGGCCCTGCCCAATCAACACTTCCACGTACTGTAGAAGGGGATAAAGTCCCCGTAGTGCACATGAAGAATATGCTAGGGAAGACAGTCTGGGTTAGTCCTGCCTCAGGCAAAGGCAAACCCATCCGTGGGATTGCTTTTGCCCAAGGACCTGGGTGCACTTGGTGGGTGATGCGGAAGGATGGGGAAGTCCGATGTGTACCTCATGGAGATCTGATTTTGGGCGAGAATAGCCAATGAATCAGATTGTGTGCTGTTAATTGCTAAGTAACACTGTCACTGTATGTCCTCATTGCTATAATTGCTATCAGTTGTACTACAAGTAAGGCACAGGGATGATGGGATAAGAACTGACCTCAGCAGCCGGCGCCCAGGAGTTTCCTCAAGATCTACATCTTCAGCCCACGGACTGCGTGCATGAGCCACACCAGGTGCACCAGTCACAAGCTCCGAAAAATACAGCATGCAACAGACCAGCACCACCCAGCATCTCACCTGCCCTGAGAGACTGTTCTAACAGATGGAGCCCAAAGCCGTGGATTAAAAGAACTCAACAGACACTTTGGAGGGATGACCCATAAACTAAGGGTATTATATGTGTGTATATATATATATATATATATATAACAGGGGAAAGTGGTGGCAATTCATTGGAACCTGCTGGGCATGGCATAGATGGTATGGAATAAGGGGTGGATAATGTCCTGGTTCCGGTGGGGATAGGGTTAACTTTTCCTGGTATTCCATGCCATGTGAGCCACGCCCACCCTGAGCTGCCGGGGGAGGGGGCAGGAAGTTGCTGCTTAAAAGCGGGCTGGGGTGGCCCGGGTCCGGCCGGCGAGCGGTGGGGGAGCGGCGGTTCCGTAATCGCGTTTGTATATTCCCCTATCCGTGTTGTTGTTGTTTGCCTGTTCCCTTTGCTGTTCTATTAAACTGCCTTTGTCTCAACCCAAGAGTCTTGCCTTTTCTTACGATTCTTCCTGTGTTTGGAAGGCACGAGCGAGCGGCACGTGGTTCTTTGTTGCCGTCTGAGGCTAAACCACGACAATCACACAGGCATGCTGCTGGAGATCCACACAATGCCTGACCTCAATATCATTAAATCATGCTCCAGGGTGCTCACTTGGATTTTAAATACTTTAAGAACAAACTTATTTCTTCTGAAGTAGAGCCATGCTTAAACATCAGCAATGTCCCAAAATCCACCTGCACCAGTTTTCCTAGTTGTTTTCTCAGAAAACAAACAGGCAATATTGAGATCAAGCTGCAGCATTGCCTGAAGGCATTTCCACCTCACTCCTCTATCCAGCTGCTAGCTACCACAAAACTTGTGAGAATTTTTTTTTTTTTTAATGTGACAGTTTAAGCCAGGTTGGCCAATGACAAGATGACAGATGCTCTCCCCCACCTCTTGCTCCAAGGAGAGGAAGAAGAGAGATAAAAAGAGTTATGAGTTCAGAAAAAACTAAACTACTTTAACAAAATATTAATAATAAAATAAAAAGGCAATAATAAAATAGATACAATATATAAATACATACAAAACCATATCAAGCTCCTGGGGAGATATCACTGACAGGCACCAGGAAAGTTCCAGACTGGACTCAGTGATGAATGGGAACTGAATTCCAGAACACACTGATGGGGATTGAAGGTTGATGAACTGACAGGATCCTCCTCAGACATCAGTCACTGAGGAAAAAGACAGTCATCAAGTAAGCCAAGCCATTGAAGAAGAATCAATCTGATCTTTTTGGTCCCTCAGCTTTTATACTGAGCAGGCAGATGGGATGGAATACCCTATTGGTCAGTTTGGGTCACCTGACCTGTCCACGCCTCCCCACAGGTGCAACCCCTCCACAGGGTAAACAACCAAGTCAGCTGACCCTGGTTGCCACAGCAACAAGTGTAAGCAAGAGCCTCTCTCACTGAACAGAAAGTTGGCTCTGCTCCACCCCAAACCAGGACATTTAGACATTAACCTTTTTTCTCCCTCCCTGCATTTTTGGTCAAGATTGTCCAACAGGTTGAAAAGTTACTGGAGGGGAAGACAGATATACAGATAGCACAACTGCATATGCCTCATTTCCTTAGAAAACCAGGTCAAAAAGGACTCGTTAACACTCATCCCTAATATTGTAAGTCTTAAATCTTTCCTTTATAACTGAAAAACACAAGCATGGCAGCCACAGAATTGCTTAATACATAATAACAATTTTTAATTGAATTTTTATAATCATACATTCCAGCATCTAATTGCTCAGCCGAAACTGTTGTTTTTCATTATTCTGATATTACAGGAATTGTAATTATTACCCTTTTTTCATTACAGTAGCAGTGGAAGAGTAAAAGGACAGAACTGTAACAGCAAAGAGATTTTGTAAGAGGCTAAGTCTGAACATTGTAAGTAGACATACAGGTTTTTAGGGTTGCAGACAAATGACTAGGCTGCTGCCTAGGCCCTGGACCAAGATTCAGCTAAATGAATAGGACATGGAAAACTGCTGGATGTGATATGAGCAACTGCTGAACATGACAGATACCAAAGGGAGAAGCTGACAAAAGTTATAGGCAGTGCCATGGGGGATGGCTGGATTGCATGGGTAGTTAAAGGGAGAATGATGAGAGAGATGGACTTCACAGACACCTGATGTACCAGTAATAGCATATAAGGCCAAGAGTGCCTAGAGACCAGTATCAGAAATATCAAATTTGTGTATGACCGTAGCAAAACAGGGATCAACAGGAAAAAAGTAATTAGAGGTAGGTTATTTGGAAGGGGACTGGTGTGTGGATAAAGGGAGGGACAAAGGTAGCAAAAAGGAGGATCAAAAAGCATGAAAAAGATAAGGTATGCAAATCATGTGACCTGGAGCTGTCTTTGATTTCCTGGGGGCAGCCCTGCACTCAGTCACCACAATCTACATGAAGACAATAAACCAAGCCTATTGTTCTGACCGTACCACACCACATGTGTTGAACCTGCTTCTGCAGTCAGGAAGATGGGGGTGGGGTGGGGGGGATGGGAGGGGTTGCTTTCCCCAGCTAACAGGGGAACACCCAGACAGATGGATCAAGCATCCTGGTATCACCATGTCAGTGTCCATTCTAGACCTAATGGCATTGACATCATCCCATCACTTCCTAACAGAGGCAATGTTTCAAAGATAGCAATTGACAGATGCAGAAATAAAGAAAATCCAGGTAAAGGATGTTCAAGTTCAAATGCATATCCAAAGAACTATTGTATACTAATATACAATATAGCGCTCTTATTTCTTATACACTGAATTTTGACATGGTCTCACACCTGCTAGGACTGAATTGAAGTGAATTCTGAACTTACTGAAATGAGAAAGTCATGATGACTAAAACATTTGTTCAATTCACTGCCCATTCAATTCCTGTATAATCATATACCATAAAAGCCATATCCTACAACAATTTGAGAGAATGTTCCTTACAGGCCAGGACTAAAACTGCAGTCGTGCCAGATATGAACATTTCTGGCTCAGAAGAGAACCTCTCCCAATAGATTCACAAAAAAACAGCCTGTACATTTATGATCGTGCCTATCTTAGGGCTGGTGACACATAGAAGAAGCCCTGACAGTGACCAGTGGGTACAAAACCTACACACTGAACACATGTATAAGATGTTACAGTCTCTACTGTACTGTTTCATCAAAGAATAGTTTTAATGGTGTCCATATTAGTCAATACTTGTAAGGTGTGAATTTAATGGATGATCCCTATTCCTGAATAACTTAAAATATTGTCACTTGTTCTGGAGTGTTTCCACAGAAGTTATAGAAACCCACCTTTCAAATTTGGTTAAAAATTAACCAGTGGATTGAAAAGTTATTCAAGGGAAGGAAGAAGTACAATAAGTAGACAGGTGCAGATACACAATGTACATACCTAAACCTGTTCTGTATGAATGTTTAGTCTCATCCAACTACATCTCTTCTGAACATCTGTTTTGCAAAATCCAAACACAACTAATTCCAAATAGGAGATTCAGAAGAGCTGAAATACAGTTCTGCAGTATAAATTACTTGTAATTTGGGGGAATATTTACTTTAGTTCTCTTGATTTCAATGAGGAAAACTGAAGAGAAGAACTGGTCTCTCTTTAAAAGAGACAACATAGCCTCACTTCATTTCATTTTTAATATGAAGGTGTGTACTTCTGGAATGTTACTTCATCTTGCGTTGTTACCAAAGACAGGCCTCTGCTTTGTTTCTAAAATAATTTTTTCTTACTAACCTTCTTACTGTGTGAGAAAATAGCTAATTACTGACCTTCTTACTGTATAGAAATAGTTATTCACTGAGCTGATGTTATAGATAGCGATAATGAGGAGACAACCAGAAGTAGTTAATCACCAAGGATGGAATAACAAGAAGTAGTTAATCACTCCAAAGTTCTTTTATGCATCAAGTACGTACTCCTATACCAATTAGGATAGAGTTATGGCTGCTTCAAAGAACATCCTTATTATCTTCAAGAAGTTGGCAAACTTACAGCAAACTTTTACTGTCCTGAGATGACTCAATACCTTAAAAGGATAATGTGAGGAAGGGTCTCCTTACCCAAACGACCACCGAGACACTCACTGCTTGCGCAGAAGCGTTTTGCCAACCCAGCAAAATTTGATGCGCATGGGCAAAAAGGCTATTCGGTCATCCTAATGAATATGTAAGCCTAGGTGGAGTTATGTATTAGGCAGGCGGAATAGTGAGAATCTTTTGTGTATAAATAATGGGTGAATATCCCCGGTAAGGTGTGCTAGATTTGTGGGTTTTCCCCCTAGCACCTGACGTCGAATAAAGCAATATCTCCTCTCTAAACTACTTTTGGTTTCGAGGGCTTTTATTTCAGGTAACAGTGTCACTCCCCTCCTTTTTTTAAACCAAGTTGAGCCTTTACTCCAAAGGGGTGTAAAGCCAAACTTAACATGACTCAATTGTGCCTTTAAGACAAAGAAGCTATTCTAATGGAAGGAGGCATCCTGACTGCCTCCATGTTTTCCTCAGCATGCAACGTTGTCTGTAACACTGCTCTATGGATTGCAGCATAATACCATCTTTACCTGACCCCATATGTGGACCTGTGTGCCACCAGACAGTAAATAGAACACAGCTTTTGTGATTTCAAGATCAAGAGAATTCAACCTTCTGTGTTTTTTGTAAGGACCAAGCATTATTCAAACTAAAATGAGTAAGAAATTGAAAGGGAAATTCAAATTGTAACTGCTCAGCAGTGGTAATTTGTGACTAAGGAATGATCTGGCATGGAAGGCGAGAATGCTCAACTGCAGAAAGGGTTAAACTGTCTGGAAGCAGGCATGCCAGAGACAGGAGGACTCCCTCTAAGGGAGTGAGGTTTCCCTTGGTGATGAGTTAAGAAACAGATGCAGTATTGCCTTGTAGCAATCCTGGACTTCGAATGCTCAGGGGCTACCTTTGGGCAGCAGAGCTGGGCTGGGGGATGGATCCAAGGCTGGGTTAAGGCACTCCATGCCAAAGCTCACAGGATTGGTGCTGGTGCAAGCGTATACAAGGAATCTTCTCATGATGCATCTTTGCAGACGCTGTAGAACCACTTATGGCAGTAGGATTCTGTCCAATGCATTGTTCATTAATTTTTTTTTTCAATTTAAGCACAAATGTGTGTTTAATTTGCCTCAAATAAAAATTCCCAAACAAAACAATTGTAAAATTCAGTATAGCAACTTTAGATTGAGAAATGTATTTTAAAAAATCAAAACATTGGAGGCACATCGACTTTTTTTTTCGACAGGACTTTCTCACTTTTTGCTGTGTGTTTTTAAGAATGGAGGTTTCTTAAAAAACTTGTAAACAGATTTCAGAGCAGTTGTCAGCATAGGCGTTACTATATTATAAAAGTCATTAGTTTTCAGCTGTATACAGAAATACACTAAAATTTTAATAAGTGAGTGCAGTTGTGAGTAGTATGAAATTTTTATTCTCAGAATCTTGTTTATGGACAAGGGAAGCCCACCATATATATGTAAAGCCAAGAAATTATTGTTAATATAATGGAAATCTTAACAGTCTAATTGAAGGATCATCATTAGTCCAGATCTAATTATTACAGAAAAACAATAATAATGGAGGTATAGTACTTACATATAGAAAAAGTTGCAATAATAGCTATGATACAATTAAAATTGTAACACACACACACTTCTTAGTTTCTACCCCCTTTCCTGGTGTTATATTCACCCTTCCACTGCTCCTCTGAGTCCTAAAGTTTCACGCTAATGCTGGCCACAAGCCACAATATGGAGCTAATTATATACCACTCAATTTTAAAAAGCATAACCATTCATATTTACCCACAAAACCTGAGCTGTCTTTTTAGTTGCTTCTAAGTAAGTTGTTGATTTTATTTGTAAAGTTCATGAAACTGTTGTGGTTTCATACACTTTTTTGAGAAGGGGGATACTTCGGATGCACTATCATCTTCCTTATAACAGACCCCATGGGTAAAATGTGAGCCCGCACAGAAAACAAACATTGTCACAACTTGTTAAAGTGAGTCAAGGAAACCAAAGCTTACAAGAAACTTGTTCTTCCTACTCATACAAAATGCCAGTAATTCTGGTTCTCTGCTTATATTGTCTATTTTCTAATCTTCCACTCTTTGCTCTGAACTTATTACATTCTTTTCCAATTCATTTCCTTAGTATCATAGAATCATCGAATGACAGAATGGTTAGAGTTGGAAGGGACCTTGAAGATCATCTTGTTCCAACCCCCTGCAAGAACACCTTCCACTACACTAGGTTGCTCAGAGCCCCATCCAACCTGGCCTTGAATACTTCAAGGGAAGCGGCATCCACAACTTCCCTGGGCAACCTGGGCCAGTGCGTCACCACCCTCAGAGTAAAGAATTTCTTCCTAATATCTAATCTAAATCTCCCCTCTTTCAGTGTAAAACTGTTATCCCTTGTCCTATTGCTTGACTCCCTTATAAAGAGTCCCTCCCCATCTTTCCTGTAGGCCCCCTTAGGTACTGGAAGGCTGCAATAAGGTCTCCCCGGAGCCTTCTCTTCTCCAGGCTGAACAACCCCAACTCTCTCAGCCTGTCCTCATAGGAGAGGTACTCGAGCCCTCTGATCATTTTTGTGGCCCTCTGCTGGACCTGTTCCAACAGGTGGTCCATGTCCTTCTTGTGCTGAGGACTCCAGAGCTGGACGCAGTACTCCAGGTGGGGTCTCACGAGAGCAGAGTAGAGGGGCAGAATCACCTCCCTCGACCTTCTGGCCACGCTTCTTTTGATGCAGCCCAGGATACCGTTGGCCTTCTGGGCTGCAAGTGCACATTGTCAGCTCATGTCCAGCTTTTCTTCCACCAGTACCCCTAAGTCCTTCTTGTCAGGGCTGCTCTCAATCCCTTCATCCCCCAGTGTTGCGTGAAAAGGGGCGAAGCGGTTTTAGTAGAAAATAAACCCCCTTGCGTTCTAACACTCCTCACCGAGGTGGGAGGCTGGGTGCGGCTAGGTTTAAATTCTGAGTGATGCCCAATTCAGCACTATCAGTCCAATTGCGTTCAATATGTATTAAACTGTTACGATTTGGATACACTAATAGTGGACTGCACCTTCAGTCTAATCGTGCTCATGAACTAGCACGGCCACTCTCAAGTCTTTGGTCGCGTTCAGTGAGAAATCGAAATGACTAGCTACTTAAAAAAAAGTGCAGTTTATTTAAACAACAGATAGATAGGTTCTTAGGATTGCCGGTGATAAATACACTGTCTGCAAAGCACGTGCAAATGAAAGTATTGTTACATATACAAAACGCGCGACAAAGTTATAAACGATACAGCCTGGCTCTAAATGTAGAAAAGAGAGTCTTGAGAGAAATTTCTAAGTTTCCCGAGGAAGCACTCGGTATAATCTAAGTCTTACCCAAAGGCGTCCCTATCGGGGGGAAGAAAGGCTCAGCCCATCGACTGATCCCAGAAATCAGTGATGTAATTCTTTGTGATGGTGTCTTCCCCAGGTATCCCCCCTCTCTTGGGCTATTTTTATACTATTTGTTATCTTCCAGGTGGAGTTTGAGTGACTTTAGTCATACATACTTTTATCATGATTGGTGTAAAATTCTCTCGCTTCACAATTAAAGGTATAGTTTACGAGAAATTCAGGGCGCAGACTCAAGAAGGAGTGGTCGCACCTTGGAGGTGGGTAGCCTTCGGGATGGAGGTGTGTTTTGGCATTATAATGACATTAGAATGAGCAAAGTTCACACAAAGGACAGCATTTCATCAAAATTTGACAAAATGTTGGCTCTGAGCATCTAGCGGGCAGCTAATTGGCAGCTTATCTGTTTCATGGTATCATCCCATTCCCATATCCGCTATACATCATAAGGTAAAGCCATGGAATAATTGCATCCCGTCCCGTACCTCATGTAGCTTATCAGGGAACCACAGATGTTGTGTCCTTCATGCCAGCTGCGGCTATTTTCTACCTCAGAAGCCTCTTGATTTTATACTTTTCCTTAATGTGTGAACAATGCTGTACTTTTGTATTTTTAGCCAATTTAGCATTTATTCCACACCCAGCCTGTATTGATACCAAGGGTTGCCCTGACCCAGGTGCAGGACCTTGCACTTGGCCTCATGAGGTTCACACAGGGCCCACTTCTGGAGCTTGTCCAGGTCCCTCTGGATGGCCTCCCATCCCTCAGGCATGTCAATCGCACCACTCAGCTTGGTGTCGTCTGCAAACTTGCTGAGGGTGCACTCGATCCCACTGTCTATATCATTGATGAAGATATTAAATGGTACTGGTCCCAATATGGACCCCTGAGGGACACCGCTTATCACTGATCTCCATCTGGACATTGAGCCATTGAGCACTACCCTCTGGATGCGAACATCCAACCAATTCGTCATACACCAAACAGTCCATCCTTAAAATCTGTATCTCTCCAACTTAGAGAGAAGGATGTTGTGGGGGACTGTGTCAAAGGCCTTGCAGAAATCCAGGTAGATGATGTACGTAGCTCTTCCCTTGACCACTTAATGTAGTCACTCCATTGTAGAAAGCCACCAGGTTGGTCAGGCAGGACTTGCCCCTGGTGAAGCCATGCTGGCTGTCTCGAATCACCTCCCTGTCCTCCATGTGCCTTAGCATAGCTTCCAGGAGGATCTGTTCCATGATCTTCCCAGGCACAGAGGTGAGGCTGACAGGGCAGTAGTTCCCAGGGGCCTCCTTTCTACCCTTTTTAAAAATGGGTGCGATGTTTCCCTTTTTCCAGTCACCAGGGACTTCACCTGACTGCCATGACTTTTCAAATATCATGGAGAGTGGCTTGGCAACCACATCAGCCAGTTCCCTCAGGACTCTGGAGTGCATCTCATCAGGTCCCATAGATGTCTATATGTTCAGGTTCCTCAGGTGGTCTCGAACTTGATTTTCTCTTACAGTGGGAGGGGACTTTGCTCCCCCAGTCCCTGTCTTGCAGTCCATCCACTTGAGAGGTGTGGGAAGAGAGGTTGCCAGTGAAGACTTAGGCAAAAAAGTTGTCGAGTACCTCAGCCTTCTCCTCGTAACGTTGTTACCAGTTTGCCAGTCATGTTCATAGGGAGGGCACGCTTTCTTTGACCTTCCTTTTCTGGTTGACATAGCTATAGAAGCCCTTCTTATTATTCTTTGCATCCCTTGCCAAGTTCAGCTCCCTACACAACCAGGCAGTGTCCCTATACCTTTCCCAGGATACCTGTCCCTGCTTCCACTGCCTGTGCATTTCCTTCTTGCCCTTTAGGTTGACCAGCAGGTCTTGATCGGGTGGCCTGTAATAGACACCAACAACAAGGTTCCCTTTGTTGCCTTGGTCTCTAATTCTTACCCATAAGCTTTCAACCTGCTCGTGGCTATTCTTCAGAGACAGCTCTTCACATTCTATCCATTTCTTGATGTAGCGGGCAACCCTTCCACCCCTCCTTTTTGCCTGTGCCTTCTGAACAGACTGTAGCCATCAATATTCCTCAGGGGTCCATACTGGGACCAGTACTGTTTAATATCTTCATCAATGACATTGACAGTGGGATCGAGTGCACCCTCAACAAGTTTGCAGATGACACCAAGCTGAGTGGTGCGGTTGACATGCCTGAGGGATGGGAGGCCATCCAGAGGGACCTGGACAAGCTCCAGAAGTGGGCCCTGTGTGAACCTCATGAGGCCAAGTGCAAGGTCCTGCACCTGGGTCAGGGCAACCCTTGGTATCAATACAGGCTGGGGGATGAAGGGATTGAGAGCAGCCCTGACAAGAAGGACTTGGGGGTACTGGTGGAAGAAAAGCTGGACATGAGCCAACAATGTGCGCTTGCAGCCCAGAAGGCCAACGGTATCCTGGGCTGCATCAAAAGAAGCGTGGCCAGCAGGTCGAGGGAGATGATTCTGCCCCTCTACTCTGCTCTCGTGAGACCCCGCTGGGAGTACTGTGTCCAGCTCTGGAGCCCTCAGCACAAGAAAGACATGGACCTGTTGGAACGGGTCCAGAGGAGGGCCACAAAAATGATCAGAGGGCTCGAGTACCTCTCCTATGAGGACAGGCTGAGAGAGTTGTGGTTGTTCAGCCTGGAGAAGAGAAGGCTCCGGGGAGACCTTATTGCAGCCTTCCAGTGCCTAAAGGGGGCTTACAGGAAAGATGGGGACAAACATTTTAGGAGGACTGTTGTGATAGGACAAGGGGTAATGGTTTTAAACTAAAAGAGGGTAGATTTAGACTACATATAAGGAAGACATTTTATACAATGAGGGTGGTGAAACACTGGAACAGGTTGCCCAGAGAGGTGGTAGATCCCTGTAAACATGCAAGGTCAAGTTGAATGGGGCTCTGAGCAACCTGATCTAGTTGAAGATGTCCTTGCTCATTGCAGGGGGATGTTGGACTAGATGACCTTCAAAGGTCCCTTCCAACCCAAACCATTCTATGATTCTATGATCTGGAACAGAATTTTGAGTCGTAACATTGATAACCTTTTGTCATAATGAAGGAATAAATATTTATTCCCACTTTTTTTTTGATCCATTTTAATAAATTGCAAGAATTTTACTTCTTATATCTCAGGTTTTAAGTTAATATTTAAGCTGTTGAAAAAGATTTAAGAACTACAGAGCCATTTACTGCAGACCTTAGGGTCCAAAACAGTGTAGAGCATGGTGAACTCAAAGAGGAAAATGTCTTTAAAGAATAAAACTCAAGGATGCTTTCTCTGCTTTTTTCAGCTTACATATATAACTAGCAACAAGGGTAGCATTAGCAATAAAATATAAAGTAGTGCTGTCTCCCTAATTGGGGTATGATCTGAAATGATAGTGGAAGGCTATGGGGGAGGATGAAAAGATCAGCAGAATGAATCCAGAACATTTAAAAAACTGATTATTCAAAAACTGAAGTATGCCAGAGGCTCCACTCCCTGCACTCCCTGACAACTTTTGTGCAGTGAATTAAAAGGAAATTTTATATGGCAGTCTTGAAAAATAAAAACTTTTACAGGATTTTTTGGGGTTTGGTTGTTTTTTGTGGTCTCCGTTCCACTACTCCCCTGCTCAGAGCAGGACCAATTGGAGCAGGTTGCTCAGGGCCTTGTCCAGTTGATGTTCGACTATCCCTAAGGGTGGAGATCTCACAACCCACTAGGCCCCTGTTTCAGTGTTTGACCACCATTGGGGGGGGGGGCAGATTTTTTCCTTATTAGGAAAAAATAGAATTTCCATTGTTGCAACTTGTGACTGTTGCAACTTGTCCTTTTGCTGCATGCTTCATTTTCTCCACACTCTCCCATTTAGATAGTTGAAGGCAGCAGTAAGATTTACCACCACCTTCTCTTTTGAAAGCTAAGTAAACTCAGTCCTCTCGGCATCTCTGCCTTCGTCAAGTTCTCCAGCCCTCTGACCATCTCAGTGACCCTCTGCTGGACTCACTCCAGTATGTCCATGTCTGTCGTGTACTGGGGAGCCCAAAAGCAGACATAGGACTTTGGATGTGGTCTCACAATTGCCAAATAGAGGGAAATAATCACCTCCCTTAACCTGTTGGCTATGCTCTTGCTGATACAGCCCAGGGCATTGTTGGCCTTCTTTACTGTTAGAGCACACTGCTGCCTCATGTTCAACTCATCCACCAGTATCCCCTAGGTCCTTTTCTGCAAAGCTTCTTTCTAGCCAGTCGGCCCCTATCTGTACTGCTACACACTGTTTCAAAATGGGGAGTTAATACTTAATTTTATTTCTTCCTCCTTTCCTGGAGTTCATCTTACTCTATGTGTGTAATGGTCCTGCCCGGAAGAGGTGAGGAGTTAGTGCTGCGTTATGCTGCACATACAGTTTGGTCTTCAGGCCTGTGCTGTGTGGCACAAATCCCTTGGCCGCAGGATAAACTCAGACAGCTCGTTGTAACAGAGGAGCGCGCAGGCAGCTCCACTTGGTACTGGAGATTATGCCACCTGCACGTCCTTGCCTTTATCTAACAGTGCAGCAAGAAGTTCTCATACGAATATCGTTCCTGTCTGACAGTAGAAATGTTGAATAGAGTTGTGTCCTTGTAAGAAAAATCCTACAACAGCTTGAATGACCAAAATGGCGTAACCTTTCCATGGACAGGGTCTGCATGGCATGCTGCACATGGATCAGAAACCCGTTCAATGCTACACCACCTAGGGTACTGTCACAAAAATCCGCAACTGCCCCGTGCCGACTGAGGAGAGAGGCTAGGACACAAAGTATAGAATTACAAGGGTAAATATTTATTCATGTACATGAGGTGTCCCAGCCAAATTGGGGCACTACGAATGTGGTTTTACACAGGGTTCTTATACCCTTTGTAATAAATAGCCAGATCCCTTAAACAGAAATGGCACTTATTTTATTATAGGGACTGTGAAATGTGCTTAACTGATTCGTGTCAGTGTGGAACAGTGTTAGGGCCACAGGGTGAAGTGTGACCTTTGATTGTTTTGTCTGTCTGGCTGCAGATGAGACGGTGTGTCTGTCGTGTCTGTGTTTTGCAGGAGCCACCTGGCGAACATTCTAGAATACCAACTTAAACCGGTCCTGTTGTTATCTGCATAGTGACCTGTAAGAGGGGGGATACACCCATTTTTGGCAAGGGCCAACCATTTTAGAGGCAGTTATGAATATGTATTAGTATAGGAGATATAAACCAAAAATGGGGTCTGTAAGGTGTGTGTCTTGGTTGGGCAGAGACCCCCGGCACACCCAGCGCTGTTTGCTTGCCTTTATTCCTTTAATAAATTATAAATTCTAATTGGAATCCTGTTTGCGATTAAATCATTTATCACAATTTGGGGGCTTGTCCGGGATGGTCTTAGTTCCTGAATTCTGACTTGATCTAGGAGGGGCACCCCACCATTAGGTGGCTCCTGATCAGGTCAGGTCGGGACTAACGCCATCCTGAACCTGAGTAAAGGCAAGCAAAGAAAAGATTTTGATTTTTATTTTTATGAGCTCCCTTGCCGGCTGCAGCAGTTTATTTTACCCGTAATTCTGCGCGCGAAGATCCGAACGAAGACGACGGAGTCGTAAGTATTTAAAGTGTATACCGTTCGGTTGGGTGGGATTCGGTTGCCTGTGTGTAAGAGTGTGATTGAGACGGAACCTGGTTCCGAAGTGATTGTGGAGGTCTTCTAACCACGGTTCCAATCTCCCGCGAGGGACTTGGCCAGTGAAGGACCGAAGCGATTCCTATAGGATTCGTGGGTGGGTGATAGGTCCTAAACCCCCTGCAAGACACTCTTACTGGTAACCAAGGGCTATAGGAATTGCCACAGTAAAATTCCTAGATGGGTCAGACAAAATCGAAGACCCAGGACCAGAGGAAAGGGAGCAAATTACCAGATATACCATTGGAAAGTCCATTAGGAATAATGATTAGGAATTGGAATGAAAGGGGCCCCAGAAAAGGAAAAAGTAAATTAAAATTAGTTCACTATTGTATGATTGAATGGCCGAAGAAACCTTTAAAACCACATGTCTTTTGGCCTGGTTTTGGATCCTTAGAAAACTGGATTTGCCAGGCCTTAAATCTATATGTTAATTCAAAGGAACCTTTTAGTCAGGAGGAAAGTGATTATGCAGGATTATGGATCAGGACTTCACGTCCTTTTCCGACTTCAATACTTACATTAAAAACGGATGAAAAGTCTGAGAAAGAAGAAGGAAAGAAAGACGAAAAAGGGAAGGAAAAAGATGATAAAGGGGAACCACTGGATAACTTACCACCTCCATATCCTAACAATCCTCCTCCAATGGCGGCTCTCCCTCCAGGGGCCGTAGTACCCCCACCAGTGCCACCGTTACCCCTGCCTCCACCACCAACAGCACCGGAATTAGATCGACCTCCGGCTGCATGTACGAGAAGTAGAACTGCCACATCTGGGGGAGCTTCTCTATATCCCTTAGGAGAAGTACCCCTCGGAGGCAATCAGGGAGGCATCGGGTTTGTGGCAGTTCCATTAAATACCACAGATGTAAGGAATTTCAAGAAAGAAATGGGGACCCTATTAGATGATCCCCTTGGAGTAGCAGAAAAACTAGACCAATTTTTAGGACCTAATACTTATACCTAGGAAGAAATACAATCCATTTTAGGGATCTTATTTACTGCTGAGGAAAAGGGACAAAAATTTTTGTAGCAGCAGTAAAAGAAAGTCAGAAAAATCAGAATCCATTTAGAGAGAAAAGGGAAAAAAGAATAGAGCAGACACCCAGAGGACAGCCTCATAGGGAGAGATTCACAATTCCTGTCTGTTACTACTGTAACAAGAGGGGACATGTTCAGAGGAACTGTCGTAAGCGAGAACAAGATGAGAAAATGTTCAAAGAAGAATAGGGGTGTCAGGGGCTATATCTTTTGGGGACTTAAACATCAACAGAGCCCTTGATAAAATTATTAATAGGTCCCCATAAGGAGGAGGTTTTATTTTTAGTGGATACAGAAGCTGAAAAATCAACCATTCAGAAACTTCCAAAAGGAATAGAGATAGGGAAGAATTATATGTCAGTAGTCGGGGCAAAAGGAGAACCTTTTAAAGTCCCTATCTTGAAAGATGTAGAAGTAGAAACAGAAAAGAAAATTTGTCTTAATGATTTACTTTTGCTCCCTGAAGCGGAATACAATTCACTAGGAAGGGATCTGATTTTGAAGTTAAACTTGAGCATTCAGAGTCAGGGGAACAAACTGCAGATCAAATTATATACTTTAACACAGGAGGATGAAGAAGCTATTAACCCCTCGGTGTAGTATAAAGAAGGGGAAACTGGAAAAATAAAAATGGACCCCATAAGCGTTCAAATAATAGATCCACATCGTTCGATTAGAATCAAGCAATACCCTATATACCCATGGAGGGTCGAAAAGGATTAAAACCTGTAGTTAACAGACTTTTAGAAAAAGGAACCTTGGAACCATGTATGTCACCTCATAATACACCCATCCTCCCTGTAAAGAAACCGGACGGGTCATACAGAATGGTACAGGATTTAAGAGCTGTAAATCAGCGAACGATTACTAAATTCCCTGTAGTGGCAAATCCCTATACTTTATTAAGTCATATTTCTCCCAGACATATTTGGTATAGTGTGATAGATTTGAAAGATGCTTTTTGGGCCTGTCCTCTGGACGAAGGATCTAGAGATTATTTTGCTTTCAAGTGGGAGGACCCTGAAACGGGATGGAAACAGCAATTAAGATGGACGGTATTACCACAGGGGTTTACGGAGTCACCAAATTTATTTGGGCAAACTTTAGAGAAAATCTTACAGGATTTTACATTACCCCAGGAGATAAAATTATTGCAATATGTAGATGATTTATTAGTAGCAGGAGAAACTGAAGAGGGGACCCGAGAAGCTACTATTAAATTGTTAAATTTTCTAGGGGAGAAGGGATTGAAAGTGTCCCGATCAAAACTACAGTTTGTAGAACAGGAAGTAAAATACTTAGGACATTGGCTAAGTAAGGGAAAGAAGAAACTAGATTCTGATAGGATATCTGGGATTCTATCTTTAAGACCCCCACAAACTAAAAAGGAGGTTCGGCAAATATTGGGATTATTAGGATATTGTAGATCATGGCTTGAAAATTATAGTGACAAGGTAAAATTTCTATATGAAAAATTAACTAGTAACCAACTTAAGTGGTTTAAAGAAGATGACCAGAAATTCGAGGAAATAAAAAAGGCATTAATACAAGCACCTGTATTGAGCCTCCCAGATTTAGAAAAACCTTTCCATCTTTTTGTGAATACATCAAATCAGACAGCATATGGAGTTCTTACTCAAGACTGGGCAGGAATAAAAAAACCTGTGGGGTACTGTTCTAAATTACTTGATCCAGTAAGTAGAGGATGGCCTGCTTGTCTCCAAGCTTTGGTAGCTACCGCATTATTAATAGAGGAAGTTCGGAAAATTACCTTTAGTGCTCCTTTAAAAGTGTATACCCCACACAATGTCAGGAGTGTTTTACAACAAAAGGCAGAAAAATGGTTAACGGACAGCCGGATCTTGAAATATGAAGCAATATTAATAGACTCCCCCGATTTAGAACCGAGGGTGACTTCTGCTCAGAGTCCAGCACAGTTTTTGTTTGGAGAGCCATCAAAGGAAGTACAACATAATTTTTTAGAGGTAATTGAGACCCAGACTAAGGTGAGGCCAGACTTAAGAGATACTGAGTTAGAAAATGCAGAAGTGTTATTTGTAGATGGCTCCTCCCGTGTGGTGGAAGGGAGGAGAAAATCAGGATATGCCATAATTAATAAAAATTTAGAACTTACAGAATCAGGACCTCTGAGTCCATCATGGTCAGCTCAAGCTTGTGAGCTGTATGCCCTTTGTAGAGCCCTGGAATTATTACAAGGAAAAAGCGGGACCATATTTACAGATTCTAAATATGCGTATGGAGTAGTCCACACTTTTGGAAAAATTTGGGAGGAAAGAGGTTTAATTAATACCCAAGGAAGGAATCTAATACATCAAGAACTAATAGTGAAAATTTTAAAGGCGTTAAGAAAACCAAAGGAGATAGCAGTGGTACATGTGAGAGGACACCAAAAGGGGATTAGATTATCGAACCAGAGGGAATAACCTAGCCGATAGAGAGGCCCAGGAAGCAGCCCTGAGGACTCAGGTCACTAAAATTAATGTAGTACAAGTACAAGGAGACATTAGTGAAAAAGAACTAGAGGAGAAAGAAAAGAAATTTACCCCTGAGGAACAGGCAAAATTAGAGAAAATAGGAGCTAAGTAAGAACAGGGAAAATAGATGCTGCCCGACGGGTGAGAGATGTTGCCAAAAGCTTATGCCAGGCAAATATTATAACGATTACACACACAAACACATTGGGGTACAAAGACGATAAGTGATCATTTCCTTAAACAATTTGGCTGTATTGGGATTTTTGAAATAGCAAAGCAAATCACGCGAGGATGTTTAACTTGTCAAAAAGTAAACAAGAAAGTGTTTCGACAAGCAGCCACGAGAGGAAGGAAAACAGCTTATAGACCTTTTGAAAGAATACAAGTCGATTTTACTGAATTGCCTAAGGTAGGGAGAATAAAATATTTACTAGTAATAGTAGATCATTTAACACAATGGGTAGAAGCTTACCCTGTAGCACGAGCTACGGCACAGATGGTAGTAAAAATCTTATTAGAACACTTAATACCTAGATATGGGATAATCCAGTATATTGATTCTGATCAGGGCACACATTTTACTTCTAAAATAATAAAATTATTATGTCAATCATTAGGTATTCGATGGTGTCCTGGTTCCGGTGGGGATAGGGTTAATTTTTCCTGGTATTCCATGCCATGTGAGCCACGCCCACCCTGAGCTGCCGGGGGAGGGGGCAGGAAGTTGCTGCTTAAAAGCGGGCTGGGGCGTCCTGGTCTGGCTGGCGAGTGGTGGGGAGTGGCGGTTCTGTAATCGTGTTTGTATATTCCGGTGTTGGTGTTGGTGTTTGCCTGTTCCCTTTGCTGTTCTGTTAAACTGCCTTTGTCTCAACCCAAGAGTCTTGCCTTTTCTTACGATTCTTCCTGTATTAGGAAGGCGCGAGCGAGCGGCACGTGGTTCTTTCTTGCCGTCTGAGGCTAAACCACGACAGTCCTTTTTGGCGCCCAACGTGGGGCTCGAAGGGTTGAGATAACGACAGAATCCAACTAGAACGTGGAAAAAACGGTTTTGGTTTTTTAGGTAAATAGTCACTGGTCATCATGTTGCTTGGTTTGTTCTCATGGCTGTGTTACATAAATTCCTATATGGCTTATGTACTCCCTGCGATGCTGTTTACCATGTCTGGAAGAGGGATGAGGATTATCATTCTGCTGTCCTGTGCGATATCTGTTTATGATATGATAACATCACTGTTCAGACGGCTATTTTGGGGTGTTTTTGTGGTTTTGCTGTCCTGTCCGTACATTGGACACCGTCTCTCAGAATTTGTTAATAATTTCCCCAGCCCTTTTGCCTCCCTTTTCTCCTTCGGGTCAGGTATGACAGCTTTTGAGAATTTTGAATATCCTTGGGATACTCAAACCAGCGTGTTCCTAGTGCTATGTCTCCTGAATACGTTCCAGGTCTTGTTTAGGGTTAAGCGACTATTTAAGACTACCACCCGGAGATCTGCTCCAAGGCTGGATAGTCAGGGGTGGCACGGCATGTGGGAGAACGTGGGCAGGTACCTAGAGAACTACTTACCTCCAATGGTCTGGGATTTCACCCCTGAACAATTACAGGACCCTGATAAAGTGGTAGAATATTTGAAGGGAAAATGCTGTGGCTATTCTAGAGAGGCACAACTCACCGCGCTGTGCTGGGCCCTGGCCAGTATCTACCAGGCACTGCTCAGAATTATGCAGCACCCTCAAGGGGAAGAGATGGAAACCAGACCAGCAGCCCCTGAGGCTGCTGCAGCCCCTGCGGCAGCCACTGAGGCTACTGCAATCCTTGCGACGGACACTGCGGCTACTGCAATCCTTGCGACAGACACTGCGGCTACTGCAACCCCTGTGGTAGCCATTGCAGTTACTCCAACCCCCATAGCAGCCACTGCCACTGAACCAGGGAATCAACCTGTGCCGGTATCAGTTGCCCCCATACAGAAGAAGAAGTACACAAAGAAATCAGTTCGCTTAGTAAGAGATGATGATGAACCAGGGCCATCACGAGAACAGGAGGAAGAGGCAGAACCAGAGATAATTACTCGATCCCTATCCTTGAGTGAGCTGCGGGATATGCGAAAAGATTTTAGCCGACTTTCAGGCGAGCACATTGTCACCTGGCTGCTCCGGTGCTGGGATAATGGGGCCAGTAGCCTGGAATTAGAGGGTAGGGAGGCCAGGCAGCTGGGATCCCTGTCTAGGGAAGGCGGCATTGACAAGGCGATTGGGAAGAAGACCCAAGCCCTCAGCCTCTGGAGGCGACTCCTGTCAGGCGTGAGGGAGAGGTACCCCTTCAGTGAGGATGTTGTATGTCAGCCAAGCAAGTGGACTACCATGGAAAGAGGTATCCAGTACCTGAGAGAATTAGCCGTGCGGGAGATGATTTATTATGACTTGGACAATGCAGACTTACCCACAGACCCTGATGAGGTGCGATGCACAAGGCCCATGTGGCGGAAGTTTGTACGGAGCGCACCATCGTCATATGCCAACTCCCTGGCAGTAATGGAATGGAAAGGTGAAGAGGGACCAACGGTGGATGAGGTAGCTGGCCGGCTCCGGCGATATGAAGAAAGTCTCTCTTCCCCCCTTGTCTCAGCTGTGGAGAAACTGTCACGGAAGGTCCAGCAACTTGAAGAGAATATGTTCTACTCCCCACCTGCACGGGCCAGCATCTCAGCTATTAGAAGCAGGCATTTCCCCACTCAAGAGAGAGAGTACGGAGGGTACACACCACGAGGCACCCTGTGGTTCTACCTGCGGGACCACGGAGAGGACATGAGGAAGTGGGATGGACAACCTACTTGGATCCTGAGGACACGTGTACAGGAGTTGCAAGGAAGGACAACCACAAAAGGGGATCCCTCCAGGAAAAGTGCCGCCCCAGTTTCCAGCGGGCAGTTCCCCAGACAGAGCAGAAGGCCTGATCTTGCTTCTGATCCTCTTGAAGGAACTTCCAAGTCATTTCTGCAAGAAGTGAGTAATGGATACTATGACCAGTATTAGGGGGGCCCTGCCTCCGGCCAGGTGGAGGAAAGGGACAACCGGGTTTATTGGACGGTGTGGATTCGATGGCCTGGCACATCAGACCCACAGGAGTATAAGGCTCTAGTGGACACGGGTGCGCAGTGTACTTTAATACCATCAAGCCATAGAGGGGCAGAACCCATTTGTATTTCTGGGGTGACAGGGGGATCCCAAGAGTTGACTGTACTGGAGGCGGAAGTGAGCCTAACTGGGAATGTGGCAAAAAGTGGGAAGTGGCAAAAGCATCCCATTGTGACTGGCCCAGAGGCTCCATGCATCCTTGGTATAGATTACCTCAGGAGAGGGTATTTTAAGGACCCAAAAGGGTACCGCTGGGCCTTTGGCATAGCTGCTTTGGAGACGGAGGAAGTTAAACAGTTATCTGCCTTGCCTGGTCTCTCGGAGGATTCTTCTGTTGTGGGGTTGTTGAGGGTCAAAGAACAACAGGTGCCGATTGCTACCACAACGGTGCATCGGCAGCAATATCACACTAACCGAGACTCTCTGATTCCCATCCATGAGCTGATTCGTCAACTAGAGGTTCAAGGAGTGATCAGCAAGACTCGCTCACCCTTTAACAGTCCCATATGGCCGGTGCGAAAATCTAATGGAGAGTGGAGGCTAACTGTAGACTATCGTGGTCTGAATGAAGTCACGCCACCGCTGAGTGCTGCCGTGCCGGACATGCTAGAACTCCAGTACAAACTGGAGTCCAAGGCAGCCAAGTGGTATGCCACGATTGATATAGCGAATGCATTCTTCTCAATCCCTTTGGCAGCAGAGTGCAGGCCACAGTTTGCTTTCGCTTGGAGGGGCGTCCAATACACCTGGAATCGACTGCCCCAGGGGTGGAAACACAGCCCCACCATTTGCCATGGACTGGTCCAGACTGCACTGGAACAGGGTGAAGCTCCAGAACATCTGCAGTACATTGATGACATCATCGTATGGGGAAACACAGCAGAAGAAGTTTTTGAGAAAGGGAGTAAAATAGTCCAAATCCTTCTGAAAGCTGGTTTTGCCATAAAGCGAAGTAAGGTCAAGGGACCTGCGCAGGAGATCCAGTTTTTAGGAATAAAATGGCAAGATGGACGCCGTCAGATCCCAATGGATGTGATCAACAAAATAGCAGCTATGTCTCCACCAACTAGTAAAAAGGAAACACAGGCTTTCTTAGGTATTGTGGGTTTTTGGAGAATGCATATCCCAGATTACAGTCCAATTGTAAGCCCTCTGTATCAAGTAACCCGGAAGAAGAATGATTTTAAATGGGGTCCTGAGCAACGACAAGCTTTTGAACAAATCAAACAGGAAATAGTCCATGCAGTGGCCCTGGGGCCAGTCCGGGCAGGACAAGATGTTAAAAATGTGCTCTACACCACAGCCGGGGAGAACGGCCCTACCTGGAGCCTCTGGCAGAAAGCACCAGGGGAGACTCGAGGTCAACCCCTAGGGTTTTGGAGTCGGGGATACAGAGGATCCGAAGCCCGCTACACTCCAACAGAAAAAGAGATATTGGCAGCATATGAAGGGGTTCGAGCTGCTTCGGAAGTAGTTGGTACAGAAGCACAGCTCCTCTTAGCACCTTGACTGCCGGTGCTGGGTTGGATGTTCAAAGAAAGGGTCCCCACCACACATCATGCAACCGATGCTACATGGAGTAAGTGGATTGCACTGATCACGCAGCGAACTCGAATGGGAAACCCCAGTCGCCCAGGAATTCTGGAAGTGATCATGGACTGGCCAGAAGGCAAGGATTTCGGAATGTCACCAGAGGAGGAGGTGACGCGTGCAGAAGAGGCCCCACCATATAATGAACTGCCAGAAAATGAGAAGAAATATGCCCTGTTCACTGATGGGTCCTGCCGGATTGTGGGAAAGCATCGAAAGTGGAAGGCTGCTGTGTGGAGTCCTACACGACGGGTTGCAGAAGCCAGTGAGGGACAGGGTGAATCGAGCCAGTTTGCAGAGGTGAAAGCCATTCAGCTGGCTTTGGACATTGCTGAGCGAGAAAAATGGCCAGTACTTTATCTCTACACTGACTCATGGATGGTGGCAAATGCTCTGTGGGGGTGGTTACAGCAGTGGAAGCAGGGCAACTGGCAGCGCAGAGGCAAACCCATCTGGGCTGCTGACCTATGGCAAGATATTGCTGCCCGGATAGAGAATCTGGTTGTGAAAGTACGCCATGTAGATGCCCATGTACCGAAGAATCGGGCCACGGAGGAACATCAGAACAACCAGCAGGTGGACCAGGCTGCTAGGATTGAAGTGGCTCAGGTGGATCTGGACTGGCAACATAAGGGTGAACTCTTCATAGCTCGGTGGGCCCATGACTCCTCAGGCCATCAAGGGAGAGATGCGACATATAGATGGGCTCGTGACCGAGGGGTGGACTTGACCATGGACACTATTGCACAGGTCATCCATGAATGTGAGACATGTGCTGCGATCAAACAAGCCAAGCGTTTGAAGCCTCTTTGGTATGGAGGGCGATGGCTGAAATATAAATATGGGGAGGCCTGGCAGATTGATTATATCACACTGCCACAAACCCGTCAAGGCAAGCGCTATGTGCTCACAATGGTGGAAGCAACCACTGGATGGCTGGAAACATACCCTGTGCCCCATGCCACTGCCCGGAACACTATCCTGGGCCTTGAAAAGCAAGTCCTGTGGCGACACGGTACCCAAGAGAGAATTGAGTCGGACAACGGGACTCATTTCTGAAACAGCCTCATAGACACCTGGGCCAAAGAGCATGGCATCGAGTGGGTGTATCACATCCCCTGTCACGCACCGGCCTCTGGGAAGATAGAACGATACAATGGACTGTTAAAAACTACACTGAGAGCAATGGGTGGTGGGACTTTCAAACATTGGGATGCACATTTAGCAAAGGCTACCTGGCTAGTTAACACCAGGGGATCTAACAATCGGGCTGGCCCTGCCCAATCAAAACTTCCACGTACCGTAGAAGGGGATAAAGTCCCCGTAGTGCACATGAAGAATATGCTAGGGAAGACAGTCTGGGTTAGTCCTGCCTCAGGCAAAGGCAAACCCATCCGTGGGATTGCTTTTGCCCAAGGACCTGGGTGCACTTGGTGGGTGATGCGGAAGGATGGGGAAGTCTGATGTGTACCTCATGGGGATCTGATTTTGGGCGAGAATAGCCAATGAATCAGATTGTGTGCTGTTAATTGCTAAGTAACACTGTCACTGTATGTCCTCATTGCTATAATTGCTATCAGTTGTACTACAAGTAAGGCACAGGGATGATGGGATAAGAACTGATCTCAGCAGCCGGCGCCCAGGAGTTTCCTCAAGATCTACATCTTCAGCCCATGGACTGTGTGCATGAGCCACACCGGGTGCACCAGTCACAAGCTCCGAAAAATACAGCATGCAACAGACCAGCACCACCCAGCATCTCACCTGCCCTGAGAGACTGTTCTAACAGATGGAGCCCAAAGCCGTGGATTAAAAGAACTCAACGGACACTTTGGAGGGATGGCCCATAAACTAAGGGCATTATATGTGTGTGTATATATATATATATAAAACAGGGGAAAGTGGTGGCAATTCATTGGAACCTGCTGGGCATGGCATAGATGGTGTGGAATAAGGGGTGGATAATGTCCTGGTTCCGGTGGGGATAGGGTTAATTTTTCCTGGTATTCCATGCCATGTGAGCCACGCCCACCCTGAGCTGCCAGGGGAGGGGGCAGGAAGTTGCTGCTTAAAAGCGGGCTGGGGCGTCCCGGGTCCGGCCGGCGAGCGGCGGGGGAGCGGCGGTTCCGTAATCGTGTTTGTATATTCCCCTATCCGTGGTGGTGGTGGTGTTGTTGTTGTTTGCCTGTTCCCTTTGCTGTTCTGTTAAACTGCCTTTGTCTCAACCCAAGAGTCTTGCCTTTTCTTACGATTCTTCCTGTATTAGGAAGGCGCGAGCGAGCGGCACGTGGTTCTTTGTTGCCGTCTGAGGCTAAACCACGACAAATGGGAATACCACACTCCGTGGCACCCACAAAGCTCAGGGAAAGTAGAAAGAATGAATCAAACAATAAAACATGTTTGGACGAAATGCCTACCATTGGCACTATTAAACATAAGAACTAAGCCACACAGTGAGACTGAATTATCGCCATATGAAATGTTATATGGAATGCCTTACTCCCAAGGGATGCCCCTGGGGAATAATGTAGTTGAAGATTATAGTATCCAAAAATATATAATATCCATTGGAAAAAAGTTAAAAGAACTACGAGAGATTGGGATGATGGCTCAAACACCACCATTAGGATTTGACACATGTGTCGCGAGTGAAAGGTCCAGTGAAGGAGTGGAGAGTCACATCTGAGCCCGGAGAAGCCAAGCTAACCATCAGATGAACTTAAAGAGACCTTCATCAAGAAGCATAAACTAAGTTGCTGTGGGAATTTCATTGTAACTACTCCTGTAGAATTAGTGGACAGGGATAAATACCTATTAGGAAAGGTAATTTAGTCCATTGTGTAAACGGTGTTGTTTATTTTTAAGGGCAAAGTGTTCTACATGTCTTAAAATATATCATTTTCCAAAAAAGAAGTCAAGGATCTAGGAAACAGTTTAGAATTTTTGTGCATTCGCTGTGGGGCCACCACTCCCCTATATAACCTACCATGGGTTAGGCTTTGTTGCTGTCAATTTAATCCAAGAGTGTTTCTTGATTGAAGGTTACCCCTTAAAAGATTAAGGAAGAGGGCAAGACCGGAGGGGAACGAGTGGTGCGGCTTGAAAGGTCTGCCAAGGGCTGCAACCCCTTCGGGCTGTGACCGCCGATCACTATGGCCCTGACCGGACCTCTTCTGGTCCTATTTGGGGTAAGCTCCTTGACTCTGGTTATGGCAAACAACTGCAGCCAGTGCGTAGTAACTACTAGGAGGGGACGGGTAAGTTCCCAGACTTTGGTTTATAATATCGAAATAAAAGAAAGAATAAGGGAATCGGTACAGCACAGACTACTATTTAACTCATTTTATCATGAAATAGAAACAGGAGTGGAATATGAAATTCCCACAGTTGCTAAAAATCTATTTGTAAATCTTGCTGAAAACATTGCTAAGTCATTAAATGTAACTAATTGTTATGTTTGTGGTGGAACAAACCAAGGTGAACGATGGCCATGGGAGGCTATGGAGAGCAATATTAGTAATCCTCAAATATGGAAAACAATGCGAGACAAAATACCAAGATGAGAACTGCTTTGTATCAAAATCGCTTAGCCTTGGATTATTTGCTGGCACAAGAGGGAGGTGTTTGCGGGAAGTTTAACCTTAGTAATTGTTGTTTAGAAATTGATGATGAAGGGGAAGCTGTAAATGAACTTGTAAAAGAAATGAAGAAAATTGCACATGTCCCAGTTCAGACTTGGACTGGAGTCGACCTAGAAGGATTCTGGAAAAACTTTACGGGAGGTGATTGGCTTACTAAAATCGGGATTGTTATATTGGGGGCATTTGCAGGATTGTTAATAATTCCATGTTTTATACCTTGTTTTATTAGACTAATACGCTCAGTTGTACAAGGAATGCAGATAGCTACAGTACCTGTTGATTCAGAACCAGGGAAAGAGAAAACTCTTTCCCTGATGATACTAAAGACAAAAGAAGATTCAAAACTAATACCCATTCGGCAAGTATTAACTCGGTTGGAATCAAAAACACGAATCAATGCCATAGAAAAAGAAAATGGGGGATTGTGAAATGTGCTTAACTGATTCGTGTCAGTGTGGAACAGTGTTAGGGCCACAGGGTGAAGTGTGACCTTTGATTGTTTTGTCTGTCTGGCTGCAGATGAGACGGTGTGTCTGTCGTGTCTGTGTTTTGCAGGAGCCACCTGGCGAACATTCTAGAATACCAACTTAAACCGGTCCTGTTGTTATCTGCATAGTGACCTGTAAGAGGGGGGATACACCCATTTTTGGCAAGGGCCAACCATTTTAGAGGCAGTTATGAATATGTATTAGTATAGGAGATATAAACCAAAAATGGGGTCTGTAAGGTGTGTGTCTTGGTTGGGCAGAGACCCCCGGCACACCCAGCGCTGTTTGCTTGCCTTTATTCCTTTAATAAATTATAAATTCTAATTGGAATCCTGTTTGCGATTAAATCATTTATCACAGGGACAAAGCCAATAAAGCAAAAGCACAGCGCTGGGTGCATGACTCAAGTCAGAGGCACACCAGCTAACACTTCAACCATGTCTTATATACATTCAGTATTGCATACATATTCACTGTTTTAGACAGAGTAATTGTTTATGATGATTGATTAGTATTAGTCCTTTTTCTCTTCTATTTGTGTGTTTCCTTCTGAATTGTTTCTGAGGATCGATGATCTTCAGTTCCCTTTTCCCATGCATCTGTTTCCTTCTGGTAGGATCAGCTCCCTTTTCCCATGCATGTGTTTCCTTCTGGTAGGATCGATTATCATCAACTCCCTTCTCCTATGCATCTGTTTCCTTCTGTTAATCACTTGTGGAGTCTTTTGGAGAAGTTCTCTTTTGTTTCTCTCGGATGTTTTTCTTCATGATGTTTTTCTTCATAGTTGCTGTTAGTTGTTATCTTTGAGGTTTCTCATGTTTCCTAATTTACTAAAGGTTAGTTATCCTTATAAGTCAAAGATTTATAGCCTTGTTATTATGGCGAAAGCCAACAATACCTTCACTATTTTTCACACCCTTCAGAAGTTCAGGTACAACACGATTTGACTAATCACTGACACCCACACTACTGATTACTAATCATAGTAAAACTTTGCAAAGCAACCATATTTCTGCAGCATTCTTGCTGCTTGTCTATCGATCCATATGTCCCTGGAGTCAGTCTTGCTAGAGTTATCTATGACACCAGACGATGCTGTGAGGGTTTCAGAGACATGTTAGAGGAACTGGGATGCTGGTGTTACCTTGGTTGTCCAGGAGTATCCTTTATCCTTCATGGACAGCTCTAAGCTTCCAAGGAGCAAAGTCCTTATTTTCAGGGCTGTGCTGTCCTTTAGTCTGTTTTACTTAAGCATGAACAATACCAAAGTCTCCAGTAAAATTCCACTACCTCATTACATTACAGTGTATAATTTGAACTAATATATATTAACAATATGAATACACTTTCATACTATAAAGAGTGATTGATATAATAGGGAAGGGAATTTTCATAACAGTACCCAGCATCCAAAGGGATATAAGATTATCTATACTATTCTCTCCATATAGTGCTAGCTCTTATAAATGGCATTTTAAACAATACCTTACAGAGTCTGAGTGCCTTTCTTACTGGGATCATAATGGACCAGCACCACCTGGTGCAAAACAATTTGTAGTCATTAGATGTTCATTCATGGTTTAATAATATTGATTCCTGTTTGAGAGTTAAGGTGAAGGGAACACTATGTCAAGTTAAGGCAAACTATAGAAATGTTATAAATATCCCCAAACCAAGTTTCAGTAAGTGCCCTGATTTTACAGAGATTGAATACTTCTACTGAACATTTTACAGCCCCTCTGGCTGTAACTAATTCTCAGCTGACCCATACAAATAATAGTAACAATTCAAAGAGAAATACTTTAATACTTATGAGCAATTTTTACAAACTCATTCACTGTAACTGCAGAACCAATTGTACAAAAACCTTTAATATTTGGTAAAAATATATGTCTTTAGAGGAAATCTATCTGTAATGCAAGAGCAAAGGCTCTTTTGTAAGTCTGATGTACATTTGCAGATGATACATTGATAACTGTGTCTAGCGTGGATTTAGTTTCAATACAAACTAGTACACACCACAGTTAAAAAAGTTTGAAGGATAAAGGTACATTCATTCATACTTATAGTTGTATGGCTTCACTGGACTTGTAACATGATCTTCGTGCTAGGGTTAAGACAGTTGAAAACCGTACACTTGCAAGCATGTCTACTATCAGGTCCCTGGTGCCAAGGTTCCACACACTTAATCCCCTCACCCCCCCTCCAATTCTCCTCAATGGGCATACCAAATGCATACCAGGAGGAGGTGCAAGCATCCTAAATCTCACATACCTTTTCTAAGCCAGTTGCTTTCTGATGATGCCAACTCAGGTGCTGTCCAAAATAACCGGCATGCTGCCTTACTGGCTATAGTCTCTACTTGGGCGCATGCGTACTAGGTGAGGAAACTTGTTTCTTTCTCTCACTCCTTTTCTAGGCCTCACAGAGGACCAAGTCCCTGCTCTCTGCTATTAACCTGTCCTTGCTATGCTATTAACTGACAGCATTGCTAGCTTCGGTAACAGCTACGTCCCACAGCGGAAAGCCTGGCTCCATTGTGTTGTGTTGTGATGTGAGAAGGGGAACTGTCCAGAACATAGATAGAGGCCAGCTGGGGGCTGTGAGCAAGAAGGTGATGCTTGCTGTCATTTCTGTTGTTGCTGTCGTGCACTCAGGCCCTGCAGCCTGACTCACCTTCCTTTTCTCAGGAGATGCACGTTCCGAGGTGGATGATTGAGGGAGGATTCCATGGGGTGAGGAATCAGCAAGGGCAGTGGCCACATCATGGGGAAGGAATGACACACACAAGCAGGGGCAGTTTCTGGATGGCAGGAAGCAGCTGGTGGGGTCCTCTTGCTTACTGCAGGTAGCGGGAGAAGCCAGAGCTGGATTGAACGCCAACCAGTGCTTTCTTCATCCCTCTCCTGAGAAGGCGGGGGGGGGGGGAAGCTGATGACGCTTAAATGCCCTGTGAAGAGGGCAGTACCTGAGGACAAGGGACAGGGAGATATTTCTGGAGTAGGCACAGCAGAAGCAGTGGCCTTCACTCAGTGCCAATGGGAGGAGGTGTGCAGGCAGAGCTGCGTGCAGGTTCAGTCGAGTCCATTTTACGTGGCTGACTTGGCCCGGGACAGATCCAGGTGAGGAAGCTTGCACTAGCACTGTGCACTAGGCTGTCCATGGCCGCCTACTTTCCTGTTGCTTCAGAGAAGTTAATGTTCCTCTTCCCACTTTAGGGTAGGGGTGAGGACGTTGGAGGGAGCATGCTGAGAGACTGACTTGTGTACATAGGTGAACTCCATATTGGTTCCCTGGCTTGGTTAGAGGGGGAGTACAGAGGTCTTTTCAGCATCAGCTAATTCCTGGGCTGAGTGCCCCCTTCAGGACCGGTACAGTATGTGTACATGCATACCCAGGGTGAGAGAAATGGACCTGGCACAGCCCATGGGGGCTGTGGGGAAGCTGCTACTTGTTGCTCCTGACAGAGAGGTTTCGAAGTATCCAGCTCTAGCCAGCAGCCCTCCAGAGAGGGAGGAGGATCATCAGCAGGATGAGGGTAATGACGATGATGTGGGAGGCTAGAACAGCAGCTGTCCCTGGGAACAGAATCTAAGTCCGGAGTTGCAGCAAGGGTACTGCATACTGTGTGAATTTCTTCTGGAGAAGCATCGTCCACTGACAGCACCTTTCCTGAAGCCGCTCACAGATCAGACATCCATCAGGGATGAAGGAGGAGGTGCATCCCAGTCAAGTTATGGCAGCAGTTGCTCCTTTCAGCAGTCATCAGCTGGAATGTGGCTACTGAAGATGGAACAGAAGTTTTCCAGTGTACAGTACACAGGGATAATGGATTTTGTGGCTAACTTCCAGCTGATGCTGGAGATGTGTTACTGGCTTCATGGTATGGATCACTGGCTATCCAAGCAGGCCCAGAAGCTAGAGGTGATGCTGGAACTGCTGTCCCGGTAAGTGTAACAAAGGATTCTGTTCAGAGGCTCTGGCAGGTGCTATTTATGTAAACCAGAGTTGGGAGTGTGTATTTAACCTGAATACTAAATACCAAAATGAAAAAAGGCTTATCAGTTCCTGGCTAGTGATTTTGCTTCTGACAGAGGCCTTCCATGACATATTGGAGTGCTTGTTTGAATGTGATAATAAATTTAACCATTTCCCTTATTTTTTGATGGTGTAAGTCAATAAATCTGCCCAACTTCTATAGAATGTCTTTTTTAAATTGACAGCATTGTCTGTTAAAAGTAAATGATTTCTCATATGATTTGTACAGTGTTAAGTTACAGTGATATCCATCTTATCTGTAATTTAAATGAAATATGGAGCCCAAACTACCTTGTTTGATACTGCTATTAATGATGATGATATAAAAAGGGAAGACAGCCCTTGGCCCATGCTCATTATAGTCTCAAAAGGCAAAATGAAAACTATGGTATGGGTAAATACAAGTCCCTGGTAGCAATTTATTCTTTGGCCAAGACAACTGAAGAATGGAAAACTTTCAGATATAATGTGAAAGGCCCAACTTGAGTCACAACTCGGGTATGAGTTTTCTTATTAGAAAATTGTGAGATGCTTCTTACACTGAAAGGCCTATTAGCCTTCTGTGGAAGGAGCTTGGTATCTTGTATATCAAAGATGAATGGGGGAAGGATGGGTAGGTGTTAATAAATGCATGAAGTTAAATATGTCCACTGTTCTCAAACTTGTTAGTGACACAGAGTGGTGCTGCCTGCTGGTGAGATGGGCCTTGCTCATCTAGTGAGAATGCTTAAGAAGTGAGGTGCGGAACCCAGTTGAATAAGCTGTAGTAGATGCATTCTGGCTTGATGCATTCTGGCTTGGTGCCTCAACACTACACCTTTTGAAACTATTTTTTTGCACAGCAACAGGTTTGGGGTAGAGGGGAAAGAGCTGAACCCTATGGGGCATGAATACTGACAGTGTTCTCAAGTGAAGTTTGGTTTAAAAAATAATTGGGAACTACTGACTTAAAGTTTCTCTGTATTATCTGTATAACTGGTTTGACCTTCTCTTGTTTAAATTTATGCCTGTTGTCTCTTGTCCTGCTGCTGTCTTGATGGCCTCCTCATACATATTGAAAGGTGTCCTGGTTTGGGCTAGACTGGCCAATGACAGGACTGGCCAATGACAAGAGACAGATTCTCTCCCCCATCTCTTGCTCCAAGGAGAGAAGGAGGAGAGATAAAGAGATTTACGAGTTTAGAATGAACTAAACTAATTTAACAAAATATTAATAATAAAATAAAAAGGAAATAATGAAATAGATACAATATATACAAAACCGTATTAAGCTCCCAGGATGACGTCACCGGCAGGCACTGGGGAAGTCTCAGACTGGACTCAGTGACAAATGGGACAAATGGGAACTCCACAGCTGGAGTCAGGAACACACTGATTGGATTGTGATCAAAGGCAGACAAACAGACAGGGTCCTCCTTGGCCATTGAAGAAAGAGGGCTGACCCTTTGATCCCTCAGCTTTTATACTCAGCATGATGCAGATGGGATGGAATACCCTGTTGGTCAGTTTTGGGTCATCTGTCCTGTCCGCTCCTCCCTGTAGGTACGACCCCTCTATGCTTTTCCGTTTCTGACCCTCCAATGGGGAAAATAACAAAGTCAGCTGACCTTGGTTCTTATGGGAATCAGTATAAGCAAGAGCCTCTCTGCATACCATTCCTTGGCACTAACTATAAACATAGGTCTTATCACTCTGAGAATGAACAGTTTTCTGCACAACATGCTGTTAATTTCAGAGAGTTAGAAGAGGCCTAGCTAAGAAGTAAAATTACTGAACAGAAAGTTGGTTCTGTTTTACCTCAAACCAGGACAAAAGGCTGCTGTTAGGTCCCCCTAAAGCCTACTTTTCTCTAGGCCTGTCCTCATAGAGCATGTGCTCCAGCCCCTTGACCATCTGGGTGCCTCTCCACTGGACTTGTTCAAGTTTATCAATATCCTTCTTGTCCAGTTTGGGGCCCCCATTTCACAGTGTTGTTCCTGGTCCTGAGTTTACTTATGAACCCAGAGCTTCAATACAGTGCATCCACAAATTAAGTAATTAGTTTTTGATTTATCTTTTTCTTGGGAAAAAAATGAACCCCTATTGTATTGTGTGTACGTGACAAGCTTTTGGTAGCGGGGGGCTACAGGGGTGGCCTCTGCGAGAAGAGGTAAGGAGCTGCCCTATGCCAGACACAGCCATTTCCAGCCAGCTCTGCAACAGACCCATTGCAGGCCAAAGCTGAGCCAATCAGAGGAGTTGGTGGTGCCTCTGTGAAAATATATTTAAGAAAGGGGAGAAAACACGTCAGGGAGAGGGAACAAATAAAGTGAGAAACAGCAGAGAGAATACCAAAGTCGGAGGAGGAGGAGGAGGAGGAGGAGGAGGAGGAGGAGAAGAAGGAGGTGGAGGTGCTCCATGGAAGAGCAGATATTCCCTGCAGCCACACTGGAGCAGATGTATTTTCCCAAAGGAATTGCAGCCCATGGAGAACACATTCTGGAGCAAAGAGTGAGAAGAAAGGTGCAGCAGAGAGAAACCTCTACATCCTGACCACAGCCCTTCTCCCATGCCCTGCACCACTTGTTGCCTCACTTGAATGGACTGAATGTAACCTGCATGGATAACAAGTGGGAGAGGAGATGTGCTTGGAGTGAAGTTGAGCCTGAGAGGGAAGTTGAACCTGGGAAAGGGGAAAGAAAGATGTTTTCCCTAAGTTTGTAAATGTTTGCTTCTTTTTTCTGTTGTGGTATTTTTGTTTGTTTGTTTCCCAATATCTGAATCAGTACTTTAATATTTAGAAATATTTAGAGTTGTTCTTCTCAACCTCTCTGACTTGACTCTAAAAGAAAAGTAGAGGCCCAGATACAACCATGCAGAGAATTAGGGTACTCTGAGCCTCTGAGGTAGTAGTTTTTTCATTAGACTTTTGATTACTTCATTTTCTACTTGCAGGAAGAAATTAGGAAGAGGTTTCTGAGAGCATCCAGGGAGTTATTTTGAATTTGCATTTTGGGTTTTGGTTGGTTTTGTTTTTTTTCCCCAAAACTGATATTTCCCTGTGGAAAATGTTGACTTTGTAAAAATAATATCAGGGGAACATTTCAACAGCAATCTGTAGTAATAATACACATTTAAAAATATTTAATATTAATTTTTATTAAACTTTTCATCTTGGTCATTGCAGCTTTTAAATAATTGCCAAGAAAAAATCACTTTGGCTTTTCAATTTCAAGTAAGCCCAGTTGGTAATGATTGAATATTAGTACCAGCTGGCAGCTATTCAGTGGTTGTATGAAATGACTTCGTGGTCTAAGTGTGGTTCCTATCATAAGTGATACCAAATGACTGAATTAACTGGCAAACTTCTTAGCAGCCTCAGCTAAGAAGCCAAAGACTAAATGATCTGAGACTTGGGGACAGGGAGTGGCAGGGGAAATTAGTCACATTACAGATCAAGAGAAAAAAACAAAAAAGAACTGAAAAGTTGCCCATTTTAGCTTGAAGAGTTAAAGAAAATTTTGGCTGCACTGAAAACAACGTACAAGTAAAAACAATGCCTAAGAATGGTTCTCCTAAATGTTTCCCTTAATGTGAGCAATATTTTAATAGAGAGATTATTTTATATAACACCTCTACTCTCATACACTATTGTGTGCAGACCAACTTGTTTATGAATTGGCAGTTGTGTAACTTCTATACAGCCACTGCAGCAATTGCTTACACAGGAAAATAACATAGGATGGTATTTGTATTTAATGTCTGTTGTGAGTTGACCCTGACCATCAGCCAAACACCCAAAAGGCTACTCAGTCACTCCTCCCCTCCCACAGCAGGAAAGCTGGGGAAGGAAGAAAAGGAAGAGCGAAAGCAAAGGCAATTGCTCACCACCTCCCACCAGCAGACAGATGTCAAGTCAGTCTCTAAGCAATGATTACCTTGGAAAGACTAACCTTCAGTTTTATTGCTGAGCATGATGTTATATTCTATGGAATATCCTTTTGATCAATTCAGGTCGGCTGTCCCAGCTGTTTCCTCTCCCAACCTCTTATGCAATCCCAGCCTACTCGCTACAGGGGCAGAGTTGGAAAAAGAGAAAGCTTTGAAGCTGTGCAAGCATTGTTCAGCAATACCCAGAAAATTGCTGTGTTATCAACACTGTTTTAGCCACAAATCCCAAAAAACAGTACCATACAGACTGTTACAAAGAAAGTTAATCTCATCCCAGAATGGCTGGCTGATTTTGTGCTGCTGGCTCTCCTCTGGTTTCTACCTGCTAAACTTCATTTAAGTTATTTTACTGGCAACTGGCATATTAATCCCGTCTTTTGCTGGAAGTAAGCACCTAGAATTTGTACTTTCCTTAACTTAACTGCCTTAAGCAGGCGGGTGGTTTTCCCAGGATGAAGCTCATCCCCTGCACTCCAGGCATGCTGACCCCTGCAATTTCCCCAAATATGGGAAACTTGACTGCATAATTTGTGGTAATGGGAGACTGCATTCACACTCTCCCCTGGTGCAGCTGGTACAAGGACAGAGCTCGAGTGGGGGCAGTCAGGTTTGTGATTTGGGCCTGGCACGGGGGCGTCTGCTTCAATTTTTCTTGTCTTTTTTTGCCAGTGCCATGCTCTGTTTACTGATGGATCCTGTTGTGTTGTAGGAAACCATCAGAAGTGGAAAGCAGCTGTGTGGAGTCCCACACAACAAGTCGTTGAAACCATTGAAGGAGAAGGTGAATCAAGTCAGTTTGCGGAAGTGAAATACATCCAACTGGCCCTAGAGGTTGCTGAATGAGAAAAGTGGCCAGTACTCTCTATATACTGACACGTGGATGGTGGCAAATGCCTTAATGGGGGTGGCTTACAGCAGCGGAAGAAGACCAATTGGTAGCACGGGGTAAACCCATCTGGGCAGCTTGATTGTGGCAGGACATTGCCACCCAGGTAGGACATCATTCTAAAGGTACACCATGTAGATGCTCACATGCCCAAGAACTGCGCCACTGAAGAACATCGAAACAATGAACAGGTAGACAAGGCTGTCAAAATTGAAGTGGTTCAGGTGGATCTGCACTGGGAGCATAAGGGTGAGTTATTTGTGGTTTAGTGGGTCCTGAAACATTGGTACATCTAGGGAGAGATGCAACATACAGATGGGCTCGTGCTTGAGGGGTGGACCTGACTATGGCGGCCATCACACAGGTCACCCATGAATGCAAAACGTGAATGTTAAGTCTCCCTGGAATAGAGGGCGGTGCCTGGGTTTTCAATATGGCAAGGCCTGGCAAATTGACTATATTGGACCACTGCCATAATGTCCTGCTTTGAGGTAAAACAGAACCAATTTTTGTTCAATTATTTTACTTTGCAGCTAGGCCTCTTCTAGCTCTCTGAAGTTAACAGCATATTGTGCAGAAAACTGTTCGTTCTCAGAGTGAGAAGACCTATGTTTATAGTTCATGCCAAGGAATGGTATGCAGAGAAGAGGCTCTTGCTTATACTTATTGCTATAACAACCAAGGCCAGCTCACTTTATTATTTGCTCCATTGGAGGGTTGGAAACGGAAAAGCGTAGAGGACACCCACCTGCAGGGAGGAGGGGACAGGACAGGTGACCCAAAATTGACCAACAGGGTATTCCATCCCATCTACCCTGTTGCGTGAAAAGGGGCAAAGCGGTTTTGGCAGAAAATAAACCCCCTTGCGTTCTAACACTCCTCACCGAGGTGGGAGGCTAGGTGCGGCTAGGTTTAAATTCTGAGTGATGCCCAATTCACCACTATCAGTCCAATCGTGTTTAATATGTATTAAACTATTACGATTTGGATACACTTATAGTGGACTGCACCTTCAGTCTAGTCGTGCTCATGAACTAGCACGGCCACTCTCAAGTCTTTGGTCGCGTTCAGTGAGAAACCAAAACGACTAGCTACTTAAAAAAGTGCAGTTTATTTAAACAACAGATAGATAGGTTCTTAGGATTGCCGGTGATAAATACACTGTCTGCAAAGCACGTGCAAATGAAAGTATTGTTACATATACAAAACGCGTGACAAAGTTATAAACGATACAGCCTGGCTCTAAATGTAGAAAAGAGAGTCTCTAGAGAAATTTCTAAGTTTCCCGAGGAAGCACTCGGTATAATCTAAGTCTTACCCAAAGGTGTCCCTATCGGGGGGAAGAGAGGCTCAGCCCGTCGACTGATCCCAGAAGTCAGTGATGGAATTCTTTGCGATGGTGTCTTCCCTGGGTATCCCCCCTCTCTCGGGCTATTTTTATACTAGTTGTTATCTTCAAGGTGGAGTTTGAGTGACTTTAGTCATACATACTTTTATCATGATTGGTGTAAATTTCTTTCGCTTCACAATTAAAGGTATAGTTTACGAGAAATTCAGGGCGCAGACTCAAGGAGGAGTGGTCGCACCTTGGAGGCGGGTAGCCTTCGGGATGGAGGTGTGTTTTGGCATTATAATGACATTATAATGAGCAAAGTTCGCACAAAGGACAGCATTTCATCAAAATTTGACAAAATGTTGGCTCTGAGCATCTAGCGGGCAGCTAATTGGCAGCTTATCTGTTTCATGGTATCATCCCATTCCCGTATCCGCTATACATCATAAGGTAAAGCCATGGAATAATTGCATCCCGTCCCGTACCTCATGTAGCTTATCAGGGAACCACAGATGTTGTGTCCTTCATGCCAGCTGCGGCTATTTTCTACCTCATAAGCCTCTTGATTTTATACTTTTCCTTAAGGTGTGAACAATGCTGTACTTTTGTATTTTTTAGCCAATTTAGTATTTATTCCACATAATCCACCCCGTGACTACAGTCACTCAAGCTCCACGATACTCAATACTGATAGGAAAGATCACGTGTTCTTGTCGTGAGGGATATCAAGTGCAAATACATCTCGTGGAGTGATCAAATGAGTTAAACTTTTCATCATAATCCAAAGTCTAACATACAAAACAATTGTCAAAGCGAAGCGCAAAACAATGAGTATTAGTAAAACAACAACAGGATGGAGCATCTTGTTATAAAGTCCTGTAACTGTCAGCGACCATCCAAAAAGAGTATCTCCCCATCCATATCCTCCGTCTCTCTTGACTCTTTCCAGCACTTGGTATATTTCTTCAACATCATGATGGACGGTAATCAAAGTTCTCTGTCCATTTTCTTGGGCCTCTTTCAACAATCGCTTCAATTCATCGTGTTGTAGCAACTTCTTCACCAGTGAGAGATTCATTCCGATAGGGGTAGGCAACAAATCTTGAATCGATGTATAATTAGATTGTAGCAATTGAAAAGATGTAACAGGAGCTGAATAATTGAAGTCACATCCAATGATGTTAGTAAAGTTACAAACACAAAGGTTTGAGTGATTACTTATATCAACTACTATGTCATCTATGAATACAAGACTACAGGGAGACCTCATGCAAACGCAGCCTTTCCCAATATATACAAGCACAGTTTCTGGGGTTTCATCGGGATGTATCTCAAAGTGACAAACATTCTGGTTGGTGTCAAGACAAATGTCTTGTGCTTTCAGGGTATTACTCTCACAAATGAATCCTTGTTGGTCTCGTGAAACGCATGCGTCAACATCAACAGTTTGCCATTTATTCTCATTTTGTTGTGCCCACACTCTGTGCTCTATTGGATAGAGTATGGCTCCTTGGTGATTCAACCCCAGCGCAATGATTGGGTATATGGTGTATACCAAAGCACTGCGTATTGTTAAGACAAAAGCTGTGGCCTTGCTCTCAATGGGATCATAGGTGAAATTAACCAGATACCACCAGGACTGAAATTTTTTCTCAAATTCAATTGCGTTATCCCATATTACTTTTCGAATTTCGGTGGGCAAGGTGCCTTCTTCACCTTCCCTTATGATTGCGGCTGTCATAGATTGCATCCGCAGTTGGGCTTGGATACAACTAAGGGCCAAGGAAACATTCTTCTGGGTTGTACCAAGTGCATCTGTGATCAGCTGATGGTCTTTTTCACCCGTTTCTTCCCACTGAGGCAATATATTCGATAAAAGCCATTGGTGGTTTCCCAATGCTAATAGAGAGGACTGTAGGGGATGTCTTAATTTGTCCAGATCAGTAGTGGTTGTGACTAGTTTGTTGGCAAGTATCTCAGCATCTATACTATTTAAGACTCCCAGGCCTGTTCCTAAGATACCAGTCACATCCCTCTTCAGTCGTTGTGAAGTGGCAAGAGTTCGTCTGCGTAACCATGCTGACCATCCTGCATAAGATGTACTCAGGAATGGTGAGCAGGTGGGTTTGATCGCAGAGATTTTAATCTGCATTGACAATTCTACTCGTTTGAGGGAATATGTGGGATTAAACAGTATCTGTTGTTGACCTGTGTGTTTAATAACATAAGGGCCAATGTTGAAAATGTAAGGAGTTAGACTAATGGAGGGCTTAGAAGGTACGCCTTTGAGAGTTTGTGGGGGTGTAGGTTCTGGATTCATTTCAGCAAGTTCAGGTGTATTTGAGTCAATCATAAATTCAAATAACAATTCTGTGCCCTTGTAGCCCCAAATACAATACACTACTGTAGGTTTGATGAAAGTGAAATTGTGCCAGCAATCTGAATTTGGCTCCATAATTTTGTAACAGTCAGTGTTGTATTTGTCCGGTTTGGTAGAGTCTACATAGATGGTTTTAATTACAGTTGGCCTGTGGTGAGCAGACCCATTGATAAATCGGCAACCAATGTGTATTCTCTTTCCAAGGGTGGCCTCGATTTTAGCCATTTGAAGTGATTCATTCCATCTCCATTTATCTCTGGAATATACTTCACTTCCTTGTATAACCAGAGTGGAGAGATTTAAACCCCTTTTGTTTTCTGGTGTTCCAGTGCTTGCAGTGTACCGTGACAATGCATTATCCCAAAGCTCAGGTGCTACGTCTATCTTGAATTCAAATAGCAGTGCTATTTCATCCTGTTGCCAACGACAAGTTACAAGAGTGGGTTCCACAAGAGCAAAATTATACCAGCAATCCCACTTGTCGGTGACACGGTGCTTTGTCGTCATTGAGCGTGGGTTCTGAGGGCGAAATATCTCTATTCTCATGGCCTTCTCATGGTTTGAGCCGTTGATCATTCTACACCCTACTCGGGTTTCCACCCCTGCCTTACCTTTCAGGACTGGGTACCAACTATTCCAGGTCCACTCATGTAACACCTCATTTTCCTGTAGAACTACAGTGGCCAAACTCAATTCTCCCTTTCTAGGACCTGCCATCGCATTGTGTTTAACAAAGGCTTGAGACCATGGCCACTCTGGGTCTCTCTGACTACAAACAACAGGGAATAAAAAGGTAAAAGTGAATAGCATCAATTCCATCTGCCAATTCGTCATTTTAGAATTTGGGCCTCCAGGTAGCCATACATAATAAAAATAGTATTATTGCCAGGATCAATGTCAGGATTCCCTGGAGACACTCAAAGGTATCGTAGGCCAATCCATCTGTACAGTTCATCCAAGGTTCCTGTAAGACACAAAGGAAAAGAAAATCTGCTCGGTCTTATTCGACCGACGGGGTTAAAAAGAAGGCGAGATCCACCGGGTGCTGATCCGGTGTATCTTCCCTGAACAGTCCTTGGCTTCCCATGCATAGGGATTTTTGGGAGTAGCTAGCACCATTGGTACCGTCCCAATTTGAGGCATTTTCACTAGCACAGGTTGCCCAGGGTGAAATCTTCCGGGGTATTTTCCCGGTTCATTGGGAGCCTTTGGAGAGATAATATTGGCAGATGCACAGAAAGCTTTCATTTTAGGACAGCCGTCTCCACTCCATCTGTTATTTAATTGATAGATGGCATCATCCAATCGCAAGTGCCAACCAGGTTCATGAGTTTTTGCAAAACGCTTAACCAATCCATTGGTGCGTTCCACAATGCCATTAGCCTGAGGATAATAGGGAGTATGAAATACCCATCGAATCCCTTCTTCTTTGGCCCAATCTTGTACCACCGAAGCGGTAAAGTGTGAACCGTTATCACTGGATTTCCTCGGGAAGGGGAAGTGTGCTGAACCACCCTTTTAGGCCTTTCACTGTGTTGTCCCCGGTAGCTGATTTGAAACTGCTGGCCATACTGAGGCTGGAGATAATCTCCACTCCTACCAGGACATATCTTTTCCCACCTGATAATCTCAAGGGCCCAATATAATCAATCTGCCATGAATGCCACAACGTTTTCTTGTCCCGAATGCGTAAGGGAGGCGCCTTACTCGGATGATCTTTGCTGAGTCGTAGGCGACATTGTGAACAGGCAGTTACTATTTGTTCGCACAGCTTAACCGACACAGGCCACCCCCGGGCTAGACCTTCCTGATACAGGTCAGCATGGCCTGTGTGGCCACGTTTAACATGTAACCATTCGAGTAAGCGTTCCCATTCCCGACCATCATCTACAATGTCAATTTGCTGCAGCCGCGTGAGGCTATCTACCTGTTGGTTGAATTGAGCAGTGATTGAGTTTGAACGATCATGGCCTTTTACCCAACCAATGTGCAATGCTCTCTGTCCTCCTATTTCTAACAGTTGCTTCCAACTGTCCGTCTCCCAAATCAGGACTCTATTCACCTGCCAATCGTTGGCTGCCCAGTGTCCTATCCATTCAGTGGCTCCTTTAAAAACAGCATATGAGTCAGTGTAAATGGAGGTGGCCCCATGTTGTGCAGCTAGTAGGACAGCTCTGAGTTCCCCTACTTGTGCACTACCCTCACCTGTTTCAACTGCTCTTTCTCCCGTTGCTACTTCCAGTGCTACAGCTTTGTATTTCCACTTATTGTTCTCACGGTGAGATGATACATCAGTAAACCACACTCCTGTAAGATCACTGCCTTCTTTCAGAGGAGGTGCTTCTTGGATTGGAGATGGTCTGTTTGGTGGGGATTGGAACAATAGGGCACCATCTATATCCTTCTGGAGCTTGGATACTTTAACACTGCCTTCAGAGATTGGCATGATTTCATTAATGCCTTCTAAATAAGCATACCACTTTCGAACTGTGGGTTTCTGGGCAATGCCAGCTGGTGGTTTTGTCCCTTTATGGACCACATCTAGGAGGCGAAAAGGTCCCTGAATGATCACACTCTGTTCTCTTCTTATCTGCTCTGTTCGTTGCAACGCTCGCACCAGGGACAGTAAACCCTTCTCAAGGTCTGAATATCTGCTCTCAGTATCATTGAAGGAGTGAGAGCTAAATTCTAATGGTCTCTCCGGTCCTGCTGGTCCCTTCTGCCATAAATTACAATGGGAACCATGTTCATTGAACCCCCATTCTACGTGGACAGGGTCAGTTGGATGTATAGGACCAAGCTGTTGGAATAACCTTAGCTCCTTTATTAGTAATTGCAGAGCATTAGTGTGTTGTTCAGTCCACTCCCAGGATCTACCCTTTTTGAGCAAACTATAAAGGGGGCGAGCAATGATGGAAAAGCCAGGGATGTGTTTACGCCAATAACTTAAAGTTCCCAGAACTTGCTGTAACTCCTTCGTGCTGGAAGGATTCTGTCCATGCTCTATTTTTTCCAGGGTATCCTGAGGGACAGAAGCAGCTCCCTTAATCCACCAGACCCCCAGGAATTTAACTTCCTGTGCAGGTCCCTGACACTTTGAGTCTGGAATTTCCAATCCTAAATCAAGTAATGTTTTTCGGATGTTTTGCATCATGTCTCTTACACTTTCTTGGTTCTCTCCCCCTATTAGGATGTCATCAATATATTGGTATACCGTACATCCCTGTGAAACAGGAATCTCTGATAGCACTTTAGCTAAAGCATTATGAGCAATGGTGGGGGAATGTTTGTATCCTTGTGGAAGTCGGTTAAAGGTATATTGGACTCCTTTCCACGTGAATGCAAACTGCGCTTTGTCCTGCTCAAGGAGGGGAATCATAAAAAACATGTCTTTAACATCTAAGGCAGCCATCCAAGGATGGGCAGCTCCTTGTATCATTGTCACAATTTCCGCGATATTCAGAACCGCAGAGGTCAGGGGTGCAGTGTTGGCATTCAGCTTTCAGTAATCTACTGTGAAACGCCATTGCCCGGTTGGTTTCTTTACCGGCCACACCAGTGAATTATAAGGCGAGTGAGTCCTCTTAATGATGTCTCTCTTTTTTCTAAATCTGATACCACCCCGTCTGCTCCTGCAAGCGCAGTTGCAGGCAGTGGATACTGCCGGACATTAGTGATTTTAGAGGGAGGCAAAGGTATGGAAGTTTCTAATAGGCCCAATTTCACTGTGTCTATTACTTTTTCGCATCCTGCAAAACTCCATACAGTTCCATCTGGGAATTTCCACATTCGCCCACGCAGCACGTCAAATCCTAGGAGGTTAGTACACGAGGCACCCACTAACACTTCCGCCCTGGTCATTCGCTGCTCTCCTGGCAACCAGAGGTTAATTTTTGCAATGGGGCATGTTTTTACCACACCATTCCTGCGAAGTTGACTCTGCGTCTGGTGGGATTTATACCTAGAAGTTGTGCCGTTTCATTAGTGATTGCAGACATTTGGGCTCCGGTATCAATAATAAAGTTTACTGACATCCTCCGGGGTCCGACAGGAATGGCGATAATAGGTTCAGAATCTTTATGAGAAAGCCATTGAATAGCTAGTACCCGCCGGACAGGGTGGCTCACTGCCCTCCCCGGGGATAGGAGTTTTTTGACTGGGACTCTATCAAATCAATCAAATTACGCTCCGGTGCAGAAGGCACAATTTTCTCACAGCTTGGGGATTCTCTGGTTAGACTTTTCTCCCCAGCCGAATTATTCTTTCTAGTTAGAGATTGGACCAGTGTACGGAGATCTCCCGTAGGGACACCATGCAAGAATTGTCGGGGCACCCCTAATTGTAGGGCTTTACGCCACAACTCATTCCGGTCCTTATCAGGCTTAAACCTTTCCACCGGTTTGGGGTTTTGAGTGTGAGTTCGGACTTGGCGAACCTTTCGGGGGTGTTCGGAGGATTTTTCACCAGTTAGGCTGGCCCAGCCCATTCGGTGCCCATATTGGTCTATTTCCTGTACATATTCATTCCAGGTGGGCATGTAGCGACGTCGGCCCCGCCCATGAGCATCCCGAGCCTCTCGTATACGATCTTGAGTACGAACAACGAATGGCTTCAGGCAATCGGGAAGACCACGGATGAGAGGGGCTAATCGATTGGGGTCGATAGCGGCTGACATTGGGGATTTCCGAAATTCCTCTCTGTCATACATGGCTTGCAGACAAGCTGCTTTCCGTACAGCCGCAAACAGTTCAGAGTAGCCTGTAGCTCTAATCTCTAATGGCTCTCCCCTCTCTCGCGGATCCATACCACCTGCCCAATAGGCTGCTCGAGCAGTTAGGGAATAATTATGATCCCCGTCCATTGTAGTTAAAAACACTCCTGGTCCCCAAGAGTCTCCTGCTTCTTCCTCACTCAACATAATTCTGTCTCCTCCTTCAGAAGAAACTCGCCACACATACTCAACAGCTGATTCTTCTGGCCACCTCAAATATTTTTCCCGTATTTTTGCTAACTCTGTTGGTGTCCACGGAATAGTACGCAGTGTTGCGAACTTCCTCATCATCCTCATCAACTGTGGTTTCAGTTTTAATCAGAGGTCGTAAAGGAAAGACTCGAGATTTCACAGTAAAAGTCCTTCCCTCCTCATCTTCTTCCTCATCTTCACTATTAGACCAAAAATCTCCGGTCTGGGTTCCAGAATTTGGATAACACATTAATTTACGAATCTGTTGGACCTGGGTCGAGGGCTGCATTTTATCTAAGAGCCCAGTCACCCTTTCCAATATCATTTTAAGTTGGTGATTTTTCACTCCCAAGTTGAGCATTCCGGTTTCCTAAACATTCATTCTCACTCACAAGCTTATCAACTTGAGTTCTTAATTTTTCTCCTGTCTCCTTTTGAAAGACTAGTGATGACTTCAACACCTCATTCTCTGATTTCAGGGTTGCATATTCTACAGCTGAAATCAGATTAGGAGCAGGGGTTTCCCTAGCTTCTTGTTGTGCACAAGATAAACAGGCGCCTAACACCACACAGATCACACCCTTGCCTTTCCCGGCTCTGAGCTTCTGTGAAGCCCGACACTCTTCAATACGTTCCACCACTTTCTCTTCATCCTTCCAAAATTTATGGGCCCACTCCTTCCCAGCCTGGGAAGGGGCACAATCATATTTTTGCAGCAGTTTATCCATGGCAATCCTGCCGACTACGCCAAAATTCTGTTGCGTGAAAAGGGGCAAAGCGGTTTTGGCAGAAAATAAACCCCCTTGCGTTCTAACACTCCTCACCGAGGTGGGAGGCTAGGTGCGGCTAGGTTTAAATTCTGAGTGATGCCCAATTCACCACTATCAGTCCAATCGCGTTTAATATGTATTAAACTGTTACGATTTGGATACACTAATAGTGGACTGCACCTTCAGTCTAGTTGTGCTCATGAACTAGCACGGCCACTCTCAAGTCTTTGGTCGCGTTCAGTGAGAAATCGAAATGACTAGCTACTTAAAAAAGTGCAGTTTATTTAAACAACAGATATATAGGTTCTTAGGATTGCCGGTGATAAATACACTGTCTGCAAAGCACGTGCAAATGAAAGTATTGTTACATATACAAAACGCGTGACAAAGTTATAAACGATACAGCCTGGCTCTAAATGTAGAAAAGAGAGTTTCTAGAGAAATTTCTAAGTTTTCCGAGGAAGCACTCGGTATAATCTGTCTTACCCAAAGGCATCCCTATCGGGGGGAAGAGAGGCTCAGCCCGTCGACTGATCCCAGAAGTCAGTGATGGAATTCTTTGCGATGGTGTCTTCCCTGGGTATCCCCCCTCTCTCGGGCTATTTTTATACTATTTGTTATCTTCCAGGTGGAGTTTGAGTGACTTTAGTCATACATACTTTTATCATGATTGGTGTAAATTTCTCTCGCTTCACAATTAAAGGTATAGTTTACGAGAAATTCAGGGCGCAGACTCAAGGAGGAGTGGTCGCACCTTGGAGGCGGGTAGCCTTCGGGATGGAGGTGTGTTTTGGTATTATAATGACATTAGAATGAGCAAAGTTCGCACAAAGGACAGCATTTCATCAAAATTTGACAAAATGTTGGCTCTGAGCATCTAGCGGGCAGCTAATTGGCAGCTTATCTGTTTCATGGTATCATCCCATTCCCATATCCGCTATACATCATAAGGTAAAGCCACGGAATAATTGCATCCCGTCCCGTACCTCATGTAGCTTATCAGGGAACCACAGATGTTGTGTCCTTCATGCCAGCTGCGGCTATTTTCTACCTCAGAAGCCTCTTGATTTTATACTTTTCCTTAAGGTGTGAACAATGCTGTACTTTTGTATTTTTTAGCCAATTTAGTATTTATTCCACATACCCCATGCTCAGTATAAAAGCTGAGGGATCAAAAGGTCAAGTCTCTTTCTTCAATGGCTGTCGTCCGAGGAGGACCCTGTCTGTTTGTCTGCCTTTGATCACGATCCGTGGGTTCCTGACTCCAGCTTTGGAATCCAGTTCCCACCCATCAATGAGTCCAGTCTGGGACTTCTCAGTGCCTGCCGGTGATGTCATCCTGGGAGCTCAATACGGTTTTGTATATATTGTATCTATTTCATTATTTCCTTTTTATTTTATTATTAATATTTCATTGAAGTAGTTTAGTTCCTTCTAAACTCATAAATCTCTTTATCTCTCCTCCTTCTCTCCTTGTATGAGAGGTGGGGGGAGAGCATCTGTTGCTGGCCATTGGCCAATTTGGCCAAAACCACGACAGATTTATTGGCGCCCAACATGGGGCTCGGAGATATTCAAGGCCAGGCTTGATGAGGCTCTGAGCAATCTGATCTAGTTAAAGATGTCCCTGTTTACAGCAGGGGGGTTGGACTAGATGACTTTTAAAGGTCCCTTCCAACCCAACACATTCTATGATTCTGTGCTGGACCTCGGTCTCATCAACAAGGAAGGGCTGGTGGGGAATGCAAAGCTCAAGGACAACCTTGGCTGCAGTGATCATGAAATGGTAGAGTTCAAGATCCTTAGGGTGGCGAGGAGGGTGCACAGTAAGCTCGCTACCATGGTCTTCAGGAGAGCAGACTTTGGCCTCTTGAGGAATCTGCTTCGTAGAGTACTGTGGGATAAAGCCCTGGAGGGAAGAGGGGTTAATACTCAAGAATCACCTCCTCCAAGCTCAGGAGCGAAGCATCCCAACAAAGAGGAAGTTGGGCAAAACCACCAGGAGGTCTGCATGGATGAACAAGGAGCTCCTGGACAATCTCAAACAGAAAAAGGAAGCCTACAGTGGGTGGAAGCAAGGACAGGTAGCCTGGGAGGAATACAGAGAAATTGTCTGAGCAGCCAGGGATCAGGTTAGAAAAGCTAAAGCCCTGATAGACTTAAATGTGGCAAAGACCATCAAGGGCAACAAGAAAAGTTTCTACAGGTGCATCACTGATAAAAGGAAGACTAGGGAAAATGTAGGCCCTCTCCAGAAGGAAACAGGAGACCTGGTCACCCAGGATATTGAGAAGGCTGAGGTACTCAATGACTTTTTTGTCTCAGTCTTCAGAGGCAAGGGCTCTAGCCACACTGCCCAAGTTGCAGAAGGCAAAGGCAGGGACTGGTAGAATGAGGTAACACCCACTGAGGAGTCCTGAGGGAACTGGCAGATGAAGTTGCCAAGCCATTATCCATCATATTTGAGAAGTCGTGGCAGTTCGGTGAAGTTCCCACTGACTGGAAAAGGGGAAACATAACATCCCATTTTTAAAAAGGAAAAAAAGGAAGACTCGGGGAACTACAGGCCAGTCAGTCTCACCTCTGTGCATGGCAAGATCATGGAGCAGATCCTCCTGGAAACCATGCTAAGGCACATGGAAAATAAGGAGGTGATTGGTGACAGCCAACATGGCTTCACTAAGGGCAAATCATGCCTGACAAATTTGGTGGCCTTCTACAAGGGCGTTATAGCATTGATGGATAAGGGGAGAGCAACAGACATCATCTACCTGGACTTTTGTAAAGCATTTGACACTGTCCCGCATGACATCCTTGTCTCTAAATTGGAGAGACATGGACTTGATGGATGGACCATTTGGTAGATAAGGAGTTGTCTGGATGGTCACACTCAAAAGAATTGCAGTCAATGGCTCGATGTCCAAGTGGTGACCAGTGTTGAGTGTCATTCCTCAGGGATTGGTATTGGCTCCAGTATAATTTAACATCTTTCTTGAGGACATGGGCAGTGGGACTGAGTGCACCCTCAGCAAGTTTGCTGATGATACTAGCTGTGTGGTGCAGTCAACACACTGGAGGGAAGGGATGCCATCCAGAGGGACCTTGAGAGGACTGAGAGGTGGGCCTGTGCCCATGAAGTTCAACCAGGCCAAGTGCAAGGTCCTGCACATGGGTCAGAGCAATCCCAGGCACAAATACAGACTGGGCGGAGAATGGCTTGAGAGCAGCCCTGAGGAGAAGGACTTGGGGGTGCTGGTGGATGAGAAGCTCAACATGACCCAGCAATGCGTGCTTGCAGCCCAGAAAGCCAACCGCATCCTGGGCTGCATCAAAAAAAGCGTGGCCAGCAGGTCGAGGGAGGTCATTCTGCCCCTCTACTCTGCTCTGGTGAGACCCCACCTGGAGTACTGCGTCCAGCTCTGGAGTCCTCAGCACAAGAAGGACATGGACCTGTTGGAACGGGTCCAGAGGAGGGCCACGAAGATGATCAGAGGGCTGGAGCACCTATGCTATGAGGACAGGCTGAGAGAATTGTGGTTGTTCAGCCTGGAGAAGAGAAGGCTCTGGGGAGACCTTACAGCAGCCTTCCAGTACCTGAAGGGAGCCTACAGGAAAGCTGGGGAGGGACTCTTTATAAGGGAGTGGAGCAATAGGATGAGGGGTAACGGTTTTACACTGAAAGAGGGGAGATTTAGATCGGGTATTAGGAAGAAATTCTTTACTGTGAGGGTGGTGACGCACTGGAAGAGGTTGCCCAGGGAAGTTGTGGATGCCCCATTGTAAGAAAAATCAAAGTATTGTTTTTGCAGAGGAACAACTTGGCCAGTCTGCAATGATGTAGCTAGAGAGTGATTAACAACACAAAGGCTGATCAGGAGACATGCAAGAACGCTCATCCCTTAGACAAAGGAGAAACCAGTCTATGCCGGATCGGTAGTTTAACGGGAGGATGAATGTTTAACTGGGACCAGCTACCGTGGGCAATAATACCAAAAAAGGGAAGAAATAAACAGGTGAAGTAAGGGGTTTAGGAGGGGTGATGGGGAGAAGTAAACAGAGGCGGAGCGAACGGAAGTAGTTTTAGGCGAATCGGATAGGCTGTAAACCCTGGAGTACCTAGCCAATGGGGAAACAGGGGAGGGAAATTTCGGCCGGGGATAGGAAATAAAAAAAAGTTATTTTGGGAACTCAGGTGTGCCTACCTGCTAGGTCACCTGTTCTTGCAAGAATGTTTAAATAAAATGTGCTTCGTATTGATCACTGCCTGAGCCGTGGTTATGGGATAAGGAGCATTTCTCACACCCATCCCTGGAAGTGCTCAAGGCCAGGCTGGATGGGGCTTTGAGCAACCTGGTCTAGTGGGAGGTGTCCCTGCCCACGGCAGGGGGGTTGGAACTAGATGATCTTTAAGGTCCCTTCTAACCCGAACCATTCTATGATTCTATGATTCTATAAGTTTGCAACAGAGGCAACCAACGGATGCATCAGTTTGTGCAGAAGGGCACAAAACAAGGGGCATCAGCTGAATTCAAACCAGTGTAAACATTCTCAGGTATGGTGGTGACACACCACAGGGCAGTTTCCCCAGCAGGTGTTGGAGCAGCTGCCCCTGCCAGGGCAGAGGCTTTGACCCAGACAGAGCTTCAGATGGTGGATGCAGCCCTCCAAGTCCCAGGCTACAGGAAGTGGGCCTCTCAATGATGCTGGGAGAGATGGCCTTCTTTCCCATAGGAGGTATGCTGTCTTGGAGGAGCTATGTTGCCAAGTGGAGGAGTTATGGGAGGAAGCAAGTAGACCGCGCAACCTCAGAGAAGATGAAAGGGAGACACAGCAGCTCTCTTCTTCAGAGACACAACAGCTTGAAGAGCCCCAGACCCCAACTGCAGTAGAGATGGAGGCAGTGTCCAGCCCTAGTATAAGAGTAAGTACAACATCTGGGGAATAAGAAGATTGGAAGCTGGTGACTTCTGACACCAAGAGGAAAGTTCCTGCCCCACTTAAGAGCTTACAACAACAACAGAGTTTAGCTCCCTTCAAAGTTGAAGAGGAGTCAGATGTGCCTTCAAGCAAAGGATCTGGGCCACCTGACCCTAAACCATGCAAGACCACCAGGAAGAAGCGTTGAGTGATACTAACGGGTGACTCCCTGCTGTGTGGCACAGAGGCACCCATCTGCTGACCTGACCTAACCTCTAGAGAGGTTTGTTGCCTGCCAGGTGCCTGGATCCAGGATGTTGCGGAGAGACTGCTGAGGTTTGTCCGACCCTCTGACTGGTACCCCATGCTGTTCTTCCATGTGGACACCAAAGATATTTCTGGGGGACCCTGGAGAGTATCAAAAGTGACTGCAGAGCTCTGGGGGGTGGTAGTCAGGGACATGGGGGCCCAAGGGGTGTTCTCCTCAATCGTGCCAGTAAGGGAAAAGGGTGTGAGGAGGAGGGCACTGATAATTGTGGTGGGTTGACCCTGGCTGGATGCCAGATGCCCACCAAAGCCGCTCTGTCACTCCCCCTCCTCAGCTGGACAGGGAAGAGAAAATATAATGAAAAGCTCGTGGGTCGAGATAAGGACAGGGAGAGATCATTCACCAGTTACCGTCATGGGCAAAAAAGACTCGACTCGGGGAAATTAACTTAATTTATTGCCAATCAAATCAGTAGGGTAATGAGAAATAAAACCAAATCATAAAACATCCCATCCTTCCCTTCTTCCCGGACTCAAGTTCACTCCCGATTTTCTCTATCCCCCTCCCCCCACCGCCCAGTGGCACAGCAGGTTGGGGAATGGGGGCTGCAGTCAGTTCATCACACATTGTCTCTGCTGCTCCTTCCTCCTTAGGGGGAGGACTCCTCACACTCTTCCCCTGCTCCAGCGTGGGGTCCCTCCCACGGGAGACAGTTCTCCACGAACTTCTCCAACGTGAGTCCTTCCCATGGGCTACAGTTCTTCACGAACTGCTCCAGCATAGGTCCCCTTGACGGGGTGCAGTCCTTCAGGAACAGACTGCTCCAGCATGGGTCCCCCACAGGGGTCTCAAGTCCTGCCAGCAAACCTGCTCCAGCGTGGGATCCTCTCTCCATGGGTCCGCAGGTCCTGCCAGGAGCCTGCCTCAGCACAGGCTTCCCATGGGGTCACAGCCTCCTTCGGGCATCCACCTGCTCTGGCTTGGGGTCCTCCATGGGCTGCAGGTGGATATCTGCTCCACCGTTAACCTCCATGGGCTGCAGGGGGACAACTTGTGTTGCCATGGTCTTCACCACGGGCTGTAGGGGAATCTCTGCTCTGGCGCCTGGAGCACCTCCTCCTCCTCCTCCTTCTTCACTGACCTCGGTATATGCAGAGTTGTTTTCTCTCACGTATTCTCACTCCTCTCTCCATCTGCAGTTGCGCAGGGTTTTTTTTCCCCCTTCTCAAATATGTTATCACAGAGGCGCTACCACCGTCGCTGACTGGCTCGTCCTTGGCCAGCAGCGGGTCCGTCTTGGAGCCGGCTGGCATTGGCTCTATTGGACATAGGGGAAGCTTCTAGCAGCTGCTCACAGAAGCCACCCCTGTAGCCCCCGCCGCTACCAAAACCTTGCCACGCAAACCCAATTCAACAATGCAGGTCAATAATTGGCTGCAGAACTGGTGATGTCACCAGGGTTTTGGTTTCAACGACCATAGGACCCCGTTTGCAGAACAGCATCTGCTTGGGAGAGATGGCATCCACCTCACTAAACAGGGCAAAGGTATCTTTGCCAGTAGGACAGCTGACCTGGTTAGGAGGGCTTTAAACTAGGAACGATAGGGCAAGGAGAGAGTTACCAGTAACCCTGTGAAGGAGCAATGGACAGGGATGATGAGCAAAGGGCCTGGAGTGATATGAAAGGAAGGGATCACACAATCAACAAAACAGGGCTTAAACAGGGTCACCTGTAGCAATTGCAAGTAAACAAGGAAGTGCCTACAAGGCACCATTATGAAACTTCAGGAGAGCAGACTTTGGCTTCTTCAGGGATCTGCTTGGTAGAGTCCCAAGGGATAAGGAAGGCCCTGGAGGGAAGAGGGGCCCAAGAAATTTGGTTAATATTCAAGGATCACCTTCTCCAAGCTCAGGAGCGATCTATCTCAACAAACAGGAAGTCAGGCAAAAATGCCAGGTGTCCTGCGTGGATGGACAAGGAGCTCCTTGCCAAACTCAAACACAAAAAGGAAGCATACAGAAGGTGGAAGCAAGAACGGGTAACCTGGGAGGAATACAGAGGCACTGTCTGAGCGTGCAGGGATGGGGTTAAAAGCCCAAAGGGAATTGAATCTGTTGAGGGATGTCAAAGGCAACAAGAAGGGCTTCTCGAAGTACATAGGTGACAAAAGGAAGGCTAGGAAAAACGTGGGCCTGCTGCTGAGTGGTGCAGGGGGCCTGGTGACATGGGACATGGAAATGTCCGAGGTACCGAATGCCGCCTTTGCCTCAGTCTTTACTAGCAAGACTGGCCTTCAGGAATCCCAGGTCCCAGAGACCAGGGGGGAAGCCTGGAGCAAGGAAGACGTACCCTTGGTAGAAGAGGATCAGGTCAAGGAGTACTTAAGCAAACTGGACCCTGATGGGACGTGCCCAGGAGTGCTGAGGGAGCTGGCAGATGTCAGTGCAAGGCCGTTCTCAATAATCTTTGAACAATCATGGCGACTGGGAGAGGTGCCTGGGGAATGGAGGAAAGCAAATGTCACTCCTATCTTCAAAAAGGGCAAGTAGGAGGACCCAGGAAGCTACAGGCCAGTCAGCTTCACCTCGATCACTGGGAAGGTGATGGAGCAGCTAATTCTGGAAACCATTTCCAGGCACATGAAGGACAAGAAGGTGATTGGGAGTAGCCAGCATGGCTTCACCAAGGGGAAGGCACAGTCAGCAGAAAAAAGTGGAAGCTACCCTGACTGCTTAGGATTTACAGTCAATAATTATATACTTGTGTCAGCTTTTTTAAAAAATAGCCCTCTATTTCTAGCCCAAAACAGCATACTAGTTATACTTAAAAGTAGGCTGTACATATATTAACTTTCTTTCTCTAATACTAATAAGCTCTGCAAAGATACATTCTTGGCATTAAGTACTTAGTTAAAAAATACCCCCCCCAGTAGCTTTTTAAATCATGTGAACTGCTTTAAGTAAATCAGAGATGGGTTTGCTTCAGATGGTGTTAAACTACTACCAGGAGGAGAGGAGGCATGAATGAAGAAAGTAAAAGCCAGATGAAGCAGCTACAGGAGTAACACATTATGGAATAAGGGTGTTTCTGGGTTTGGGTTGGATATTTGGGAATGGAAATGTTACAATTCCAAGAGTAATTAAATTTTTGCCTATTGTTGTTTTTATTGTTTGGTGTGGGTGTGACAGTTGTTTCCTGTGCTAAAGTGACAGCAATTAAAGATTTTTAATGGACTGGCTGAGGACAAAGCGCGGCGGTGGGTGGATTTTAGCCTGCATAGAAACACACTGGAATACATAGATACTTTGGGGTAGAGTTTGCTGCAAGCTAGAAGTAGGAGTAGTTGCCTCTAGGCAACTGTATTCACCCACTAGCACGACATGATGGAAGTGCAGCTTGTTCAGCACCTGCTCAGTGACCAAGAAAAGGGGTGTTGAACCTCACCCTTTCCCTCCCTTACCTTGAGTGGAGGGAGAAGCTGTGTCACCCTAGAGCTTGGGGGAAAGCAGGGATGTGGTAGAGGCATCCTTGAAGGATCAGTGATATCTGGGCAATTGTGGAAGGTGAGCCTTTGGAGGCTACCAGCTAGAGGTGACTCTGACATCTGAGAGCTATATTGAACTAAACACAGCTCAGCACTGCCTTTACCAGTGTAGGAGCCAGGAGGGCTGGGTCTGGGGCCTGGCCCTATCATTGCTGTGTCATGTGATCAGAGGCAATTTAGGACACAGCTGATGTGCTGCACTTGATGTCGTGCCTCTGCCCCTGGAAGCATAACTGCATAGTGGGTGGCTACTCCTTCACCCATGCTCTATATGATCTGCTGTACCGCTCTTTAAAATGCAGCTTTTTAACTTGGATCATTTGGACAAAACCAAATAAGGGAGCAATTGCATATGTTAGGATGGAGGAGGTGGAAAAACCAGGGCTGGAGAAGTAACAAGTATCTGGGGGTAGTAACCTAATAATACAGCTCAGCTGGAGTCAGGACAGCACAGCTGTGTCCTCACCCTTTCTGTGCTTTGGCCTTGTGTCTGTTCATCAGGGACAGCAACACATTCATAAAGGGCTCTAGGAAATAAAAAGGAAGAGGGCTGTAAAAGTTCTACTGTTATTATTCACTGGCATAACCTTTGGCCTCCAGCAATAATTTGTATGTGAAAGTTAAATGCCTCTGTTTATTGAAGGTTGGTCCACACCGAGAGATGACTCTGTGCCGACGTATGATTCGCTCCCACCAAATGACAAACTGTTAAACACAACAACCTTTGCTTATGTTAGTGTTTAATGCTGAGTTAATTAACATGTACCTCGAGGCCATTTCCTAACATAATATAATCACGGAATCACGGAATCTTCAGAGTTGGAAGGGACCTCTAGAGATCATCTAGTCCAACTCCCCTGCTAGAGCAGGGTTGCCTAAAGCACATCCCTCAGGGCTGCATCCAGGCGGGTCTTGAAAATCTCCAGAGACAGAGACTCCACAACCTCCCTGGGCAGCCTGTTCCAGTGCTCTGTCACCCTCACTGTAAAGAAGTTTTTCCGTGTATTTGAACGGAACTTCCTATGTTCTAGCTTGTGCCCATTGCCCCTTGTCCTGTCGCTGGGAACCATTGAAAAGAGCCTGGCTCCGTCCTCCTTCAACCCACCCTTTAGGTACTTGTAAACATTAATCAGGTCCCCCCTCAACCTTCTCTTCTCCAGGCTAAAGAGTCCCAGCTCTTTCAGCCTTTCCTCATAAGGGAGGTGCTCCAGTCCCATAATCATCTTGGTTGCCCTTCGCTGGACTCGCTCCAGTAGTTCCCTGTCCCTCTTGAACTGGGGAGCCCAGAACTGGACACAGTACTCCAGTTGTGGCCTCACCAGTGCAGAGTAGAGGGGGAGAATGACCTCCCTCGACCTACTGGCCACAGTCTTCCCTATGCAGCCCAGGATGCCATTGGCCTTCTTGGCGACAAGGGCACACTGCTGGCTCATGGATAATTTGCTGTCTACCAGGACCCCCAGGTCCTTCTCCTCAGAGCTGCTTCCCAGCATGTCCGCCCCTAACCTATACTGGTGCTTAGCATTCTTCCTTCCCAGGTGCAGGACCTTACACTTGCTTTTGTTGAACCTCATTAGGTTCTTCTCTGCCCAGCTCTCCAGCCTGTCCAGGTCACGCTGGATGGCAGCACGGCCCTCTGGAGTGTCGGCCACCCCTCCCAGCTTGGTATCATCAGCAAACTTGCTGAGGATACACTCTGTCCCCTCATCTAGGTCATTAATGAATATATTGAACAAAATTGGACCAAGTATTGACCCCTGAGGGACACCACTGGTTACAGGCCTCCAACTGGACTCTGTGCCACTGATCACAACCCTCTGAGTTCTGTCACTCAGCCAGCTCTCGATCCACCTCACTGTCACCTCGTCTAGCCCATACTTCCTCAGCTTCCTAATGAGAATGTTATGGGAGACAGTGTCAAAAGCCTTGCTAAGGTCAAGGTAGATGACATCTACGGCTCTCCCCTCATCCAGCCAACCCGTTATAACATCATAGAAAGCTATCAGATTGGTCAGGCATGATTTGCCCTTGGTAAATCCATGCTGACCACTTCCAATGACTTCCTGTTCCTCTACGTGTTTGGAGACGACATCCAGAATGAGTCGCTCCATTACCTTCCCAGGGACAGAGGTGAGACTAACCGGCCTGTAGTTCCCTGGGTCCTCCTTCTTGCCTTTTTTGAAGATTGGAGTGATGTCAGCCTTCCTCCAGTCCTCAGGCACCTCTCCTGTTCCCCACGACCTTGCAAAGACAATGGAGAGTGGTCTAGCAATAACACCTGCCAGCTCTCTCAGCACTCGCGGGTGCATCCCATCAGGGCCCATGGATTTATGAATGTCCAGCTTGGCCAAGTGGTCTCTGACCCGGTCCTCCTCAACTAAGGGAAAATCTTCCTCTCTCCAGACCTTCCCCCTTGCCTCCAGGGTATGGGATGTGTGAGGGACGGCTTTTATCAGTGAAGACCGAAGAAAAGAAGGCATTCAGTAACTCTGCCTTCTCTGTGTCTTCCACCACTAGGGCACCCGTCTCATTCATCAGTGGACCTACATTTTCCCTAGTTTTCCTTTTTCTGTTGATATACTGGAAAAATCTCTTCTTGTTATCTTTAACTGCAGTGGCCAAGCTGAGTTCTGATTGAGCTTTGGCCCTTCTAATCTTCCCCCTGCATAGCTTTGTTATATCTTGATAATCCTCATAAGTTGCTAAGCCCCTTTTCCAGAGAATGTAAGCCTTCCTTTTTTTCCTGAGGTCCAGCCAAAGCTCTCTATTTAGCCAGGCTGGCCTTCTTCCCCGTCGGCTCGTCTTTCAGGAGATGGGGATGGCCTTCACCTGTGCTTCTAAGAGCACCTGCTTGAAGTATGACCAGCTTTCCTGGGCACCTTTGCTCTTCAAAACTGCCTCCCAAGGGACACTCTCAACCATGCTCCTAAACAGGCTAAAGTCTGCCCTTCGGAAATCCAAGGTGGCAGTTCTGCTGGCTCCCCGCCTCCCTTCACCAAGAATTGAAAACTCTATCATTTCATGGTCACTCTGCCCAAGACGACCTCCAACCTTTACATCCCCCACAAGACCTTCTCTGTTAACAAACAGTAGGTCCAGTAGGGCACTTCCCCTAGTAGGTTCCTTCACCAGCTGTGTTAGGAAGTTGTCTTCCACACACTCCAGGAACCTCCGGGACTGTTCCCTCTCTGCTGTGTAGTATTCCCAGCGGACATCCGGGAAGTTGAAATCCCCCACAAGAACAAGGGCAGATGATCGCGAGACCTCTGCCAGCCGCTTATAGAATACTTCATCGGTTTCTACATCCTGATTAGGGGGTCTATAACAAACTCCCATCACGATGTCTGCCTTGTTGGCCTTCCCCTTGATTTTTATCCATACACACTCAACACTGTCATTCACAGTGTTGAGTTCCAGACATTCAAAACCGCCCCTAACATAGAGGGCCACCCCACCACCTCTCTTCCCTTGCCTATCCCTTCTGAAAAGCTGGTAGCCATCAATTACAGCACTCCACTTGTGTGTGTCTTCCCACCACGTTTCCGTGATGGCAACCACATCATAGTTTCCCTGCTGCACGATGGCCTCCAGCTCGTCCTGCTTATTCCCCATGCTGCGTGCATTAGTGTAGATGCACTTCAGTTGGGTTAATTGTCCTACCACTTTCTTGGGGGGACAGGCCCTGATTTGCACCTGATCATTCTCGGACACTACTGTAGTTACCAAATTATCACTACTCCTTGTGTCTATGCTGCCACACAATTCACTATCCCCCACCATCACTGAGACAGGCTGCAAGACCTTGCTATCACTTATACCCATGAGCACTGCTATGTTGCTCCCAGGCACCACTTTTGTGATCCTGGTTTCGTCCCCATCCCCCATCAAACCTAGTTTAAAGCCTTATGGATAAGCCCTGCTAATTCTTGTCCCAGTCTCTTTCTTCCCCTTCGGGTTAGGCTTCCCCCGCCTGATGCCAGCATGCCTGGTTTCCTGTAGATCAGCCCATGTTCAAAAAAGCCAAAGTCCTGCCGGACGCACCAGTCGCGGAGCCAGGAGTTAATTTGCTGGCTCCTCCTATTTATCCCCTCGTCTACCCCTGCAAATGGTGGGATAGAGGAGAACGCTATTTGTGCTCCCGATCCCTTAACCAGCCATCCCAGGGCCCTAAAGTCATTCTTCATTGCCCTCAGACTTCTGGTACCTACTTCGTCACTGCCTACCTGAAATATCAGTAGCGGATAGTAATCTGATGACTGGACCAGGGAAGGGAGTTTTCTCCGTATGTCCTTAATTCTGGCCCCAGGGAGGCAGCTGACTTCCCTGTGGGATGGGTCCGGTCTACAGATAGGACCCTCTGTTCCTCTCAGAAGGGAGTCACCTACTACAATAACCCTTCTTTCTTTCTTTGTTGAGGACGTCCTGAGGCGTGGGGGTGAGTGACGAGCACTGGGCATTTCACTGGATGGATCAGCTTCTCCATCCTCAATCGCCTGGTCCTCAATTTCCAGAGCCTCATACCTATTACGTAAGGGCAGTTGGGATGGTGAGGGGGGCCGTGAGAGGTTTCGCTTACCTCTCCGAGGAGGGATCTGACACCACTCCCCCTTATCCCTTGAGTCCTCTCCTTCTGCCTGGTGACAGAAGGGAAGTGGGTCATCCACTTCTGATAGAGCCTCTTCCTGCTGCCTTTGCCTCAGGGTATGGCTCCACCAATCTATTTCATTTTCACAGTTCCTAATACTTCTTAACCTTTCTACCTCTTCCTTCAGTTCAACCACCTTCCTGAGCAGATCATTTACTTGATCGCACCGTATGCACACAGTGTCTCTGGAACCCTGTGGGAGCAGTGCCAGACTCAGGCATTCATTACAGCTCGAGACCTGCACAGCTACATGCTTGCAGAGGAGCTCAGTCTGAGTTCCCACGTTCTTCCTCGCAGAAGCTTTTGACTGTTTTGCGGCCATGTTCTTTTCTCGTGCCGGGAGATGGAGAATCTCTGCTGTTTGCTTCCCTCGCACCCTGAGCCGGTGCCCTTGCACACCAATGTTCCTCTGCTTGTGGTTGCCCAGCTTCTGCTTACCTTAGACTCAAGGCTTCCAGTGACCCACCGTACAAAATGCTGCTCCTTGTTCGTTCGCTCGCACTGCGGTGCCGCCCTGGGTGACCCACGTAGGCTACCCGCGTGCTGGGTGCGCAGCAGCCGGCCGCTGCGCTCCGGGACCACCCGTTTAGAGCTGCCGCGTGTGACGCTGACTCCGCCCCTGCCGCGTCAGCAGCCCGCCCCCGAGCTGCCGGTTTCGGCACGAGCTAGCCGCCTTTCCTGGCTACAAGAGCCCTCGAAAGAGCCCTCAAAAGAGCCCTTTGCCGGCCTTATCCGCCGCGATCCCCTTCCCCAGTGAGGCCTTACCTGCACTGAAGCTGGTCTCCACGGCGACTGGAGTTTCCAAACTCTAGCTTAGAAAATCTTGGTGAGGAATCAGTGAACTATTCCCACTGTTGATTGATTATTTATTGCCAGGTACCTACATGTAAGAGACAGAGTTACTAATGTCAGCTAAAACCCCATCTTAAATCAAGCATAAACCCGTTACTGCTATTCTCACCAGCCTGCAGGTTGGGGGCTCAGATCTAGCTAGCAAACCTTGAAGCCACGATGGAAAATGTCAACCTTTGCATCATTGCTACGTGCTTGAAGCTACCAGCCAATTCATCTCAGCACCAAGACTGAAGCTGCAATTCCACAGCAGCCCATGCTAATCTGTGTGTGATGGTCTCATCTCTCCTCCCTGTCCCTGCCTCCTCCTTGCACTAAATCCATTACTCACTGAAATCTCCATGAGCTGTTGTGGTGAATAAACTGGCAGACAAACATCCAAGTTTTTGGTCTTACATGGTCAGAAAGTGAACTGCTAGCAGAAGTACATGAATCAATATGGATATTGTCCATCAGATGAGTCCAATATAGCAATCAAGGGAACCAATTCAGTCTCCCTCTAAAGCTGACTGAAAGGGATCAAGTTTTTTTCCAGGGTCATAAATCTACTTTCCCCTCATAAATCCCATGGTACTTCAAATACAACTAAGGAAAATCTACTTTAATCTAATCCTGTTTAAACCTAATTTGACCTGGTCTCCCAGAGGCATTATCAAAGTCAAATGGCTCAGTGCACAAACCATTTCACAGTGTAACGATGTAAATATAAAGCTAACCAGAGTACACTATTGTAAAGAGTAGATAAATGGGAATGAGCTACAATGAATGAAATTGCTTTTCATCTCCTCAGATCTGTGTTCTGATCTTGGTGATATTACAAATGAAGATTCACAGTAGGACATCATCCTGTCTTGCTATACTGCAAATTCACCGAACAATCAGGCAAAAATATTAGAGGGGCATTGCAGTTCTCTAAAGATGAATGATCTGAGCTGTAGGGAGTGTCTCTCCACCTACGTTTGCCATGCAGTAGCTTGGTTTGTGCTTCTCTCAAAAGAGTACACCAACAAACTGAAAACCACCCCCACCAAAATGCTCTGAGGAAACAAAATATATTAACTAGATGTACAGACTGTGTGAATAAAACCTAAAAGTAAAAATCAACCGATAAAGAGGAGTCCAAATACGCATAGTTAAATATACCCCTGTAGCATTTTTATAACACCTTTCAGGCACTGGCTGTATTTTAGATAAAGGGCCTGAGAATCATTACCCGTGTTGTTACAGTGGAAAAATGAAGCTAAAAAAAGAGGAAAGATTTGCTGTGATAAACTGGTCCCTAGCCTCATTTTATCCTCTAGGTCATGTTGCCTCCATTTATATTGCTTTTATTATTGAACCATTAGAAAGAGCTATAGGAAGAACCTGAAAACACATGAACCAGGAAGAGCAAGTTAAAAGTAATTTACCATTAAGCATTCTCATAGTCCTGTCAAAACAACAGCAACAACCCCCCAAAACCCAACAAAACCCCCAAACAAAATATTTTAAAACTGTGATATTTCCCTTATAACAAACTAAATCATGTCAAGGCTGGCTGGCTCTGGGACTGAAGAAAAAAAAAAAAAAAGCAAAATGAATTAAGATGCAGCCACATTTTCCAGTAGCTCTTGCTGGAGGAATAGCAAGTGGAGTGCCAGGCAGCTAAGGTGCCTTGAGTCTAATTAGGTAAATATATTTGGCTATTACACAGTCAATGACTAACTCTTTCCTTGGATTTAAACATTTTTCATGAGCAACCCAGCTTTGGTGGTTCATTTAGCAAACATGGTCCTGGTTTATCACAAGGGAAGGTAACCTTACACTGATGTTTGGGTTGGTCTTATACAAAGATGGCCACTTTCTAACTACAGTATATGACATTGTAAGCATCAGGCTTATGTTCAGTTGAATCCTCTGAGATACAGCATATTAGCTGGAAGAAAAATGAAAAAAGATCAAGGAACTCCATATTTTAGAGATGAAATATATAAAATTCCTTGACATACAAACACACATATATGTATATTTTTAAAAATACATGCATACCAGTTACAAAAGCAAACAGAAAACAAACAAAATAAGAACTTGCTCCAGGGTAATGTAATTGAGAAATACTGTCACCTATGTATGGATTAAAAATAGCATCACACTGAAATGCTAGTCATTTAGCATTAGAATCATCCGGATTGGAATCCAGGAATTCTGCAGGACTTGTACTAAAGAGAGAGGCTATGAAAGTGCTTTTTTTTGGCACAGGTTGTGGGCAGCCTCACAGTGAAAGCCTGCAGAGAGGGAGGTACTTGACTCTATAGAACTCTTTCAGGTGCCTATAAGGTCAGCAAATACAAGACCTGCCTTGGGTAAGGACTAATTACACAATTTATTCTATCCTGCATGGTTGTACTCAGAAGACAGATATAATTGTACTACTTAGTTTTTATTTTCTCTGTGTACTAATTAAACCTCAGTTTTTGATAACCAAGCTTACTGCTATTTGGGAATAAATGCTGCACTCTGATCTTAGATACAAGGAGATTTAATAAAGATAAAGATATCCTACTCAGGGAGCTTGAGAGAAAGTAACATTGCCATGAGAAACCCAACTACAAGAGTTACTACAATACTGGCCACAAACCCAGAGGGAATAGAGAAATATGCACTGAAAAGTATTTGGCATTAAAAAAATTCTGTCATCTACATCTTATTACATAGGACAAAAGGCAACAGTGAGACAGATTCTTCAAGAAGCTGACTCTAGTAATTTTACTAATCAACACTTTTTTAAAACTAGTACAGATTTGTATCTACACAAATAAGCACTCACTGCAAAGTGAGTTGGGTTGCCATCGTAGCTGTTGATTCATAGAATCATAGAATCGTAGAAACATAGGATGGTTTGGGTTGGAAGGGACCTTAAAGATCACAGAATCACAGAATGATAGGGGTTGGAAGGGACCTCTGGAGATCATCTAGTCCAACCCCCCTGCCAGAGCAGGGTCACCTAGAGCAGGTTGCACAGGAACGCGTCCAGGCGGGTTTGGAATGTCTCCAGAGTTGGAGACTCCACCACCTCTCTGGGCAGCCTGTTCCAGTGCTCTGCCACCCTCAAAGGAAAGAAGTTCCTCCTCATGTTTAGATGGAACTTCCTATGTTTGAGTTTGTGCCCGTTACCCCTTGTCCCATCACTGGGCACCACTGAAAAGAGCCTGGCCCCATCCTCCTGACACCCACCCTTTAAGTATTTATAAGCATTGATAAGATCCCCCCTCAGTCGTCTTTTTTCCAGACTGAAGAGACCCAAGTCCCTCAGCCTTTCTTCATAAGAGAGGTGTTCCAGTCCCCTAATCATCTTGGTAGCCCTTTGCTGCACCCTCCGCCAGGACTCCTAGGTCTCTTTCCACTGAGCTGCTCTCCAGCAGGTCAGCCCCCAACCTGTACTGGTGCATGGGGTTATTCCTCCCCAGGTGCAGCACCCTACACTTGCCCTTGTTGAATTTCATGAGGTTCCTCTCTGCCCAACTCTCCAGCCTGTCCAGGTCTCGCTGTATGACGGCACAGCCTTCTGGTGTGTCAGCCACCCCTCCCAGCTTTGTGTCATCAGCAAACTTGCTGAGGGTGCGCTCTATCCCCTCATCCAGGTCGCTGATGAATATATTGAAGAGGACTGGGCCCAGTACTGACCCCTGGGGAACGCCACTTGTCATGGACCTCCAACTAGACTCTGTGCCCCTAATCACGACCCTCTGAGCTCTGTCTTTCAACCAGTTATCTATCCACCCCACTGTCCATTCATCTATCCCACTCTTCCTAAGCTTCCCTATGAGGATGCTGTGGGAGACCGTGTCGAAAGTCTTGCTGAAGTCAAGGTAGACCACATCCACTGCCCTCCCCTCATCTATCCATCCAGTCATGCCATCATAGAAGGCTATCAGATCAGTCAGACATGATTTCCCCTTGGTGAATCCATGTTGACTACTTCCAATAGCTTTCTTTTTCTCCACATGCCTTGAGATGACGCCCAGAACGAGCTGTTCCATCATCTTTCCAGGGATGGAGGTGAGGCTGACCAGCCTGTAGTTCCCCGGCTCTTCCTTCTTGCCCTTTTTGAAGACTGGAGTGACACTGGCTTTCCTCCAGTCCTCAGGCACCTCGCCTGTTCTCCAGGACCTTTCAAAGATGATGGAGAGCGGCCCAGCAATGACTACCGCCAGCTCCCTCAGCACTCTCGGGTGCATCCCATGGGGGCCCATGGACTTGTGGATATCCAGTTGACTTAATTGATCTCTCACTTGATCCTCCTCGACCAAGGGGAAGTCTTCCTTCGTCCAGACTTTCCCTGTTACCTCCAAAGTCTGGGACTCCTGAGGGCTGGGCCGAGCAGTAAAGACTGAAGCAAAGAAGGCATTCAGTAACTCCGCCTTCTCCGCATCCTCTGTCACCATGGCTCCTCTCTCATTCAACAGGGGGCTCACATTTTCTCTAGTTTTCCTTTTGCCTCCGATATACTTGAAGAAACCCTTCCTGTTGAGCTTGACATCCCTTGCGAGGTTTAATTCCAAGGAGGCCTTGGCTTTCCTCGTTTCATCCCTGCATACTCTGACGGCATTCTTGTAATCTTCCCAAGGGGTCAGTCCCTTCTTCCATGTGCTGCAAACTTCCTTCTTCCACTTGAGCTTTTTCAGAAGCTCCCTGCTCAACCATGCAGGTGTCCTTGCTCTTAGGGATGCACCGATCCTGAGCTTGGAGAAAGTGGTCTTTGAATACCAACCAGCTCTCTTGACCCCCCCCACCTTCCAGAGTCCTAGCCCACGGGATCTCTCCAAGCAGTCTCTTGAGGAGGTCAAAGTTAGCCCTCCTGACGTCCAAGGTTGCAATCCTACTTCTTCTTGTTGTTTTGTGCATACTAGCCATGATCCTGAACTCTATCTTCTCGTGATCACTACAGCCAAGCCTGCCCCCAACCTTAATGTCCTCCACCAGTCCCTCTTTGTTTGTCAGTACTAGGTCCAGTAGTACACCTCTCCTTGTTGGCTCCTGCACCACCTGAGTCAAAATGTTATCATCAATACACTGGAGGAACCTCCTGGACTGTACATGCCTGGCTGTGTAGCCTTCCCAGCAGATATCGGGGTGATTGAAGTCCCCATGAGAACCAAGGCCTGTGACTGCGATCCCCCTGCCATGGGCAGGGACACCTTCCGCTAGACCAGGTTGCTCAAAGCCTCATCCAGCCTGGCCTTGAACACTTCCAGGGAAGGGGCATCCACAACTTCCCTGGGAAACCTGTCCCAGTGCCTCACCACCCTCACAGTAAAGAATTTCTTCCTAATATCTGATCTAAATCTCCCCTCTTTCAGTGTAAAACCGTTACCCCTTTAAAGGCAGCAACTTTAATTGCTTTGTCTGCCATTTCATTATTTCTTTCAATTTCGCTGTATCCTTTGGTATGAGCTGGACAGTGTACTACAGCAATTTCCCTTAGAAGCTTAATAGCTTCCAACAGCATTCAGATTTCAGTTCCATTAGAAATTTTTTCCCGCTGAGGTAAGGAACCCTCATTCTTTCCACAGCATACCCATTGCATGACACACTCCAAAAGCATATTTAGAATCAGTATAAATAGTTACCCGCTGATTACGTCCCCACCAGGCTGCTCTTGCTAATGCAGTTAATTCAGCCCCTTGGGAACTCACTGAGGGTTGTAGAGGTTCTGCTTCAAGTACCTCTAAGTTTCTCACCATTGCATAGCCTGTGTGTCATTTTCCATTCACATAATATGAAGATCCATTGGTGAAAAGGGTTAGATCTGAGTTCTCTAGAGGTTGATCCCAGAGGTTATCTACACCAGAGGCATCTCCACAGTCAGAAAGGCGTACCGCCCATATCATCACCACATCCACAAGGAAGAAAAGAAAGGTTATAGTCGTTGGTGACTCCCTCCTGAGGGGAACAGAGGGCCCAATATGCCGTGTAGACCCTCCTCACAGGGAAGCCTGCTGTCTTCCTGGAGCCCAGGTTAAGGACATCACCAGGAAACTCCCTAGTTTGATAGCGCTCAACCTTAGCCAGAATGGATGTGGGAACCCAGACAGAGCTCCCACAGGAACATGCAGCCGCCCAGGTCACAGGCTGCAGGGAGTGCCAGAGCCTTTCACTGGCAACGGGAGGCAGCTATGAGAACTGCTGTGTACATTGCGAACAGGTGAACGATCTGCTCAGCCTGGTGGCAGAACTGCGAGAGGAAGTTGAAAGGTTAAGGAGCATTAGGGAGGCTAAAGAAGAAATAGACTGGTGGAGCCAGGCTCTGCCCTCCTTGAAACAGAAACAGGAGCACCTAGCAGAAAGTAATGAGGATCAAGAAGCCCCTGTACCCTGCTGCTGTCAGGCAGAAGGCAGAAGCCTAAATGAAGGGAGTGAATGGAGGCAAGTTCACGGTCGGGGCAGCGGGCGAGCTCTCTCCTTGCCCACCCCGCCCCCCCCCCCCCCCCCCAATACCTCTGAACAACAGATATGAGGTACTGGATGAGGAAGGCCAGTCGAATGAGGATGTGGATGATGGGAAATCTACAACAGAGGCATCTCCACAGTCAGAAAGGCATACCTCCTGTATCATCACCACACCCACAAGGAAGAAAAGAAGGGTTATAGTTGTTGGTGACTCCATCCTGAGGGGAACAGAGGGCCCAATATGTCGGGTAGACCCTCCTCACAGGGAAGCCTGCTGTCTTCCTGGAGTCCGGGTTAAGGACATCACCAGGAAACTTCCTAGCTTGATACAGTCCTCAGACTATTACCCATTATTGATCTTCCATGTAGGTGGAGAGGAAGCTGCGACTCGTAGACCAAGGGCAATCAAAGGGGACTTCAGCGCCTTGGGAAGGTTGGTGAGGGAGTCTGGGGCACAGGTTATTTTTTCCTCACTCCTTCCAGTTGCAGGCAGTGGCATTGGAAGGAACAGACAAATCCAGTCCATTAATACATGGCTCTGTGGCTGGTGTCACCGCCACAATTTTTGGGGTTTTGACAATGGGATGGCCTACACAGCACCAGGCTTATTGGCATCAAATGGGAAACACCTTTCTCAAAGGGGGAAGAGGGTCTTTGCCCAAGAGATTGCGGGGCTGATCAACAGGGCTTTAAACTAGATGTGAAGGGGGAGGGGGATAATAATATCAGCCTTGTCTGTGACAAGCTGTGGGATAAAACATCAGGGTTAGAGGGACGGGGCGCTAGTAAGGTCCTTTGACCTGTTGCCTGGAGGCATGCTGGGGATGCTGCATCACAGTCAAAGTCTTACAGAGATGAGCCAGGGGCTCCTGAGGTAGTCCAAGTCAACAGGGAAACACCTGTGAAACACCCCAAGGGGTGCTCCTCTAAGAAGGCGTCACGGCCAACAGCCCGGCTGAAGTGCCTCTACACAAATGCACGTAGCATGGGCAACAAACGGGAGGAGCTGGAAGCTACTGTGCTGCTGGAAAGCTATGACATAGTGGCCATTACTGAAACCTGGTGGGACGAATCCTATGACTGGAACGTGGCTATCGATGGCTACAGGCTGTTCAGAAGGGACAGGTGAGGAAGGAGGGGCGGAGGTGTTGCCCTCTATGTTAAGGAAGGGATAGAGTGTGATGTCCCTAAATAGCCAAGAGGAAGTTGAAAGCTTATGGGTAGGAATTAGAGGCTGAGGCAACAAGGGGAACCTTGTGGTTGGTGTCTACTACAGGCCGCCTGATCAAGGGGAGCCTACTGATGAAGCCTTCTTCCTCCAGCTACAGCATCGCGCTCGAAGGCTCTCGTCCTGCTGGGGGATTTCAACCACCCTGACATCTGCTGGAAAATTAACATGGCGAGCTGTAGACAATCCAGGAGGTTCCTGGAGTGCCTCGATGATAACTTCCTAAGACGGGAAATAGACAGCCCTACCCGAAGGAATGCCATACTGGACCTCATAGTCACCAATGCAAATGAGCTCATTGGGGATGTCAAGATTGGAGGCAGCCTGGGCTGCAGTGATCATGCACTGGTGGAGTTCACAGTCCTGAGGGATACATGTCAGACGAGGAGCCTAGTCAGGACCCTGAATTTTAGGAAAGCAAACCTCTGGCTCTTCAAGGAGTTAGTCAATAGGACCCCCTGGGAAACAGTCCTTAGGGACAAGGGGGCAGAACACAGCTGGCAGATCTTCAAGGATGCTTTCCATAGAGCACAAGAGCTCTCGATCCCCAGGTGTAAGAAATCAAGCAAGAAAGGGAGGAGACCAGCATGGCTGAGCTGGGACCTGCTGGTCAAACTAAAAGGCAAGAAGGAACTGCACAGGCAGTTCAAGCAGCATCAGGTGTCCTGGGAAGAGTATAGGGATGCTGGACGGTTATGTAGGGATGAGGTCAGGAAGGCCAAGGTGCGGCTGGAGCTGAACTTGGCAAGGGATGCTAAGAATAACAAGAAGGTATGTCAACCAGAAAAGGAAGGTCAAAGAAAGCATACCCTCCCTGATGACCAAGAATGGCAAACTGGTAACAACAGACAAGGAGAAGGCTGAGGTTCTCAACAACTTTTTTGCCTCGGTCTTCCCTGCCAGCCTCTCTCCTCATGCCTCCCAAGTTGAAGGACTGCAAGATGGGGACCTGGGGGACAAAGTCCCTCCCACTGTAAGTGAAGACAAGGTTCGTGACCACCTGAGGAACCTGAACATATACAAGTCTATGGGACCTGATGAGATGCACTCCAGAGTCCTGAGGGAATTGGCTGATGTAGTTGCCAAGCCACTCTCCATGATATTTGAAAAGTCATGGCAGTCAGGTGAAGTCCATGGGGACTGGAAAAAGGGAAACATCGCACCCATTTTTAAAAAGGGTAGAAAGGAGGCCCCTGGGAACTACTGCCCTGTCAGCCTCACCTCCGTGCCTGGGAAGATCATGGAACAGATCCTCCTGGAAGCTATGCTAAGGCACATGGAGGACAGGCAGGTGATTCGAGACAGCCAGCATGGCTTCACCAGGGGCAAGTCCTGCCTGACGAACCTGGTGGCTTTCTACAATGGAGTGACTGCATCAGTGGACAAGGGAAGAGCTACGTACATCATCTACCTGGACTTCTGAAAGGCCTTTGACACAGTCCCCCACAACATCCTTCTCTCTAAGTTGGAGAGATACGGATTTGATGGGTGGGCTGTTCGGTGGATAAGGAATTGGTTGGATGGTTGCATCCAGAGGATGGTGGTCAATGCCTCGATGTCCAGATGGAGAGGGGTGACAAGTGGTGTCCCTCAGGGATCCATACTGGGACTGGTGCTGTTCAATATCTTCATCAATGATATAGACAGTGGGATCAAGCGCACCCTCAGCAAGTTTGCAGATGACACCAAGCTGAGTGGTGGGGTTGACAGGCCAGAGGGACGGGATGTCATCCAGAGGGACCTGGACGAGCTAGAGAGGTGGGCCCAAGCCAACCTTATGAAGTTCAGCAAGGCCAAGTGCAAGGTCCTACACTTGGGTCAGGACAATCTGTGTAAGGGATAATAGAGGATGGTCTGAGTGAGACACGACGGAAAATTACTAGTTGAACCAAACCCAGTATACATGCTGAGAAAAAGGACCTCAGTACTGTTGCTGTAAAAACTATGTGTGTATCCATGAGAACCTGACCTTCAAAGAAGAAAACAACAAGAAGGGAGTGCAACAATGTGGTCGCGTATCAGAAAGCCGCTGTTAGCAAAGCCAGATCATGAGCCTGGTGGGGCTCGTTGCATGCGCTGGCCACGCGTGCAGCGACTCTAGCCTGTACTTTTCCGCTCAATCCGGTGCAGAATATAAGGAGGCTGTCTCGGGGCGGAGAGAGAGAGAGACATGAGTGCACTTTGAAGATACAGGGGACGCCCTGAAGGCGCTGTGCCTACCTCCCTCAGCCGTATGGATATGGCTCCTCGTTATCCTGCTGCTCGGTGGTGCTACTACGATCTATGGGGTGGTAAGACTCTCTGAAGTAACTTTTGGGACATTTGGGAACTGCTTAGCAAGGCTTCACAATAAAGCTGAGTAACTTCTTTCTCTGTAGCAAGGCTTCACAATAAAGCAGTTAACTTTTTTTTCTTTGTGTGGGCTCTGGTTTGTATGTTGGAATCTCTCTAAAAAGAACTGGTTACACAATCCTCATTATTAATACAGGCTGGGGGATGATGTGATAGAGAGCAGCCCTGTGGAAAAGGACTTGGGGGTACTGGTGGATGAAAAGTTGGACATAAGTCGGCAATGTGCGCTTGCAGCCCAGAAGGACAGTCGCATCCTGGGCTGCATCAAAAGATGTATGGACAGCAGGGCAAGGGAGGTGATTCTGCCCCTCTACTCTGCTCTCGTGAGACCCCACCTGGAGTACTGTATCCAGCTCTGGAACCCTCAGCACAAGAAGGACATGGACCTTTCGGAGCAGGTCCAGAGGAGGGCCACGAAGATGATCAGAGGGCTGGAGCACCTCTCCTATGAAGACAGGCTGAGAGAGCTGGAGTTGTTCAGCCTGGAGAAGAGAAGGCTCCGGGGAGACCTTATAGCGGCCTTCCAGTACCTGAAGGGGGCCTACAAGAAAGCTGGGGAGGGGCTGTTTGCAAGGGCATGTAGCGATAGGACGAGGGGCAATGGTTTTAAACTAGAGCAGGGTAGGTTTAGATTGGACATTAGGAAGAAGTTCTTTACAATGAGGGTGGTGAGGCACTGGAAGAGGTTGCTCAGAGAGGTGGTGGAGGCCCCATCCCTGGAGACATTCAAGGCCAGGCTTGATGAGGCTCTGAGCAACCTGATGTAGTTGAAGATGTCCCTGCTTACTGCAGGGGGGTTGGACTAGATGACCTTTAAAGGTCCCTTCCAACCCAACACATTCTATGATTCTATGATTCTGTCCTGCAGATCTTCCTGTGGGCAGCTGGAATGAAACACTACTACAATCATGATGTGGCTCACCATTGGAGGGAACAGGCTGGATTCAAAGTTGCTGGATTCAAAACATTGCATCATTTTAAAGTAATATTATCTGCATTTAAAATTGATAATTCATAGCGATGCGCTCTTTGTGGGGACAATGCTTGCGTAGCATGTTGCTTAAGAATCAGTTCTGCTTCATGCGGGATATACACGGTTGTTGGGTCTGCTTCTTTCTATGATAATCTCTGTTGCTGCTATTGCTTTAACACAGGAATTTTTCCTTGCCGCTACAGGATCCAGTTGAGTTGAGTAATAAGCCACAGGGTAGCAGTATGGACCTTGCTTTTGAGTAAGGACTCCACTAGCTACTCCTTTGTTCTCATGCACAAATAGTTCAAAGGGCTTGGAGTAATCCGGCAATCCCAATGCCGGAGCAGAAGCTAAAGCTCCTTTTATAGCTTGGAAAGCCTTTTGTTTCTCTGGACCCCAACATATAATTTCTACTTCCTCTGCCTTGGTAGCTTCTGTCAATGGCTTACTTCACTCCCCTAGCCCTGGTCTGCAGTGTCCTACTGCGCCTAAAAATTGTTTTCTTTGTTACCAGTTGAGGTATTTCTACAGTAGCCTGGACCTGTTCTTTGTCTACTAATCTTTGTCCTTCTTTTAATATGAATCCTACATATTTTACTTCCTGCTGACACAGCTGAAGCTTAGAAAGAGATGCACAGTGACCTTTTTCTGCTAAAGCAGTACATAGACAAATAGTGTCTTTCAAGCAATCTTCATATGTCTTACTGGCAAGTAACAAATCATCTACATATTTTACAAGTCTAGAACCTTCAGGTAACATAATATCTTTCAAATTTTCTCCTTGCCATCCCGGCATGCGAACCTTAAAATAGTTGCGGATGTCAGAGGTGGTTTGGTCCACAAACGCACTTGCTGCCAATTCAGTATTAAAATTCTGGAGTCATTCCCCCATATGTCAACAAAGCCTGTCACAATCTTCCCCAGTAATCGCTGGGATGTACCCCTGGCCTCTGTCTACATTCCTGTACTTTAGTTCAATTTACTCTTATCAGACACCAGCAGACTGTTACGGAATTGGAGCAACTGTGCCTCCTGGGTGGAGGGAGTACTCTGCTCAGTATGGCTGTCTCATCAAGGGCAATAAAGGGTTTGGTCAGCACTTTGTGAAAACTGAAACCATAGTCCATTCAGACACTAAAAAGAAAAATAGCCTTATCATAACATTCTTGATGGAAACAGAAAGTTCAAGTGTACCAAGTAAGTTAGCTATTCTTACTTGCTTTAAGCTAATTTAATTTCTCATTTGATTCGCATTTTCTTTCTCTCATGGGAATTCTGTGGGATGAAATAACACTAGCTGATGACTTCCAGTGCTTCTGACGTGATCCTCTTATCTGGAGGCTTGAAGCACTCCAAAACTAACTGTGTCATGAATGGCTTTTAACATTATTTTAACATGTTGGGAACAGTCTTTTGGATACTAACTGTGTAAGTATTTATCATGCTTGGTCTATATGCATTTCTGCACATGTTTTATAGGTTACACAAAAAGTGGTTTATGTGACATAAGAGGAGTCTTGAAGGGGAGAGGGACAAGGAAGAGCATAATTTTTAAATTTAGATTTACATTTAGGCTTGCTTGTGGGGTGTGGTGGATTATTTTTTTTTTCTATCAGCTTAAGCATTCCTTGCCTTAAAAACCCATATAATTTTTTGACATACAAATACAGAGCTTAGTACAATAGTTAGGGAATGAGATTTTCCTAACAGTATGCCTATGGCACATACAGGATATTGTATAGTCAGAGTGCGGTAATCTGTAAGAGCAACTTCTCGGTTGAAGCACGTTTAGATATCAGTATCCATATTAACAAGAAGAGTTTATTATATATGATATCTAAAAGATGTTAAAATATCAAATGCATACAATCACATGGAACAAAAAATCATACTTTTCATTAAATTGTCTATTATTGTTTCTGTGGTAGTAGAAATTTAGATAGGTAGGTGTTGCTTAGGTTATGCCATTATTTGAGTATAGTTACTGTAAAATAAAACTGCTGATCCATAATCATAAGTGTTTTCAATTTGGTTCAAAACCAAATTGAGTAAACAAGATCTAGCTCCATGTGAGAAGTGGCAGTATCAGTATCATCCCTTTTCCCCCTTTGGAGAAAGTGAAAACTATGTCAAATAACACAAAGGTTCCTGAATATTGCAGAGACCTCTCTTTGGTTCTTGATCTGTGATCTTGTTTGACGACTACTTTTTTCACTATTTGCTCATTTTTTTAAAATAAAAATTGACATAAAACATACTGAATAATTATTTCTTCTACATAAGTTACTTTCTTTTCTAGACTAAGATATTTGTTACAGTCAGCCTCTTGTGTAAAATAATGCTTTAAAAAAAATAATTTAAGGAAGCCACTGCATATGCCAGGTACGTGGGACTAACAGAAAACTCCAATCCTGATCTTAGAGTTTCATAATGACTTATCTTGCATATGAGTCCCTTGGCCAGCTTTTCTCACAGTGATAGTTCTGTAACTTTGCATGTTAAATGGACACTCCCAATTTCAAATCTAGGTAAAGATAGTGGCTCACAGAGTCCTGGGGATGGGTAGAGGAGAAACAAACCTCTCCTCAGAAAGTATAGGAACCACCTTTTTCTGGGAGTTAGTGCTATGTTCATTTGATATTTCTGCTCCTGTTGCTTTCCTGAGCTAGAAAAAAATGAACTCATAGAGGCTTGGGAATTCCTGAAGACTCTCTACTGCAAAAGGAAAAACCTAGTACGAAGGCGGAGAGGTCTGTGGCCTTGTGAATCCCTCTTGACCTCTTTAGGGCTCAAAAACTATAGATTTTGGAAGAAAAAAATCTGCAGTGCGTACTCATATGCCTTGCTTAGTAGAAATATGCTTGAACTTACTAGAAACCTAATATTTTTGGTCCCCAGGAAGAAATCTCTGTGAGGCATGATGAGGCCTCAAAAAGGTGGAGATTTTGTATCTTTGAAGTAAATGATAATGTGCTTATTCTACCAGAGCATGCCCTTATGCAGCAAGTTTGAGAGTTCCAGAGTTAAGACCCGATGCTGAAAGAAATGCCTTAATCCATCCATTTTTAAGTTGTAACGGTAAAATTGTTGAGGTTTTTCTAAAATGATTTGAGCATTGTTGTGGATTAACCCTGGTAGGCAGCTAAACATCATATAGCCGCTCACTCATTCCCCTCTCCCATTGGGATGGGAGGAGAGAACTGGAAGGGCAAAAGTGACAAAATTCATGGGTTGAGATAAAGACAGTTTAATAAGTTAAAAAAAAATTAAAACCAAACCAAAACAAAGAAAAATAAGTTATGCAAAAGCAATCACTCACCACCAAAAGACCGATGCCTAGCCAGTCCCCGAGCAATGGCAACCCCCGGCAAAGTCCTCCCAGTTTTATTGCTGAGCATGATGTCATATGGTATGGAATATCACATTGGTCAGTTTGCGTCAGCTGTCCCAGCTGTATCCCCTCCCAACCTTTTGCCCACCCCCAGCCTACTCCTTGTGGGGCAGAGTGAGAAATGGAGAAGGCCTTGATGGCAAACACTGTTCAGCAATAGCTAAAACATTGGTGTATTATTAACACTGTTTTGGTCACAAATCTAAAACACAGCACCATACAGACTGCTATGAAGAAAATTAACTCCATCCCAGCCAGAACCAGTACAAGCATGTTTTTTATTTAAAAATAAAAGAAAAAAGAAAAAAGTGAAGGTTATGCAGTGTTATCCTGAGATGTTATTTTAAAAACAAAGTTCCATTGAAATGCCTTGATCTGGTGGTTTTTGTTTATCCTCCTATCTTCTTTTCTACTCATTTGGTAACAAACACCATTGTGACAGTGTATGTATCGGTTCATATCGCTTTATTAATAATATCCTTTTGCTTCTGTGCACTGGGTATAAAAAAATCCAATTTCTGATTTAGAGTATCTATCACTAGTTCTTGTGACTACTAACTGGCTGTTACGATTATTGCCTAACTAGATTATTGTAATAAAAATAATCAAGCTCATAAACTTGAGCTAACATAACCATCAGTCATGATTAAGTCCTCTTTTAAATGACATTTTTATCTTTTTAAACCTCTCTTTAAAGAAGAAGTTGTGCTGGTTTATGCTGGGATAGAGTTAATTTTCTTCATAGTAGCTAGTATGGGGCTACGTTTTGGATTTCTGCTGAAAATAGTGTTGATAATACAGGGATGTTTTTGTTATTTCTGAGCAGTGCTTACTGTCAATAAAAGTCAAGGCCTTTTCTGCTTCTCACACCACCCCACCAGCAAGTAGGCTGGGGGTGCACAAGAAGTTGGGAGAGGACACAGCCAGGACAGCTGACCCGAACTGACCAAAGCGATATTCTATACCATATGCCATCATGCTCAGGAGCAAAACTAGGGGGGAGGTTGGCAGGAGGGGGCTGCTGCTTGGGGACTGGCTAGGCATCAGTCAGTTGGTGGTGAGCAATTGTTTTCATTTGCATCACTTTTGTCTTTCTTGGTGTTTATTTCTTTCTCTCTGTTATTTTCCTTTTCATTCCAATAAATAATAATGATAATTATTATTATTATTTAAATTATTAAATTGTTCTTATCTCAACCCATGAGTTTTCTCACTTTTACCCTTCGGATTCTCTCTCCCATCCCACCAGGGGAGAGTGAGTGGCTGTGTGGTGCTTAGTTGCCATCTGGGGTTAAACCACAGTGCTTATGTAATTTATCATTTATATTCCAGTTCTCCTGAAGCAGAGCTTTGCATGCTGTTCCTTGGTAATGCTCGAGACCAAGTGACACAAACCCTAGCTGAACTTAGCAGCTCTATGTGGCATGTGGCTGGCACCTAATAGCTTGCTTTCCTAGTGTTTTCTTATGAGCTTGCAAATTGCTGCTGCCGATAGGTTTGTAACATTCTGGTATTTAAAAAATACACAGAAATGAAACCAGTTTATTATAATTAAATAATATCAAATATTAAATATCTAAATATTAACTGTTTCCGCAGGACATTTCTATAGAGTAAAATATTTTAAGCAGAAAAAGCAAATTAAAAATATGCATTAAAATAAGCATATTTTAAGCAGAAATGAGAATGGGGAGTTAAAAACAAATTATTTATTTGAAAACTCTTTTCATGTCACTTCTGCATCCCCATTGGGGGGGTTTACCCGATGGTCAAAAAAATGTGGCTTATCTTATCTTGAGTATTTCTGTATGCATAGCCAAGTGAACTTCCGTTAGGTAACCCATACTGTGATCACTCTTCATCAAAATTGCAAGAAAAAACATTTTTGACAATGAAAAATAATTTTAAAAATAAAATGCTTTTACTTGCCTGATGAAACAAAGCCTGAATTTAATGGAGAGATATAATTTGGATCCAGAAGTAGAGCTTTGTTGCAATCTTTGCTTTTAACTCTATTTAACAGATATTAAAGAGGTGGTCTGTTTGTTTACATGCATACAGAATCTCAAGGCATCAGATGAACTCTTATCCTTTCTGTTAGACACATATCAGCTTTCTTTCCAGATCACTTAGAATAATCATGAAATGGCCTTAAATAGAAGTTGTCCTTGTATAGAAAGGTTATAGAGCAGAAGTCATGCTAAATACTTAAGTGTAAATTTCTTCACAAATCAAACTGAACAGCCTATTTGTGTTAAGGTTCTTCATGCTTAGGTACTGTGCGTGTTCTGTGATCAACTAGCAAACTCTCTTCTACTTTTCCCAAAACAAATCAACAACCAAACAACAAAAAAAGTGAAAACATTAGACATAATCGCATATATTAACAAATGAGTGGACAAGAACTTCTTCCCATAATTTGAGTGACGTGTAGAAAAACTTGCAGCTATCCCACACTTCCTGAATATAAGCATAAACTGAGGTGTAGGAAGTTTAGGAAGAGACAAATGGTATAAAAATGAGTTAAAATCAGTTGTCATTCACCTACCCTGGGGTGTTTTTTGTTTAAGCATAAAGCTGTTTCAGTCTAAATAGCAACATAATAATAATAATCATAATCATCATCATCCTGGTATTAAGCTTTGGACTTGACATAGGCTGCTGAAATCCAGAGATCTTAAAACAAACATCTAACCTAAAGGTGGTTTGATGGATATATTAGTTTCTAGGTGGTACGAAGCCTCATTTCCTCATTGTAGTAAATATAATATTGATCTTAATCACAGATTGTGCCTGAAAACACTTGATAAAGTGTGAACACATTGAAGTGCAAGTGGGTTATCTCAAAAAACACTGTTTGAATGGAACCTATTACTTGAACAGGGTGGTATATCAGCTTTAACTGTGTCGTGGTTTGGCCTCAGATGGCAACAAAGAACCACGTGGCCGCTCTCTTGAGCTTCCCCAATACAGGGAAGAATCAGAAGAAAAAGGCAAAACTCGGGGGTTGAGACAAAGGCAGTTTAACAGAACAGCAAAGGGAACAAGAAAACAACAACAATAACACGGACAGAGGAACGTACAAACACGATTATGGAACCACTGCTCGCTGACTGGACCTGGGATGCCCCAGCCCGCTCCAAGCCTCGACTTCCCGCCCCCTCTCCACCCCCCCACAATTCAGACTGGGCATGGCTCACATGGGATGGAATACCTGTGTCCCTGCTGGACCCTGGGGAGAACTAACCCTATCCCCACCGGAAGCAGGACATTATCCACCCCTTATTCCATACCATCTATGTCATGCCCAGATCTTACAGGTTCCAATTAACTGCCACCACTTTCCCCTGTCTTTTATATATATATACACATATATACACACACACATATATATTCATACAGATATAATGCCCTTAGTCTATGGGCCATCCCTCTAAAATGTCCGTTGAGTTCATTTAATCCATGGCTTTGGGCTCCATCTGTTAGAACAGTCTCTCGGGGCAGGTGAGATGCTGTGTGGTGCTGGACTGTTGCATGCTGTATTTCCGGAGCTCGTGACTGGTGCACCCGGTGTGGCTCATGCACACAGTCCACGGGCTGAAGATGTAGATCTTGAGGAAGTTGCTGGGCACCAGCTATTGAGGTCAGATCTGATTCCATCACCGCTGCGCTTTACTCGGTTTTTCACCAACGTCCATCTGTCCTTAATTTGGGTGATACTTACTGTAGTAGAACTGATAGCAGTTATAGTAAATAGGACATACAGTGGCAGGGTTACTTAGCAATTGACATCATACAATTTGATTCATTGGCTATTCTCACACAAAATCAGATCCCCATGAGGTACACATTGGACCTCCCCATCCTTCCGCATCACCCACCAAGTGCACCCAGGTCCTTGGGCAAAAGCAATCCCACGGATGGGTTTGCCTTTGCCTGAGGCAGGACTAACCCAGACTGTCTTCCCTAACGTATTCTTCATGTGCACTATGGGGACTTTATCCCCTTCTACGGTACGTGGAAGTTTTGATTGGGCAGGGCCAGCCCGATTGTTAGATCCCCTGGTGTTAACTAGCCAGGTAGCCTTTGCTAAATGCGTATCCCAGTGTTTGAAAGTCCCACCACCCATTGCTCTCAGTGTAGTTTTTAACAGTCCATTGTATCGTTCTATCTTCCCAGAGGCCGGTGCGTGACAGGGGATGTGATACACCCACTCGATGCCATGCTCTTTGGCCCAGGTGTCTATGAGGCTGTTTCAGAAATGAGTCCCGTTGTCCGACTCAATTCTCTCTGGGGTGCCGTGTCGCCACAGGACTTGCTTTTCAAGGCCCAGGATAGTGTTCCGGGCAGTGGCATGGGGCACAGGGTATGTTTCCAGCCACCCGGTGGTTGCTTCCACCATTGTGAGCACACGGCGCTTGCCTTGACGGGTTTGTAGCAGTGTGACATAATCAATCTGCCAGGCCTCCCCATATTTATATTTCAGCCATCGCCCTCCATACCAAAGAGGCTTCAAATGCTTGGCTTGCTTGATTGCAGCGCATGTCTCACATTCATGGATGACCTGTGCAATAGTGTCCATGGTCAAGTCCACCCCTCGGTCACGAGCCCATCTATATGTCGCATCTCTTCCTTGATGGCCTGAGGTGTCCTGGGCCCACCGAGCTATGAAGAGTTCACCCTTATGTTGCCAGTCCAGATCCACCTGACCCACTTCAATCCTAGCAGCCTGGTCCACCTGCTGGTTGTTCTGATGTTCCTCCGTGGCCCGATTCTTCGGTACGTGGGCATCTACGTGACGTACTTTCACAACCAGATTCTCTATCTGGGCAGCAATATCTTGCCATAGTTCAGCAGCCCAGATGGGTTTGCCTCTGCGCTGCCAGTTGCCCTGCTTCCACTGCTGTAACCACCCCCACAGAGCATTGGCCACCACCCGTGAGTCAGTGTAGAGATAAAGCACTGGCCATTTTTCTCGCTCAGCAATGTCCAAAGCCAGCTGAATGGCTTTCACCTCTGCAAACTGGCTCGATTCACCCTGTCCTTCACTGGCTTCTGCAACTTGTCGTGTAGGACTCCACACAGCAGCCTTCCACTTTCGATGCTTTCCCACAATCCGGCAGGACCCATCAGTGAACAGGGCATATTTCCTCTCATTTTCTGGCAGTTCATTATACGGTGGGGCCTCTTCCACACGCGTCACCTCCTCCTCTGGTGACATTCCGAAATCCTTGCCTTCTGGCCAGTCCATGATCACTTCCAGAATTCCTGGGCGACTGGGGTTTCCCATTCGCGTTCGCTGTGTGATCAGTGCAATCCACTTACTCCATGTAGCATCAGTTGCATGATGTGTGGTGGGGACCCTTTCTTTGAACATCCAGCCCAGCACCGGCAGTCGAGGTGCTAAGAGGAGCTGTGCTTCTGTACCAACCACTTCCGAAGCAGCTCGAACCCCTTCATATGCTGCCGATATCTCTTTTTCTGTTGGAGTGTAGCGGGCTTCGGATCCTCTGTATCCCCGACTCCAAAACCCTAGGGGTCGACCTCGATTCTCTTGCCAGAGGCTCCAGGTAGGGCTGTTCTCCCTGGCTGTGGTGTAGAGCACGTTTTTAACATCTTGCCCTGCCCGACTGGCCCCAGGGCCACTGCATGGACTATTTCCTGTTTGATTTGTTTGAAAGCTTGTCGTTGCTCAGGACCCCGTTTAAAATCGTCCTTCTTCCGGGTTACTTGATACAGAGGGCTTACAATGAGACTGTAATCTGGGATATGCATCCTCCAAAAACCCACAATGCCTAAGAAAGTTTCCTTTTTACTGGTTGGTGGAGACATAGCTGCTGTTTTGTTGATCGCATCCATTGGGATCTGACGGCGTCCATCTTGCCATTTTATTCCTAAAACCTGGATCTCCTGCGCAGGTCCCTTGACCTTGCTTCGTATTATGGCAAAACCAGCGTTCAGAAGGATTTGGACTATTTTACTCCCTTTCTCAAAAGCTTCTTCTGCTGTGTTGCCCCATACGATGATGTCATCAATGTATTGCAGGTGTTCTGGAGCTTCACCCTGTTCCAGTGCAGTCTGGATCAGTCCATGGCAAATGGTGGGGCTGTGTTTCCACCCCTGGGGCAGTCGATTCCAGGTGTACTGGACGCCCCTCCAAGCAAAAGCAAACTGTGGCCTGCACTCTGCTGCCAAAGGGATTGAGAAGAAAGCATTCGCTATATCAATCGTGGCATACCACTTGGCTGCCTTGGACTCCAGTTCGTACTGGAGTTCTAGCATGTCCGGCACGGCAGCACTCAGCGGTGGCGTGACTTCGTTCAGGCCACGATAGTCTACAGTTAGCCTCCACTCTCCATTAGATTTTCGCACCGGCCATATGGGACTGTTAAAGGGTGAGCGAGTCTTGCTGATCACTCCTTGAACCTCTAGTTGACGAATCAGCTTATGGATGGGAATCAGAGAGTCTCGGTTAGTGTGATATTGCCGCCGATGCACCGTTGTGGTAGCGATCGGCACCTGTTGTTCTTCGATCCTCAACAACCCCAAAACAGAAGGGTTCTCCGAGAGACCTGGCAAGGTAAACAACTTGAGCTTCTCGACCACCAACACCCCAACACACCAACACCCAAGTCCTTCTTCTCAGGGCTGCTCTCAAGCCATTCTCCGCCCAGTCCGTATTTGTGCTTAGGTTTGCCATGACCCAGGTGCAGGACCTTGCACTTGGCCTGGTTGAACTTCATGAGGTTCGCACAGGCCCTCCTCTCAAGCCTGTCCAGGTCCCTCTGGACGGCATCCCTTCCCTCCGGTGAGTCAACCGCGCCACACAGCTTGGTGTCATCGGCAAACTTGCTGAGGGTGCAGTCAGTCCCGCTGTCCATGTCGCCGACAAAGATGTTAAACAGCACCAGTCCCAGTACCGACCCCTGAGGAACGCCACTCGTCACTGGTTGCCACTTGGACATCGAGCTGTTGACAACAACCCTTTGAGTGCGGCCATCCAGCCAGTTCCTTATCCACCGAGTGGTCAAATCCATGACTCTCCAATTTAGATACCAGGATGTCATGCGGGACAGTGTCAAACGCTTTGCACAAGTCCAGGTAGATGACGTCGGTTGCTCTCCCCTTATCCACCAATGCTGTAACCCCGTCATAGAAGGCCACCAAATTTGTCAGGCACGACTTGCCCTTGGTGAAGCCATGTTGGCTGTCACCAATCACCTCCTTATTTTCCATGTGCCTTAGCAGAGATTCCAGGAGGATCTGCTCCATGATCTTGCCGGGCACAGAGGTGAGACTGACCGGCCTGTAGTTCCCCGGGTCTTCCTTTTTCCCCCTTTTTGAAAATGGGGGTTATGTTTCCCCTTCTTCCAGTCAGCGGGAACTTCACCAGACTGCCACGACTTCTCAAATATAATGGAAAGCGGCTTAGCGACTTCATCCGCCAGCTCCCTCAGGACCCGTGGATGGATTTCATAAGGTCCCATGGGCTTGTGTACCTTCACGTTCCTTAGATGTTCTCGAACCTGATCTTCTCCTATAGATAGTGGGCGGTTCTTCATTCTCACAGCCCCTGTTTTTGCCTTCTGGAACTTGGGCGGTATGGCTAGAGCCCTTGCCGGTGAAGACCGAGGTGAAAAAGTCCTTGAGTACCTCAGCCTTCTCCATATTCTGGGTGACCAGGTCTCCTGTTTCCTTCCGGAGAGGGCCCACGTCTTCCCTAGTCTTCCCTTTATCTCTGACATACTTATAGAAGGTTTTCTTCTTGTCCTTGTTGTCCCTGGACAGATTTAATTCTATCTGGGCTTTAGCTTGCCTAATCTGGTTCCTGGCCACTCGGACAGTTTCTCTGTATTCCTCCCAGTCTACCTGTCCTTGCTTCCGCCCTCTGTAGGCTTTTATCGCTTTTATTTATCTTGCTTTTATTTCAATAGTGCCATCTTATCAGTTTTACACCTCTATTTTCATTTCATTTAAATTACAGGCTGCTGATGTTCTGCTCTTTTACATCCCACATGCCAACACTTGCTTCTTCCCCTGCATTAAATTCTTTATGAGAGTGAGAAATCTGGTCCTCAGTTTTGTTTCCTCGTGCTGATGTGCCCCTTTGATACATTTGCTCTCAACATAAAGCAGAAATGGTCTCAGTATTTTCTTCAATCAGACATAGGAAATAAACATAAAACCTGTTTCTTCTTTAGCTACCAGTAATGACTTTCCCAAATTTATGGCATATCATATCAGCACACAACACATAATTACACATCAAAAACTTAGTCCATTTGTAGTACTTTGTACCATCAAGCAACAAGAATGTAGACTTTGAAGCAAGGATCCTATAGTATTAATAAAGGCGATGTACTTTAAGAAGGTAGAATGTACTTTTAAAAAGGTGAAATGTATTTTAGAAGGTAGAATCTCTCACTAAGAATAAAGAGCTGTAAAAAGGTCACAAGGCCCTGTGAAATCAGACACTTGGTATAAACAATAAATGCCTTGCTAATGAACATACCCTTGAAGAAGAACAGAAGGCTGATAATAAGGAACATCCCACCACAGGAGGCGCCGAAACCGGCTGAAAACCAGACAGCTGCTGGATAAGGCATAAAGTCAACAAAAATTTGCAGTAACTGGGGGAAAGGTAAAGGTGGCAGCAGGAGATCACGACCACCAACTCAATTGGAGACTGAATTGGACTACCCCCCCCCCCCAGTGCTGGAGCACACGCACATCAATTAAAGGACCTTGTAACTTTAAATGAAAGCGAGAGACTGTACTAACCAATAGAAATTGTTAAGATAAGGTACTAACCAATAATTATAATCAAGGGCGTGTATTTCTGTGTTTTGAACCGTATAAATATTCCTAAGAGCTTTTAGGCTGGTGTGCTAGCTTTGTGGATTACCACCTTAGCACCCATCTCTGCAGAAATGAAATAAATAGATAATACCTCTACTCTGCGTGTATATTGGCGTCTGCACACCGGGTAAACGACCCCGCTTTGGGACAACAAAGGTATCTTAAAAGGGCAAATTTCAGCTCGAACAGGATCCAAAGATAAAGTTAAAGCCTGATCAAGTTTGGATCATTACATCGTACCGAGCTGCTAAGTCACGCTACAGGTACTTATTCTCAGAATTTGGAAATGCTCAGTCTGGATGGTCTGCTTTGGGTCAACTTTCCAAATAGAGAAATGAGTGTCCCTTGATCTTGGATTTTAAATTCTACAATATGATCACTTGCCCCAGTAAACAGTCATAAACATTAAGTCCAGCATGAGCAGTCGAACGTAAGACACATTGCGTTACCCACATTATGTGTCATTAAAAATGAAAATGTGTAGCTAAAAGGATGAAAATGTTGACACTGCACTGAAAGGTTGGCATATGGCCTCATACCAGACAAACCTACACAGCCCATTTCAGTAAAACCCCATCGGTATGTTTGGGAATCTTCCTGTAGAGATTAATTTGGATCACTGGTGACCTAATCACACCAGTAAACACTGGAAATGCTTCTGTTTTCTCATAGGAATTAAAATATCCTACTTCCTGGGAGAGGAGAAGAAAAACGGGCATTTCGGTTTTGACGTGGCAGTCAACTTGAAATGAGACCTAACTACTTTGACAACAAACTTATTTCAGCAGTCCCCTGCACAAATACCATAGAATTCAGTCAGACGAGCACTACTAAAAATTGGTTTTAAAGGGCTGTGGTAGGTTGACCTTGGCTAGCTGCCAGACACCCCCCCCACCCAGTCCCTCTCTCACTCTCCCTCCTCAACATGACAGGGGGAGAAAATAAAATGGACAAGCTCGTGAGTTGAGATAAAGGCAGTTTAATGAGAAAAGCAAAGGCTGTGCACGGAAGCAAGGCGAAAAAGGGATTTATTCTCTACTTCCCATCAGCCGGCAATGTCTGGCCACTTCCTGGGAAGCAGGGCCTCAGTAAGCGTAGCAGTTGCTTTGGAAGACAAATGCCTGACTATCAATTTGGCACCTGACATTGGGGTCTTGAAGAATTTGAGATAAGGACAGTAACTGGGAGAGGTAACAGGCAAAACTTGGACCAGATATTGCCAGAAAGCAGAAGAATTGTGGAGAATTTTTGTTGCTGTAATGTTGTAAAGTGACAAGGGGTGGAGTGTGTGTAAACTGTTGATCTCTGTCGGTGTTGTAATGATGGTACTTTGATTTTGGTGTGGTGATTTTTTTTCAGAATTGAATAGTTCAGTTGGAAGGGATCTACAACGATCATCCAGTCCAATTGCTGGACCCCTTCAGGGCTGACCAAAACTTAAAGCATGTTATTAAGGGTATTGTCCAAAAGCTTCTTAAACACTGACAGGCAGGGGGCATCGACCTCCCTCTAGGAAGCCTGTTCCAGCATTTGACTACCGTCTCGGTAAAGAAATGTTTCCTAATGTCAAGTCTGAACCTCCCCTGATACAGCTTTGAAACATGCCCACGTGTCCTGTCACTGGATACCAGGGAGAAGAGGTCAGCACCTCCCTCTCCACTTCCCCTCCTCAGGAAGCTGTAGAAAGTAATGAGGTCGCCCCTCAGCCTCCTTTTCTCCAAACTGCGTCCAGCAAGTTTTGTTGATGTCCATGAAGACTGTGTGATGAATGTATATTTTGATGATAATTCTTAAATATACGATTCACATAGGTGAAGGGTAGGATGTATTGAGTTTACATGGCAAGGTTCTGGTAGTGTGTGTGATTGGGGGGGGGGGGGGGGGGGGGTATGCAGGGATGGCTTCTGTGAGAAGATGCTAGAAGCTGCCCCATGTCAGAGTCAGTTCCAGCCAGATCCAAAACGGACCCACCACAGGCCAAAGCTGAGCCAATCAACAATGGTGGTAGCACCTCTGTGATACCATATTTAAGAAAGGGTAAAAAACATGATGCAGCAGCGGTGAGGGAGAAGAGGGAGAAAAATCTGAAAGAAGCAACTATGCGGACACCAAGGTCAGCGAAGAAGGAAGGGGAGCAGGTGCTCCACGTGTCAGAGGAGATTCCCCTGCAGCCTGTGGAGACCACCATGGACAACCATATGGATGGGAATCAGTCTGTCTCGGTTAGTGTGATATTGCCACCGATGCACTGTTGTGGTAGCAATCGGCACCTGTTGTTCTTCGACCCTCAACAACCCCACAGCAGAAGGGTTCTCCGAGAGACCAGGCAAGGTAGACAACTGTTTAGCTTCCTCCGTCTCCAAGGCAGCTATGCCAAAGGCCCACCGGTACCCTTTCGGGTCCTTAAAATACCCTCTCCTGAGGTAGTCTATACCAAGGAGCCGGCCAGCCACCTCATCCACCATTGGTCCCTATTCGCCTTTCCGTGCCATTACTGCCAATGAATTGGCATATGACGATGGTGCGCTCCGTACAAACTTCCGCCATGTGGGCCTTGTGCATTAGACCTCATCGGGGGTCTGTGGGTAACTGTGCATTGTCCAGGTCATAATAAATCATCTCCCGCACGGCTAATTCTCTCAGGTACTGGATACCTCTTTCCATGGTGGTCCGCTTGCTTGGGTGACATACAACATCTTCACTGAAGGGGTACCTCTCCCTCACGCCTGACAGGAGTCGCCTCCAGAGGCTGAGGGCTTGGGTCTTCTTCCCAATCGCCTTGTCAATGCCGCCTTCCCTAAACAGGGATCCCAGCTGCCTGGCTTTCCCACCCTCTAATTCCAGGCTACTGGCCCCATTATCCCAGCACCGGAGCAGCCAGGTGACAATATGCTCGCCTGAAAGTCGGATGAAATCTTTTCGCATATCCCGCAGCTCGCTCAGGGATAGGGATCGGGTGATTATCTCTGGTTCTGCCTCTTCCTCCTGTTCTCGTGATGGCCCTGGCTCATCGTCATCCCTTACTAAGCGAACTGATTTCTTCGTATACTACTTCTTTTGTATAGGGGCAACTGATACTGGCACGGGTTGGTTCCCTGGTTCAGCTGCAGTGGCTGCCACCAGGGCTGGAGAAGCCGCAGCGGCTGTCGCAGGGGTTGCAGAAGCCGCAGTGTCTGTCGGTCGGTCTGGTTTCCATCTCTTCCCCCTGAGGGTGCTGTGTAACACTGAGCAGTGCTTGGTAGATACTGGCCAGGGCCCAGCACAGCGCGGCGAGTTGTGCCTCTCTGGAATAGCCACAGCATTTTCCCTTCAGATATTCTACCACTTTATCAGGGTCCTGCAATTGTTCAGGGGTGAAGTCCCAGACCATTGGAGGTGAGAAGTTCTCTAGGTACCTGCCCACGTTCTCCCACATGCCATGCCACCCATGGCTATCCAGCCTCGGGGCAGATCTCTGGGTGGTAGTCTTAAATAGCTGTTTAACCTTAAACAAGACCTGGAATGCATTCAGGAGACATAAAACTAGGACGAGGCTGGTTTGAGCATCCCACGGATATTCAAAATTCTCAAAAGCTGTCATACCTGGCCCGAAGGAGAAAACGGAGGCAAAAAAGCTGGGAAAAGTGTGTGTGTGTCGTGTCCCCCCCCCCCCCCCCCCCTTTCACGGAATCTTCAGAGTTAGAAGGGACCTCTAGAGATCATCTAGTCCAACTCCCCTGCTAGAGCAGGATTGCCTAAAGCACATCCCTCAGGGCTGCATCCAGGCGGGTCTTGAAAATCTCCAGAGACAGAGACTCCACAACCTCCCTGGGCAGCCTGTTCCAGTGCTCTGTCACCCTCACCGTAAAGAAGTTTTTCCGTGTATTTGAACGGAACTTCCTATGTTCTAGCTTGTGCCCATTGCCCCTTGTCCTGTCGCTGGGAACCATTGAAAAGAGCCTGGCTCCGTCCTCCTTCAACCCACCCTTTAGGTACTTGTAAACATTAATCAGGTCCCCCCTCAACCTTCTCTTCTCCAGGCTAAAGAGTCCCAGCTCTTTCAGCCTTTCCTCATAAGGGAGGTGCTCCAGTCCCATAATCATCTTGGTTGCCCTTCGCTGGACTCGCTCCAGTAGTTCCCTGTCCCTCTTGAACTGGGGAGCCCAGAACTGGACACAGTACTCCAGTTGTGGCCTCACCAGTGCAGAGTAGAGGGGGAGAATGACCTCCCTCGACCTACTGGCCACAGTCTTCCCTATGCAGCCCAGGATGCCATTGGCCTTCTTGGCGACAAGGGCACACTGCTGGCTCATGGATAATTTGCTGTCTACCAGGACCCCCAGGTCCTTCTCCTCAGAGCTGCTTCCCAGCATGTCCGCCCCTAACCTATACTGGTGCTTAGCATTCTTCCTTCCCAGGTGCAGGACCTTACACTTGCTTTTGTTGAACCTCATTAGGTTCTTCTCTGCCCAGCTCTCCAGCCTGTCCAGGTCACGCTGGATGGCAGCACGGCCCTCTGGAGTGTCGGCCACCCCTCCCAGCTTGGTATCATCAGCAAACTTGCTGAGGATACACTCTGTCCCCTCATCTAGGTCATTAATGAATATATTGAACAAAATTGGACCAAGTATTGACCCCTGAGGGACACCACTGGTTACAGGCCTCCAACTGGACTCTGTGCCACTGATCACAACCCTCTGAGTTCTGTCACTCAGCCAGCTCTCGATCCACCTCACTGTCACCTCGTCTAGCCCATACTTCCTCAGCTTCCTAATGAGAATGTTATGGGAGACAGTGTCAAAAGCCTTGCTAAGGTCAAGGTAGATGACATCTACGGCTCTCCCCTCATCCAGCCAACCCGTTATAACATCATAGAAAGCTATCAGATTGGTCAGGCATGATTTGCCCTTGGTAAATCCATGCTGACCACTTCCAATAACTTCCTGTTCCTCTACGTGTTTGGAGACGACATCCAGAATGAGTCGCTCCATTACCTTCCCAGGGACAGAGGTGAGACTAACCGGTCTGTAGTTCCCTGGGTCCTCCTTCTTGCCTTTTTTGAAGATTGGAGTGATGTCAGCCTTCCTCCAGTCCTCGGGCACCTCTCCTGTTCCCCACCATAGACTGGGTGTGATTATTAATAAATTCCGAGAGACGGTGCCCAAGGTACGGGCAATACCACATAAACACCCCAAAATAACTGTCTGAACTCAAATATCCAGTTCCAAGGTGCATTCACAAAACAAAAAAAAACCCAAACCAAACCAAAAAACCCCAAACTGAACAAGCTTTTTTATGGTGCAGTTGAGTTGATTTTACTTTAATACAAAAAGGTGGACAAATGATAATTTTGATGCTTTAAAACAGTTCCACAATTAAAAAAATAAAATTCATCCTGGCACATGAAGGCCCAGAACATGCTCTCGTTCCCTTATCAGAAGTAGACATAGTGGCAGCAGTAATAACATATCCCTTGACTGTTAGTACTACTAGATGGGATGCTGTCGTGATTTGGGCCGGATTGGCCACTGAGACGAACGACAGATGCTCTCCCCCACCTCTCTCTCTCTCCACAGTTCTGATATAAACAATTTTTATGTATTACTCAGCACTGAAGATAGCTTCTTCCAAGTCATGTGCTGTGTGCTCTGTATTTTTGTTTCTCCTTGGGAAGGGTAAGTCTGGCATATGTGACATCCATATTCGGATACACATCCTGACAACTCTGCCCAGGCCTGCTGGCGAAGATTTGAACAAAACAATGTAGTCAGTATACCGGCTGTATTAAAACAGATCCACTGGAAATAACTTTTGTAGCCAAAAGGAAGAAAAAACCAACCAACACACACACCAAATAAAAAACCCACAACAAATGACAAGCATTTAAAGTTCACTGCTAATATTTCCTTCATTCCCCTTAAGGACATTGTTGTTTGCGGACATCTTTGTCTGGTCATCAAGGAGTTACCCGTATTCCAGCTGTTCATGCTTCTCAGACCTCAACAAGCTATCTTAAACAAGTCAGTATGTCAAAGTAAGAAATAAGGAGGTTAGACAGACAGGTTTAAGCAAAAAAACCCAACCAACCAACCAAACAAAAAAAACCCTATACAAATCTAGTACTAGCTTTGTATCCCAACCTCCACAGGGCCACTTTCAAGTTACAGCAATAATTAAAACCAATGAACTATTACAAAAAGTATTCCCTTCTGTACATGATTTTTATTACTTACATAACACAACAGAGCATAGATCCTGGATAGTGTGATTATGTGCAATACCTAAGTATTGAACTATCTGTACACGTTTGCACATCTGATAACTAAACTGAAAGAACAGAAAGTTAAAGCAAAAGCCTGATGCTTTTAATAGTGAACTAAAAAACTGACTGAACACTGCAATAAAAATCAGAAGTAGTATCTTGTGTACATACACAACTATTTACAGATGAGAAGAGGCATTACTACAATACTAGTCTACACTATACTTGATTATATAAAAAATCCACGTTTCATCCATCACAGAAACCCCTTCCATTATAACACAGAAGTGATATTACCAGACAAGCATCAATGAACTATCCTGCCCTTTCTAGTTATTATACAAAGCTGTAGATAATGGAGCCCATGCAATACACCCAAGAACACTACAGTCCTACACCCAAGTACAATTAAAAATGATGAAGCAGCCCTCCAAGAGCAGTTCCAGCTCCCACTAAAGTCTACAGGAGTCATGTTGGGTATGGTTTTCCATACCCAACAATTGTTGCATGTACAATTGATACATTTAAAACTTTTTTTTTTTAATTTAAAAAAGCTTCTAATATTCTTTTGAACCCAGAACACACTGAATTTAAGAAGTACATGAATAATAACCTGCTCAAATACTTCTGCAACTTACACAGATGCACATGTCACTTGATAGAGCTGCTGTGGTATGTCTAAAAAACCCACACATATGGCTTTTGTAAGCCAATCTTAGCAATCCAGGTGCAACCCATCACAACCCCCACTGACAGTTATGGCTTGAGTAGGAGCCAGGGGGGTGGTGTGAGGATGTGTGAGCACACCGCCACAAAACCACAACAGCCCTCCCTATTTGATTGGAAAGACAGAATGGTGACATGGAAGCTCATAGATGTGGGGGCAGGGGGGCAATATTTTAGAGAATTGGCTATTCAACAAGGTACTTGCAACCCTGCCTTCACAAGCCCTGACTCAAAGGTTATTTACCTCAGGAACGCAATCCAGACTGTTAGTCAGGGCACCTTTTTGTCTTAAAGGGAACATCATATCGGTCCTAGGAGGTGCCCAGGGGACAGCAGTTGGTGATGCAATTCTAGCACTGGGGCAGTTAAGAGAATAGCAAGCCGAAATGGAAGAGAGGAGATTACCCTTTGCGGATAAACCACAAAAGAAAGAAGTTACCCGAAAGGAGATGTTATTATTATTAGGTTACTTTAGTTACACATTATTATTAGGATACTTCATCCACAAATGTTGTAATATATTGATAGATTTCCTCTTACTGATTAGGCTATTAAAAAAAAAAAAAAAAAAAAGAGTTTTCACTGTGAAATTGCCTCCATTTTTGTGAAAATAAATAAGTCCACATTATTATATGTGCAATCCAGCAAATTTGGGCGCCCACTATGGAAACTTCAATTAAGCCAGTGGAGATATACTCAAGATGTCTCAGGCATGTCAGATGAGTTAAAATGGTTGCAATTATATTAGTTTTGATTAACCCATTATGGCCCAGTGTCTTTCTGTTATCCATGAAGGTCTTATATGAGCTTCATTCTATTAAACTAAATTATTATCTGAGAGATGTTATTTGTAGGTTTTGACCTAAGACCTAGACTATGTCAGTTTTCTCGTTTCCACTCCATGCTTTGATATTTTTTCTAGCAGAATGATATAATAAATTCAAAGGATGAAGAGTTACATCCTGTGGATGTTATCCAAAGGATAACAGTTACAGTTACATTACAGCAACTACTTGCATCAACCGATATTTTCTCCAAAATGGGAATCATCCACTGCCTGGTGTACCACAGTGGTTCCCACTCGATTAAAACTTCTGTTGAGATTATTACTACTCTACTAGTCTATAGGATATTCACGGCAGCTCTGCTGTATCTATTTAATGAAGATTTTCGCTCTTAATATTTCAGTTCATACTATCAGATACACAGCAAAGTGGATCTATTAATTGTCTCAACTCTGTGGCTTATAGCCTAACCCTCCAAGGTGCCGATTTCAGTAGGAAGTAGTTGCAGCTAATATGACTTTCCATTCTGGAACGCTCTCCTGTCAGATGTCTGAGCCAACCTGTCTCTCAATTTTTTTTATCTTTTAATGTCTTCGAGACATCGAGAAACGCATAACAGCAAATCTCTTTATAAGGACTACCTACACACTACTACTACACACATATGGCTTTTGTAAGCCAATCTTAGCACAATATTGTGCTACACAACATTTTTAGCTATGCAAGGAAAAGCAGACAACTGTTGCAGGCCAGTTCTTAAGTTTCTAACAGGACATTTCTTTTAGGAAACTCTTTTCATGATTCTAAAGTTAATGTAATCTGTTCCCAAATAGTTTTCTTCTCATACATACCTGATTTTTTCCATTTTCCACTGCAATCATTAAATGACTTTGTATTAAATATGTCACTAACACTCATCTTGCCAGAAGGTAAAGCCCTCCACTTGGCTTAAATTCTGCTGGAAAACAATGGAGTGCAGAAATTTAAAGTAGAACAAGATTTTAAATGAGATAAGTAGACCACCAATCTTTCTGACATATCCTTCTCCCAAACAGGCATATCGTCTTTGTCTAGGGCTATACACCTTGAACATCTCAAAAGGCAGATCTGCTGCAAACGTGCAGATAGTATACATCTGTTTGGCACATGTGAACTAGAGCATGTGTATTCTCGTACAGGTTCTGATCATCCAGTCATGTTCTGAGGAGAGCATATACATTTTCAAGGGCTGTATCTATCCAATTCTGCCTGTAACAAACACCCAAACATTCTGAAATATCATTAAGACAGACAAGGCTAAAATTAAAACTTTAGAGAACAAAGGAAGACGGCCATGCATCTGCTCTTTAATGCTTTCCTAGGGTATATTAAAATAAAACAAATAAAAGTCAGTATTTTCACAAGTAGGCTATATTCTCTGGATTTTTTCAGCCACCACAACTGGATTCTCTTTCCTGATTTTTGCTGCAGCTTCTGCTTTGTAATCATATGGGCAGTTATGCTTGTCAGAATAACGGTGAAGTCCACAAAATAAGTTTCCACATCGGCAATCAAATCCTGTACAAAGAAATGGAAAAGCAACATCACTAGGAAGCTTCAGACTTAAACAAGCTATAAATTAAGGGCTTAGTCAATATAAAGGGGGTATGTGCATCTACTTCAATAAACAGAGTAAGTGAAATGAATATTTCCAAATATCATCTCTATTAAGGGATCTAACCTGTTAAGGGATCTAACGTTACGGATTTTGAAACAGCAAGCAAGTTTAATGGCTACAGATATTTCGACAAATTTAATCTAGTAAGAGGCAACTAATCATATAGATCTGTTCAATATTGACCAAGTGCTCTCATACCCGTAAGGCCAACCTTCTTTCTGCACATGAAACATCTGTTCTTCTTTGGTTTAGGCAGTTCAGAAGCTTTCTCTTCACTCTGTGAAGTACTAGGTTGAGATACCGATGGGCTTGGTTGAGTAACAACTGTTAAAGCAAGCAAAAGAAATAAAGGTTAATTTCTTCCTTTTCTTGATTTCACTAGCTACTCAGTAGCATGCTCACGTTTATTAACAGTTAATTACCCTCTACGAAGACCCTGAAGTTTATTGTCTGAAGTACTAAGTAGAATAGGTATTCTATTAACTTCCCTTTTATCTCTACAGAAAACAATCAAGTTTTCCCCACTGTTACATCATCTAGAAAATACAGGATACCTAGTGTTATCACCTGTATACACCTATATAAGTGTAAAGGCTTGGAAAGCACTCCAGAAGTTCCATGTACACACAACATTAAGAGTCATATGATTTAGTTTAAATTAATCCAAAACAATAACAATATTGTCACAGTTAAAGTTGTTGAATAGAGGAGATACTCGCGGAAAACAGTCAACAGGAACATATCTTAGAAACAAATGACATTTAGAGTAATGCTTTTTTGTCATAGTACCAAGTTACTCTGACACTATACCTGTCAAGTCAGATGATCTAAAACCTCAGTCAACCAGAACAGCTAACATTCTTGAGCTTCAAACCGCTGATTCTGTGATATACCAAGCATACTACTACAAACCACACAGCTCAAAAGAGCCCTTGTTTCAGACACTTTTTCAGTAATTTAAAGAAAAAAAAAGAGTACATATTTACATTGGATATCTGTATCCTTGTACTATATTCAACCTTAACAATCAAGCAGGTAGAGTCAAAATGACTTATTTTTCAATTGCCTTTGTCATGAACACTTCTGGTCAAATTTGTCACATTTTACTCAAGTTCTCTGTAGGATAAAAATGGGTCCTTCTGTGAACTTCTGTGGATCTGTTAAGTTTTATTTGAAAAATTAATTTTTTAATCAGTTGGTTTTGAAATCCTTTTTATACTCAAATTAGTGCAGAGGAAAGACAAGGGAGGTGCGTTTGTATACACACTTTAACATGTACAACCCAAGGAGTCTGTTCCTGTTCAGTTTTCCTGAACACTCAGTTGTATGATCATAGCATGGTTAGAGTTAGAAGGGACCTTAAAGATCATCTAGTTTCAACCCCCCTGCCGTGGGCAGGGACACCTCCCACTAGACCAGGTTGCTCAAAGCCCCATCCAGCCTGGCCTTGAACACTTCCAGGGAAGGGGCATCCACAACTTCCCTGGGCAACCTCTTCCAGTGCCTCACCACCCTCACAGTAAAGAATTTCTTCCTAATATCTGATCTAAATCTCCCCTCTTTCAGTGTAAAACCATTACCCCTCGTCCTGTCACTCCACTCCCTTATAAAGAGTCCCTCCCCATCCTTCCTGTAGGCCCTGGAAGGCCACTATAAGGTCTCTCCGGAGCCTTCTCTTCTCCAGGCTGAACAACCCCAACTCTCTCAGTTTGTCTTCATAGGAGAGGTGCTCCAGCCCTCTGAGCATTTTCACGGCCCTCCTCTGGTCTCCTTCCAACAGGTCCAGGTCCTTCTTACCCTGGGGATGCTAGAGCTGGACACAGTGCTCCAGGTGGGGTCTCACCAGAGAAGAGTAGAGGGGCAGAATGACCTCCCTCGACCTGCTGGCCACGCTTCTTTTGATGCGGCCCAGGATGCGGTTGGCTTTCTGGGCTACAAGCACGCATTGCCTGGTCATGTTGAGCTTCTCATCCACCAACACCCCCAAGTCCTTCTCCTCAGGGCTGCTCTCAAGCCATTCTCCGCCCAGTCTGTATTTGTGCTTAGGTTTGCCATGACCCAGGTGCAGGACCTTGCACTTGGCCTGGTTGAACTTCATGAGGTTCGCACAGGCCCTCCTCTCAAGGTCCCTCTGGATAGCATCCCCTCCTTCCAGCGTTGTCGAGCGCGCCACACAGCTTGGTGTCATCGGCAAACTTGCTGAGGGTGCAGTCAGTCCCGCTGTCCATGTCGCCGACAAAGATGTTAAACAGCACCAGTCCCAGTACCGACCCCTGAGGAACGCCACTCGTCACTGGTTGCCACTTGGACATCGAGCTGTTGACAACAACCCTTTGAGTGCGGCCATCCAGCCAGTTCCTTATCCACCGAGTGGTCAAATCCATGACTCTCCAATTTAGATACCAGGATGTCATGCGGGACAGTGTCAAACGCTTTGCACAAGTCCAGGTAGATGACGTCGGTTGCTCTCCCCTTATCCACCAATGCTGTAACCCCGTCATAGAAGGCCACCAAATTTGTCAGGCACGACTTGCCCTTGGTGAAGCCATGTTGGCTGTCACCAATCACCTCCTTATTTTCCATGTGCCTTAGCAGAGATTCCAGGAGGATCTGCTCCATGATCTTGCCGGGCACAGAGGTGAGACTGACCGGCCTGTAGTTCCCCGGGTCTTCCTTTTTCCCCCTTTTTGAAAATGGGGGTTATGTTTCCCCTTCTTCCAGTCAGCGGGAACTTCACCAGACTGCCACGACTTCTCAAATATAATGGAAAGCGGCTTAGCAACTTCATCCGCCAGCTCCCTCAGGACCCGTGGATGGATTTCATAAGGTCCCATGGGCTTGTGTACCTTCACGTTCCTTAGATGTTCTCAAACCTGATCTTCTCCTATAGATAGTGGGTGGTTCTTCATTCTAATAGACCCTGGCTTTGCCTTCTGTGACTCGGGTGGTGTGGAAAGAGCTCTTGCCAGTGAAGACCGAGGCAAAAGAAGTCACTGAGTGGTACTCAACCCCGTCCATGTCCTGAGCGTCCATGTTCATATGCCTATTACTACTAACACAAAACCTCACAGATCCAAGCCCCATTTCACATTTCACTGTAGGAGTTAACAAAGAGAGCCTCCAGTCAGTAGTTCATATTCCAGATTGCAAACAAGATTCAGAAGTGATCAACTTTCAGAGATAACAAGGAACTTTCAGTGCTCGTACGCAAAAAGGTTTATACAGGGAAACAGTATTTTCTTATACAATATTATAACTGTAACAGTCCTAAGGAGCAACTCAAACTCTTTACTAACTTTATTTTTGACATATTCTATAGATTTTTCTAGAAAATGTGAAGAGTTAAGCATCAACACTGTTTTGGCAAGTTTGAGGATAACAATACCATCCAGTCTTGGATATATAATATTTTTTCCATATTTAAGCATGCTATCGATAAAAAGCAAAGGTACGGCACTACAATCATTACTGCTATTAATGCTTTTCAAAGTAGTTTCTGCAGCTGCTTTTTTTTTTTTAATTAAAGAAAACAATTCCTTTGTCTTGACAATTAATATTTTCCAGATTAACAGATATAATTCTTTAAACTTCTCTTTAAACCCCAAGGAAAGCAGTGTTCAGTATCAGATAATCTAGTTGAGAGCCTGTGAGCAAAAAAAAAAAAAAAATCACGTTAAAAAACAGCAACACCACAGTGTAAGCCTGTTGGATACCACACACCTTAGCTGACAGGCATTAGCTATGGCAAAGAAATTGACTAAACTCCCAAACCAAGAAGCATGATCAAGCTCCTTTTAGATTTTTTTATTTTTCCAGTTTGTTTAAAATGAAATGCTAGTTGTAAACCATGGCAGATGGGAAAAAGGGAACATTCCAATTCTCTCCCCATCTCATTCTGGGGGAGCGAGCGAGCAGCTGCATGCTGCTTAGCTGCCTACCAGGATTAAACCACAACAGGCCTTTTTGGTGCCCAACGTGGGGCTTGATGGGTTGAGATAATGACAGGTTTGATTGGAAAATGCTAGATCAAATTTATAGTTGTTATTGCTGTTTAGCTATTAATCGTCAGGCTCCTGTGCTTGCCATGGGGCTTGCTTGCCTCACTGTATATAAGAGTCTAGTGCTCATTAGTGGCTGTGTTTTGCTTTTGCTGCTTGCTTAAGTTAAGTAAGTTATCATCTTACTCTGCTGTGCCTGGGAACATTTTGATAACAGCAATGGTGATGCACATGGGCTGGCAGATGGCCAGGGCATTGCTGCTGTACTGGACAGGCTGGAACTCCATGTGAAGTCAAGTCAAAGGGACTGTGACCTGTGGATGAGTCCACATGGGAGCATGATACTCTGGAAGCATCTGTGGCCATGGATATGTCTGCGCCACAGCAGGTATACTTCTGAAGATATTGAGGCCCAAAGATAAGCCCACACTGGAGAAGGTACACCTTGAAGCATCTGTGGCTATGGATAAGTCCACAACACAGCAGGTACACTCCTGAAGATATTGAGGCCCGAAGATAAGCCCACACTGGAGAAGGTACACCTTGAAGCATCTGTGGCTATGGATAAGTCCACAACACAGCAGGTACACTCCTGAAGGGACTGTGGCTATGGGTAAGGCCATGCTGCAGCAGGTATACCCCTGAAGAGACTGTGGCTCATAGATAAGGCTCCACTTGGAGCAGGTACACCCCTAAGTGACTGCAGTCTGTGGATAAATCCAAGTCAGAGCAGGGGCAAGGGGAGGAGTTCATTGCAACGTTAAACCCTATGGCCTGGTCCAAAGAGACCAAGGGTAGAGATTGTAACAGATATAACTTTAAACTGTTGTAACCTGTGATTTGAGTTGCATGTTATAGGAAGTACTATATCAGGAACCACACGAACCAACGGAGGATGAACCTCACAAGAAGCAGTGCACGTGCAGCAGTAACCCAATCTGAGTTCACTGAGCCATCAAGGCAGAGACAGCCTAGTAGATCATTCTGTGTCACAATACAAAGATTAAAAACAAATCCATCTAAGGGACAATGTTACCAACTACTACAAACTTACTTCCTCCTGTGTTGCATTGTAAATTTGGAAAAATTTACTTCACTCAGTCTGAAAATAAGATGCATCTTTAAAGCAGACAGAGGGGGAACAGGAAGGTCACTGATGACTGGACTTAAGCCGCAAGCCACAGCACGACAGCTGTTCAACCTATACACAGAAAGGTCTTACAAACAGAAAGAACAATGCTACTCTGAACCTAAAGTATTAAAGCCACAGTGACTCTGTGAGACTTCTTCCAAAAAAGTAATAACCACTGTAATAACTAGACTTTCAGAACTCACAGTGGTTTTCCTTACATAAACCAATACAGCTGGAACAGTTCATTAAGGACTGTATCCTGTGGGCGGGACCCATGCTGGAGCAGGGAAGAGGTGCAAGGAGGAAGGAACAGCAGAGAGGAACTATTATGAACTGACTGCAACCCTCCATTCCCCCTGTGTCACTCAGAATAGAGGGAGGAAGTAGAAGAGTCTGGAATAAAGGAGTAAAGTTGAGCCTGGGAAGAAGGGGGTAAGGGAAGGCATTTTTAGTTTTGTCTTAATTTCTTACCATCCTACTCTATTATTTTTTTCAATTGGCAATAAATTAAATTAATTTTCCTCCACTTGAGTCTGTTTTGCCTGTGACTGTAATTGATCAGCAATCTCACTGTCCTTATCTCGACCCACAAGCTTTTCCATTTTATTTTCTTCCCCTGTCCTGCTGAGGAATGAGAGAACAGCTGGATGGGCATCTGGCAGTCAGACACAGTCAACCCACTATACCTCCCCACATTTAAAGCAACCAGAAAGGGCTACCAAAGTAATACCAAGGAGATTTTTTAGAAGGCTTCCTCTATACTCAAGCAAATTATCCAAAATAGAACCCTAGCAGTTTAACAAACTGCATTGACTTCCACAGTACTAGGAAGCAGTAAGCATGCCAGTGAGGAGTGAAATGCTTGAGGGCATAAAAAAAAAAAATAGTTTTAAGCATTCTAACTACTTTTACATGAAAGTAATCCCCAACTCCCACCATGGAAGAACTGGGAAAATTAAAACAAAAGAAGGAATAAAGGTAATAGATAAAGAGAACCCTAAAGTCATCAGAAAGACGTACTGCAGAAGTGCAGTACCAGAACTGAAAACTATACTACAGATTACATAATCCTTATGCTGCACATTAACACAACTGACTTGTATATAAAGTTTGAGTCATTGAAAATAAGATGGACAGTATTTATTATGCTTTATCAAGCTTGAGAATAAACATTTTAGTCTTCAGAGACTGCAATTGCTATGCTGATCTAGGTGCCCATGATAAAAGAATAAAGAATAAACTGCATTTTTAATTTGATGCCACAGAACTGGGATAAAACTATTCTGCAGCACGTAACTAATCTCCCACATGCCCAACTCTAACAGGCACACTGAGTATCTTTACTCTTACATCAATATAACAGATACCCCTGTTTAAGTATCACACTGAAACACGGCTTGTTTTGGTTACCAACAAGACTTGATATCTGTTGCACATCTCAAAAAAGATACAAGAGTATCCTATTGGCAACAAGCACAGGACCAGCAGTTGGGCCCTCAGTCTTATTTTTCAAGGTAGACAGCTTCAAGACTTAAAAGATATTATTAGTTCCATTTCAGAATTGTTTCAATTGGGGACATCTACTCAAGCTACAACAGACATGGGAAATGGGAAGATAATTTTGAACACAAGAAAAAGTTGATATATCTGATGATTTTATTGACAGCCACAAAGGAACTGTCTACAAATAACACCCACAGTTAATTACTATAGCCACGTTTGAAAACAAATAAGAATCAGTTATTAAAACAAGAACCAAGCAATATAATCTATTTATCATCTTGAACCTTTAATATCTCATAAGATAGCTGTCTATTCAGCATCTTACTCAGAATATCATCTGTATATAGATAAAACCAGTAGCTATGATATAACATAAAGTGAGGGCAACCCATAAGAGGGTCTCAACCTGCATGTAGGACAGCTGTGACATTTAACATCAAAATAACTCATCATATTGGCTTGGTACAGAGCCAAAAGACAAGTGAGCTAACCATCATCTCGTGAATTTCATTAAATGTCAATTTTCAGGAATGGAAAGGGTAACCTACAACGTGGATTGAATAAGACTGCAAGTTAACAATATTTGGGGAAGATTTTTTAACACTGATTTTACACAAGACCATATGCATTTCAACTTCCAGTTCACTTTCTTTACAGGCAGCACTATTCCACAGCTGTGGCTTCAGAGTGATAACTCACCACACTGCTCCCTAAAACAAAACTATTACTGGGTTAGGAAAAATAAAGTTTTTGATATGCACGCTGATACTAATTAAGTCTGGAAACACTGACAGACCTGACATGAGACTCATTCAGAAAGGTAGTGACCAACAAAAGCCAAAAAATGCTAGAAATATGCTATGACTTGATACAATATGATTATTTAAATATACTTGTTTTCAGAACAGTTTGGGTTTAGTGCTCAATATGTAAGTCAGCTCTCTTGTATGGATCTTTTATTGCCACTTAAAAACCTCACCAACTTGGTAATGGTATTTCTCTGATGTAATTATCAACACAAGGAAAGCAAAGGAGTTAGATAAGGATTTTTTTTGCATTTAATTCCTGTAAGTTAGCATGGAAAAACCCACAAATATGAACAATATCTCTAGAATGCTTCAGGTATATTCTGACTTTGGTCAAGACTGGACTGGAATTCAATCCTTAATTAAAAAGTATGGAAGCATATCAAAAGCCTATAAAATGCATGATATAACTAATGCCCAATTATGGATTGGAGTTTTGATATAAAGGTCTCTATATTTCACTGACTTGTGAACAGTTCATTAGATAAGCAACTGGACTGAACACATGCCACAATTCAATTGCAAAACTACAACAAGCAAGAAAATTGAACTAAGAAACTACAAGTTACAACAAAATATACCATGTTAGACATCTAAATTACAACCAACTAGGCCAGTTATATCTGTCATGCCTTTCTTCCTTCAAATGCTAAGATACAATTAATTGCCTTCAGACCTGATTTGTTCTGAATGAGAATCCAGGTTACAACCTCAACCTGGGAAAAACAAAAGAAGAGACAAGCCTGTTAAGCTTCATTTTTGTCAACTTCAGAACCTTCTAGAATCAGATGCTTAAATCCCAACAGCAAGAAAGTATACTTTTAGTCCACAGACTTAAAGACAATTGTCCAGAACTAATTATTTAGAAAAAAAAGGAGAGAGACCTACTTTGCTTGAAGACTACATTGTTTGTTCCTGACTTACCATCTGATAGACAGTTATGAAATTCAATTGCCAGGGTGAGACTAGAGATGAAAGTAAACAGTCTTTTCATTAGCAGCATCATGACAGGCATTATCTTAAAGAATTACATCTCATAGAAAGTATTAACTTTGTTATGAGGTGACATGAATTATCTACTCTACTATTGTTTCAGCTCCTCCTCAAGAGAGACCAATGCATATTAGATGCTGCTGGAAAAGAGAAAGGGGGGAAAAAAAACAAAAACACAACCAAACACAGAACTAGCCCAAACACAATAGGGATTTATAAAAAGTTGAGGCCAGCTTTTCTTGGCTGCAAGACACTTACAGTACAATGTACTAGTGAATACAGCAAGCATTTGGTATAGCTTAAATTTCTGATAAATCCTTTGTAATCTAACAATAGTATATAAGGACATGTTTAATGACACTATTCTGTGCTATCTAAAATTTGCCCCCAACTTGATCAACTTCTACTTTTAGAGCAGCTGAAGACTGTTTCAAGAATTTATGGATATGTATTAAGGAAGACAATTTTGTTGTAGAAGTTTTTTCCAAACATTTAAATTTGATGGTAGTTTTTCCCAGTGATCTCTACACAAGCTTTAACAGAACTTTGACTGGTTTAAACTGAGTTTCAAGCTGCAAGATTATTATATTGAGCTGCTTTTAGGGATTTCTTCCCCTATTCTAATCAATAAAGAGTGCTGTGCAACAGTACCATTTAGTTGCCTTGTTATGAGAAAACGGATATTGAGTCAACAGAAACAGAAGATTGCCTTTTACAGTTGGCAAAGTGACAAATCCCTATTGGCAGTTTTAATAAGTCAAAATTCAGCTATTACTTGACCACTGCTACCACTTTATGTATTTCTTTCCTGCCTGTCACTTTTTCAGGTAGAAATTCATAACAAGAAAATATGGGTTTATAAATATTGTAACAAAGTATACATTTCTAAGTTACATACAATAAACCTCTTCAGATAACATAAGTTACAAGAAGCTGAAACATGTTAAAATATCCTCAGTCTGTACATAGCCAAAAAGGAATATAGTAAAAGCAATTGTAATTTAGCTCATGTCACAATTTTAACTTAACATGACTTAATTAAAATAGTAAAAACCTGTATACAAACACTGAGCTATTAACTATCAACTGTAACAGCAGTCTTATTGACAAAGATGCATCTATATAGCACTGAGTGGTACCTTCTGGAATTTTCAACTCAGATTTTCAAAACAACAACAAAAAAAGAGACATTTCATCTTCAGCTGTAGCGAACAGATTTTCCTATTAAACATCAGCTTTTAATGTTTTAAGACTGTTTCAGAACTTAAAATTAACAAGTGTCAATACCTATAGATATCAAACAAGTACATTAAGATACCCATTTGAATAAACTGCTGTACAATAAAACACGAATTCAGTCACTCACTAGTAGGTAGGGAAGCAGTCCCTCCCCACCAAGAAATACTTTACACTTCGAAGATTAACTACTACAGTTACAACCTTCCTGAACAGGAGTAAAACTTTTAAATTGAACATTCTCACTAAGCAATTAATACCATAAGTATTCTATATCCACAGAACAATGTTTTGGTTATATCTACTGATTACTCAATTAGTCCAAAAGCCTTTAGCAATCTTTGCTAGTACCTTAAATCAAGTATTCCCTTCTCCCCCACTCTCATCCTTCTGTAGAATAGAATTTATTAAGAACTCTGTTCTTCAAATGCAACAAACCATTTAGATTGCCACGAGTCAGCAGGAACCGTACTGCTAGATTTTATACAGAAATCAACACTGACTTCAAAATTGAATATCTTGCGCCCAAATACAATTTAAGTGTCTTACTTTTAAAAATTAAGGTTTGATAGCCAAAATGCTCCTCAAGTGTCAAATAATCTACTAAAATTGAACATATGTCTGAAAATTATATTCCGACACTAGTAATTTTCCTTGATTCTGAGGGTACTAATACTCAAGAAGCATCCATAATTACTCAAGACCATCACCACAAAGGGATATGCCTACTTAAGAGAAAGTAAATAAATTGTCAGCTTCTGTTAAGTCAGTTTTACCCAGTGCTACTCTGCAAACTTACCTGGCTCAGTCTCTGTTTTCAGTGATACTTTTTCCTCTCTCGAAATGCTCATTTCTGTCATTTGCTGCATTACAGGCAAAGCGGCAACAGGCACATTTCTGTTTATGTACAGTGAAATGGGTAGTTACATTAGTTTTGAGTTCATAATAAGAGCTTAAACTGTCAAAATCCATCAACAGATTACCTGATCAGTTATTATTGATACACCTGATCAGTTATTATTGATACACGTTCCTGACCTGTACTTCTATCTCTTTCCTAGAAGAAACTAGGCAATCTGTAGCAAATATTTCCTCAGATAAACCAGAAACGTCCTTGTAAATGCAGCAGTCAAACACCAAACACTATAATTAGTTCTCATTTATAAAGAGTCATAAAGCACTGTTAGGTGCACTGTCCCTTTTTCCTCTGCAGAAGCTCACTGTAATAGGGCAAAGTTACTGCAACGTTACTTTAACTTGCTATACACTCACAGTTCTTTCAAACCTCAAAAAATAATACTTTCATCTGGTGAAGGGTCTGGAGAACAAGTCTTATGAGGAGAAGCTGAGGGATATGGGGTTGTTTAGTCTTGAGAAAAGGAGGCTTTTATTGCTTTCTATAACTACCTGAAAGGAGGTTGTAACAAGGTGGGTGTTGGTCTCTTCTCCCAAGTAAGAAGTGATAGGACAAGAGGAAATGGCATCAAGTTGCATCAGGGGAGGTTTAGATTGGATATTAGGAAAAATTTCTCCACTGAAAGTTATCAAACATTGGAACAGGCTGCCCAGGGAAGTGGTTGAGTCACCATCCCTGGAGGCATTTAAAAGACTGTGTAGACGTGATGCTTATGGATGGCAGACTTAGTGTTAGGTTTACAGTTGGACTCAATGATCTTAAAGGTCTTTTCCAACCTAAATGAGTCTGTAATCTTACCTGGATTTTTCAGATGTGCTACTAGCAGTACCTTCACAGTTGTTTAAGCTGGTGTCTGCTCTCTGTACAGATGCAGAGTCTGAGGTAGGACTGTTTGAACCACTAGCTGTCCCTATATAACAGAAATTTAAGAAGTTAATTATAAGCAAAGTATAGAATACAAGTTAGTCAAGTAGTTTTGCATACAGTTATGAACCATTTCCAATCATTACTCATTCAACTGCATCTTCTTAATTAAAGACAAATTATATTGTTAAAGACCAAAATACAGGGATTGTATAAGAACACACAGCAGAGGGTAAGCAGAAAAGGAAATTAAGGCTCAACACCAAGTGGGTGAGAATGTATTACACAAAAATGCATTTTTATTTTTACTGTGAAGTATTATTCCCTTTGATATACATAGTTTTAGTACGTAGCTATTGGAAGAACTCCTGAAATGCATTCTGCATTTCCTCTCATCACCAATACATTACATTTTCAAGACACACACACAAAAACCTCAAACCTTTACCCATTGGGCTGATTCTACCACTATTCTGCTGTCGCTGAAGATGCTCTTTGTAGCAAACAGAACACATCCCGTTTGTCCTAGGATTTCCATAAAATCCACATCCTGTACTACACAGCATGGGCCCTGGGGTCTGGTTTGTCTCTTGAGCCATTTCAATGCTGTAAATAAAGCCAAGAACTGCATTAGGAACTGACATTTCACCAAAACTGATTACAGGGTTATAGAATTAAAGTAGGTCTGCTTACCTTGCCCACAAAAAGTGATATCAGCATTTTTAAAGATGGCTATATGGATGTTAATATATAATTCAATACTTCAATTGTATTGATAAGTAACATCGTTATTAACCTCTAAGAGAGGTAAAAAGCGTTATCATAGTGTAGTGGGTTGACCTCGACTGGATGCCAGGTGCCCACCAAGCCACTCTATTATTCCCCCTCCTCAACTGGACATGGAGAGAAAAGTACAACAAAAGGCTCATGGGTCAAGATAAGGACAGGAAGAAAGCACTCACCAATTACCATCACAGACAAAACAGACTCGACTCAGGGAAATTAATTTAATTTATTGCAAATAAAATCAGAGTAGGATGACGAGAAACAAAAACAAATCTTAAAACACCTTTCCCCCATCCCTCCATTATTCCTGGGCTCAACTTCACTCCTAATTTCTCTACCTCCCCCCCTTCCCTGAGCAGGGCAGGGAACAGAGGTTGCAGTCAGTTCATCACACATGATCTCTGCCCCTCCTTCCTCCTCACTCTCTTCCCCTACTCCAGCATGGGGTCCCACCCACAGGAGGCAATCCTCCACTAACTGCTCCAGCATGGGTCCTTTCCATGGAGTACAGTCCTTCAGGAACAGATTGCTTCAGCAAGGATCATCCACAAGTCCTGCCAGCAAACCTGTTCCTGTGTGGGATCCTCTCTCCACAGATCCCGCCAGGAGCTTGTTCCAGTCCAGAGTCTCTGCAGGGTCCCAGCCTCCTTCAGGCACATCCACCTGCTCCAGCATGGGGTCCTCCATGGGCTGCACACAGATGTCTGCTCCACTGTTAACCTCCACGGGCTGCAGAGGGACAGCCTGCCTCACCCACAGGCTTCACCATGGGTTGCAGGGAAATCTCTGCTCTGGTGCCTGGAGCACTTCCTCCCCCTCCTTCTTCACTGACCTTGGTGTCTGCAGAGTTGCTTCTCTCACATATTCTCACTCCTCTCTCCCAATTTCTGTTGCGCAGGGTTTTTTGTCCCCCTTCTTAAATACGTTATCTATCGCAGAGGCGCTACCACCAGTGCTGATTGGCTCAGCCTTGACCAGTGGCAGGTCTGTCTTGGAGCCAGCTGGTATTGGCTCTATTGGACATAGGGGAAGCTTCTAGCAGCTTCTCACAGAAGCTACCCCTGCAGCCCTGCCCTGCCCCCTCCCCCAACCTTGCCACGCAAACCCAATACACATAGTAATACTGAGAAGTAATATACTTGTCAGACAATGAGCTGTGTGTTATGACCAAATTGAATTCCACAGCCAACAAAAACTTTATTACCAACCTCTGAGCACTTACAGGGTAGAAAACAACCCACACACAGCTAGATAGGTAGAATAAGCAAGACCAAGTTTGGGTCTACTAAACAATTCTGGTAATTAGCATAGCTTATCTTTGCAGACTCCAAAAGAACCACCCCACTTTTTCAGTAATGTTGATCTTGTGTCATTTTGATGCTAATCCTATTATTAGTTCCTACTTTCACAACACATTTGGTAAACAGAACAAAAAAAATAATATCACTGAAGTATGGGCAACAGTCATTTTAAAACTGTATATTGTATCTTTAGGAGAAGTTTCCATAACAAGACCTTTAACTCTGCTTAAATTGCATACGAAGCCCAATACTGAATATTAACTGGCAACAACATGCATACAACAAGCCCTCAAAACAGATGATCAAAAAGCATTTCTGAAATAAGCTTAGACCAGACCTTACTCCTCCAAGAAAAATAAAACAATTTTAGACTGTTGAATACATTCATTTACACAGCCTATGCATTTCAAAAAAGCCAGTTAAATCTTTTGTCTTAAAGATACAGGCAAACTCCTGCACCTCCCAAAGGTAGATAACGCTAACCCTCATCTCTGACATCAACTGCAAAAGTTAAGAACAAAAATACTTCACCTTCACCAGTAGTTAATCTCTGCAAAACAAGGCTAGTAGAAAAACTGATATAGTAACCAAATCCTTAGTTCTCAATGGCAATAAAACCGGAATATCAAGCGATCTACTACAAATTGAGGACACAAGAATATCGCGCTTGTCCTCCAAAAATTTAGATTTAGTGGAAGTACTGCCTATGGCACTTGGAGACGTTTTAGTGAAAAGGCTAGATTATTGCCTGCCTTTAAGGGCAGCCACAATAAGGGATATTTGTCTGCTGATGCTCATGAGAACTCAAGCATACCAAATGCTAATTAACTCTAGTGTATAAAGAAATCATTTTTAAAACTTAAAAAAACCCACCCCAAACTACAAGCCGTAACCATGTATCTCAACAGTATGACAACTGTAATTGACAGCAGCATTTGTCTAGTTAATCTAAACTTCTGGGATCAAAGTAAATCAATAGCAGGAGAAAAGAGTAAAATCTGCTTGCCTGCTGGTGTTCATGGGACTTCGATTTATACCTTTGTTTCAATAGTACAAAGCAAACTCACGCTTATTCTGATATGCCTCTCAACAAATTGCAGTTTTACAGCCATACACCAGTCAATGGACACAACAGAAAATCTAGGACCTAATAAAAACGAAACACATTCTAATCTTTATTGTAGCTCTATGTTATTATAATACAAATAAAGACTGTATTTCAGCCCCTTATTATGCAGGTACGATCAAAGTGCTACCACATACGCTACCACCATCAATTTAAATTGATTTGCTCCGATTTCAAATTAGCATGTTTCACCACTTACTAAGCTTAGCTTTAGGTATTAATGCTGGTATTAACATATTACAAACAAGAGTCTTCGTGGCTCCTTTGTCAGCACAGTCTTTCACTACTTGAAATACATGCCCCTAATTGAAAGACCAAGTTGTTATCCAATGCTTAAGAAATTGTGCTTTTTCACACTTTTTACGGTCCAGGTATCACCTGACTAGGCTATAATACACTTCCAAAACTTAATCTACAAACCAGGACACTAAAATATGTCATTTAATCTTTTGAACCAACAGTGAAAGTGAAGTTTTCGGAAGAGACAGATTACAGACTTCTCCAGCTCTTCCCTACAAGCTTTTCTACCAAGATCAGTAACTAGCTAAGGCCTTACAAATTCAGTTCTATTCCACTGGAAAACTACCTAATACCATCACATATCTGCTCACCTGAACTTTTCTCAGAAACTTGGGTCACATGGATGAGCACATTAGCTTCCGCCTGTCAAAAGGCTGCAGTGTGACAGGCTAAGCTAAAGTCTCAGACACAAAACCTTGTCAACAGGGGCCTCTGAAATCAGCTTCTGTTTATATCTCTGAAGGCTGCCAACTCCAACAACCCACAGAACTGAAGCGGCTGAGCATACCCCAATTGTAAGAGGAAAACATTAAATTCGATTAACATGACTACAGCTTCTTTTCTAGAGGAAAAGGGAGCGCAGATACTTCAATCAAGAAAATGCAGCATCATGAGGTAGGCATCTCAAACAGACATTTTCATCTCTTATTTCACAGCAAGAGCAGAAAACAACTGGCTATGATCAGAGACCTAAGAGATGATTACTCTCTCACAGCCTTACAAATACATTAGCCAAGCTTTTGGTTGGGTGGTTACAACCAAACCTTTGCAAAAACATATAAAGATCTCTTCTGCCTCCAAAAGGAGAAAGTCAACCCTCAGAGATGTCCCTGTTAACCCTAACCTCCCAACATAAAAATGAGCTATCTTATTCAGCGTGTTAACTCACAGTAGTTTACGTCACTGACCTTCACAGTTACTTGCAAATTTACCCAGCTAAACTAAAAAGTGAATGTAAATACTTTATTATTATTAAAGTTAACAGTCTCATAACTAAGACGTCTTTTTAGTTCCAAATTACAGCTAAGCTGAGGCATAGCAAAGTTTAATAAGGGCAAATATTTAGATTATTTGAATGATCAATATAACTAAGCTTTCTTGCACACCGAGTGCGCTTCCAATAAACTACAGCTGAATCCTAACACTTATGCACTGTGTGAAGCGCATAATAAATGCACTTAAAGTTATCCTAACACTTAATTTAATATAATAAAGGGAATACAAATACAAACTAACTTTAAATCAATACTAAAACCTTGGAATTGAGTCAGACATGGGGATAAACTGGCTGGTTAAATAAATACTTATTTATCTGAATATTCTCAGCTAGAAAATGGACCACAAAAATCCAAAACCCAAACAAACCACAAGGGGACAGATGGGATCCACCCAAGGGTACTGAAGGAGTTGGCGGAAGTGCTCACCAAGCCACTTTCCACCATTTACCAGCAGTCCTGGTAACCAGGGAGGTCCCAGTTGACTGGAAGATAGAAAATGTGATGCCCATCCACAAAAAGGGCTGGAAGGGGGATTTGGGTAACTACAGGCCTGTCACTCTGACCTTAGTGCCAGGGAAGGTTATGGAGCAGATCATCTTGAGTGCCATTACGCGGCACATACAGGACAACCGGGTGATCAGGCCAAGTCAGCATAGGTTTATGAAAGGCAGGTCCTGCTTGACTAACCTGATATCCTTCTATGACAAGGCAACCCACTTAGTAGATGAGGGAAAGGCTGTGGATATTGTCTACCTGGACTTTAGTAAAGCCTTTGACACCATTTCCCACAGCATTCTCTTGGAGAAACTGTCTGCTCATGGCTTGGACGGGCATACTCTTTGCTGGGTAAAAAAATTGGATGGAAGGCCAGGCCCAAAGAATGATGGTGAATGGAGTTAAATCCAGTTTGCAGTTGGTCACAAGTGGTGTTCCCCAGGGCTCAGTATTGGGGCCAGTTCTGTTTATATCCTTATCAATGATCTGGACAAGGGGATTGAGCACACTCTCAGTAAGTTTGCAGATGACACCAAGTTGGGCAGGAGTGTCAACTGCTCGAGCGTAGGAAGGCTCTACAGAGGGACCTGGACAGGCTGGATCGATGGGCCAAAGGCATGAGATTAAACAAGGCCAAGTGCCGGGTCCTGCACTTGGGTCACAACAACCCCATGCAACACTACAGGCTTGGGGAAGAGTGGCTGGAGAGCTGCCTGGTGGAAAAGGATCTGGGGTTGCTGGTCGACAGCTGGCTGAATACAAGCCAGCAGCGTGCCCAAGAAGGCCAACAGCATCCTGGCTTGTATCAGGAATAGCGTGGTAAATGTGACTAGGGAAGTAATTGTCCCCCTGTACTCGGCACTGGTGAGGCCGCACCTCGAATACTGTGTCCAGTTTTGGGCCCCTCACTACAAGAAAGACACTGAGATTGTGGAGCATGTCCAGAGAAGGGCAACGAAGCTGGTGAGGGGTCTGGAGAACAAGTCTCATGAGGAGCAGCTGAGGGAACTGGGGTTGTTTAGCCTGAAGAAAAAAAGAGCCTGAGGGGAGACTTTATCACTCTCTACAACTACCTGAAAGGAGGTTGTAGAGAGGTGGGGGGTGGTCTCTTCTCCCAAGTACCAAGTGATAAGACAAGAGGAAACAGCCTCAAGATGTGCCAGGGGAGGTTTAAGATGGATCTTAGGAAAAATTTCTTCACTGAAAGGGTTGTCAAACATTGGAACAGGCTGCTCAGTGAAGTGGTAGAATCACCATCCCTGGAGGTATTTAAAAGATGGGTAGATGTGGTGCTTAGGGACATGGTTTAGTGGTGGTTTTGGTAGTGTTAGGTTGATGGTTGGACTTGATCTTAAAGGTCCCTTCCAACCTAGACAATTCTATGATATTTCAGGTATACACCTCTCTAACAGTTTTCTAGGTGAAGCAAAAAGAAGTAAATGCGAAGAACACAGATCAAACCCATGAATTTCCCAATGACAATTAAATCCAGCTCAATGAGTCAGACAAAAGGGAAGGCAACGCCAAGTGCTCAAAGCATGGTTCGTTTCAGTCGTCTCCCCTCCCCGGACACCGGAACATAAAAGACCCGTAGGCTGCCGGGCTAAGGGGGGGGGGGAGAGAAGGGAGAGAAGAAGGGGAGAAGGAGGAGGTGCCAAGCCGGAAATGTGGGAGTCCAGGGCATGCCGCGCCAGGGCCTCTCACAAACCCCTGAATCATGCTTGGCACCGGCTGCTGCGCGGCTCCCCTCACCCCTCCTCTCCCAGCGAGGGCCGAGGAAGCCTCAACGTCTAGCTCCCTTTGTCTGCCCCACTAAAGGGGAGTAGGATGTGCGCCAGCCTGGCTCGCGGCCTCCCTCCGCAGCACCCGCCGCATCAGAGAGTGAGAGGAAGGAGACTACCAGGGGAGGTGACACACGCCCCGCCACCCCTCGCCTCGCAGAAGGCAACAGAAACACCGCGGGGAGGCCCAAGAGCCCCCCGCGACGCTCCTCTACGTACACCGCCACCACGCTAACAGCTCTCAGAAACTGAGACCGCACCCCCCCCCCCCCCCCCCCCCCCCCTCAGCGCCCGCGTACCTGCTCCTGGGAAGGGGGGTGGTGGGGTGGAGCGAGAAATCCCACGGCCGATGTCGGAGGCGCTGCAGGTGGCTCCGGACTGTTTCTGGGAGAGCGAAGGGCGACAGGGTGTGGGGCACGAAGCTGGCAGCGCCACCACCGCTTCCCTTCTGCGGCAGCAGCGCGGAACGAGACGCGCAACGCGCAGGTAAAGAACGAAAGGAAGGCACAAGAAAGAGAAAGAATTAAGGAAGGGTAGAAGGAGAGACCCGAACCCGGCAGTCCGCTCGCGTCAGCTCCGCCTCCTCCTGGCTGCTGCTGAGGCCTGCACGCCCGCGCGCTCCCACGCGGAGGCGGCTAGGGAGGGGGAAGAGAGAACGAGGCACACGCGAGGTGGCTCACGGTACCGCCGCCATCGCCTGCGGAGTCACCAACCTCCCCCTCCTCGAACCATACAGGAATAGATAGAGACTCCGCGCGTAGTCAGAGAACGTTGTCTGCCCTCCAGGGAGGTGGGGAAGCGGAAGGAACCGTGTCCAGAACAGAGACAATTGTCTCCCGCGACTTCACCCCGCCCACGGGAATGAAACGGGGCTATGTACAAGGAGATAGAGAAAACAAAGCCTTCCCCCATTCACTTGCTCTAATAACAGATACCTCCGCCCCTAATTAACGATTCTGTTTAAACTTGCACGTGCAGCGGTGTCACAGGTGAATTATCAAGAGAAGTCATCGTTGTGGGGTTAACTAAAAGGGTTTTATTAATGATCAAATGATAGTTAATCGATGATTGAATTAAAAGGTAATCAAACGGTGATTAAGCAATAATTGAATGGTAATTAAACTGATTTGACAATTATTTAAATAATGATTTAAACAATAATTTCGACAGAGGTTAGACAATGATTCAGACAGTGGTCAAATACTCTACTACTAACTACACTTCCAATAATTAAGCTATAGCTGGCTATATAAACGTTGCTAGCATACAATATACTTTTAGGATTAATGTAGAACGTTGCTTACTTTGTTATAGATATCAGATGCTGGGTAAGGGGTCTCAGCCTCAAGGAGTAACCTTAAGAGGCATCCCTGCTCAAGGGGGAGATCACTGCCACACAGGAGAGCTCAATGGGCTCAGAGGGGCTACAGATATTTATAGTGTAAAGTGATTGACTTGTAGTCAAACACCCCTTTGGTGTATGTGCAGGAGTGCAGCTGTAGCAGTTTTAGTTTTGTCTAGTCCCAGCTCATGTTACCTTAAGGCAGCAATTAAGGACTCTCTAAGACTCAATTTTGGAGTGTTAGAAAGCAGGCATTTATTGCAGTGCTGGGCACACAGGGGATCACTCCGCATAGTGCACGCGCCAAGTTGCTCAACTACAAAGGTTATAAGCAATCAGAATATACATATTCATTACATTTCACAGAAATGATTAACATATTCATATTATCACCTAGAACTCATTAATATATGTAAATGCCCTTGACACATGCATATCCATGTCCATTGGTGGTCTTCCAGGGTCCTCTGGTGGCCATTGATAGTCTTCCTCACCCTGTCTGATAATTGAACTCGGTCTTCGTGCATACTCAGTTTGTCTTTTGGCCTAGTTTGCAACTCTTGTTTTCACAAAACTAGCTTATTCTAGCATCTCTCCCTATCTATTCTACTCAAGGATATAATGTCTCAAGGCTTCCTTTTATCAAGCTAAACCTAGCAGATGTTTAACCCATCTGCTTACAAAGTATTTCAAACTTAGCCATATTATTCCAGTAAGGAGGGAACCATATGTTCTTTTTAACTCGGTATCAGTAAGGCCTGAGGAGCCTTCCACCCCAGCATTTTGAGCTGTTCAAGGCTACTGCATCACTCAGGCTGGTACTGTTAGCTCCTGATAAGGCATGGCCTAGACTCCTTAGTTCCTGAGAAGATCTGGCCTAGCACAATTCTCAAGGTTTGCACATCAAGGCTGATTTCAGCCAGGCCTACTTGTTGGCGATGCCTGAACCAGAACACTGTTCACTCAGAGTGGGTGCATCTGTCACAAGCAGCTGTTTGGTTTTTTTTAACCTCACACTCCCTTTTTAGCTATCTTCTGGATTCATTGGCTATTGTCTACTTATACTTTTATACCTAAACAACTATTAAGGCACTAGTTGGCTACTTTTTTAGGTAGGTTATCTGACTTAATGAATTGGCTGCAGTGATAAGTCAGTTTTAAAAGAAATGGGATAATTCTGCACTTGATGGTGGATTTTTTCTATGAGATTATAGTATAAAGAAATTCTATTTCTTGTGAGTTTTACTGATTAAAAATTCTTAAATTTTGAGTGTTTATAAACTGTATTTATTAAAAGCAAATGAATCTCTACGGTATATAAAGATATCAGATTGAAACATGTTTTCCAGACATTTGAGAAAGTAAGGGAGTTGTTGTATATGGGATAAAAATCTTTGTTCTATGGTCTACCTGAAGGTTTGCTGTCTTTCTCACATACTTCATTGGTTGTGACCACCTATAAACATAGGGTGAACTTGATATCCAAACTTTGACTTGCATTCAGATTTGCAAATTTGTAGGTCACTGAAATATTAGATGAAATATTTCTATATTTTTGCATGTTCAAACTTTAGATCAGACTTTGTATCTATTGGATGTTGATAAAACTATGTGTTCAGAGGATGTAACACTGACCTAGATAGATGAGACAGAAAGGTTACACCACTGTGGAGAGAGGAAGTTAAAAGGGCATGCAAGCCTAGAGAGCACTGGAAGAAGAAAAAGAAACCAAAGGAAAGAATAAAGCTTGTCATTTCAGACTTCTTGCTCACTGTGGGAGCAACACAGAGTAGCTTATAGTTTCAAAACACTATTAGTAGGTATAGGAGAGTGATTACTTTGTCATAGTAAATTAAAGGCAATTAAAATATTTGTAAGGTAGTATTTATAGGAAATGGAAGATAAACATACCATGCATACATGAATACATGTATCTTAGGAATAGAAGATCATCTGTAAAATTTAAAGCTGCTTTAGATAAGTGATCTAGATAATTCAACTTTGCTTAAATGCAGTTTTACCATATTCTATTGATTTTCTGAGGCTATAGTATATTGGAGAATATATGTATTTATGGGCCTCTTTAAACCATTTAATCTGAAGAAAATAACTAGAATTAGAAGGTATAGCTTTATGGGAAGTACACCACTGAAATCATTAGAAAAGACACTTTTTGCCTGACATACCTTCTAGAGCTGATCTCTTTCCTTGTTTGTCAGAGGGATGTCTCCTGAGACCCAAAAGCTTCTATCAGAGATAGATAAAACTGTCAGGTAAATGGAATTATACCATGCTGAAGGACAGCAAGCTCTGCAGTACAGGACACTAATAATGGAGCTCCAACTGTCATGGTTTGGGCCAGCTTGGCCAGTGACAAGACAACAGATGCTCTCCCCCACCTCTCGTTCCAAGGAGAGAAAGAAGAGGAATGAGTTTAGAAAAAACTAAACCACTTTAATGAAAAATTAATATTAAAATCAAAAAGGAAATAATGAAATAGATGCCATATATACAAATACACACAAAACCATATCAAGCTCCCAGGGAGATATCACTGGCAGGCACTGTGAAAGTTCCAGACTGGACTCAGTGACAAATAAGAACTGGAACACACTGACCAGGAACAAAAGGCAAATGAGCTGACAGGGTCCTCCTCAAACACCAGTCATTGAAGAAAGAGAGCCATCAGAGAAGCGGTCCCTTAGAGAACAGCCAAAGAAAACAAGCCAACACAAAAGAACCAAAGACAAAAAGCCAACCTGACTCTTTTTGATCCCTCAGCTTTTATACTGAGCATGGGCAGATGGGATGGAATATTCTATTGGTCAGTTTGGGGTCACCTGACCTGTCCACTCCTCCCCACAGGTGCAACCCCTCCATGGGGTAAACAACCAAGTCAGCTGACCCTGGTTGCCACAGCAACAAGTGTAAGCAAGAGCCTCCTTCACTGAACAGAAAGTTGGCTCTGCTCCACCCCAAACCAGGACACTGACACATAAAGGCAGCATGTAGAGGATGAAAGCAGAGACAGGCTGCAGAGGAGGAATTGAGAAACGTTGCCTAGGCATATAGGGATGGTATCAGGAAAGTTAAAGCTCAGTGGGAGTTGAGACTTGCAAGGAATGTCAAGAGCAAAAGGAGGAGCTTTGTTAGGAAAATTGCATTCCCTAACGATTGTACCAATTAGTCTTTATAGTATGAAATTGTATGAACTTTCCTAATAGTACGAACTTATATTACCTTTTTAAGTGATATATATTTTACATTGTATACTGCAGAAACATGGTTAAGTCAGCGTAACTAAAGGGCCCCATCTCACTGCAAGGAGAAGGACAGCCCCCACTTTGAAGATAAGGACCTTTTGTTTCTTGTAATCTTAAAGCCATCCATGAAGAAGAAAGGATACTCCTGGACTACTGAGATAATGCCAGTATCCTAGCCATGTGTAAAACTGCATTTGGGTTTCCCAATTTGAATGGGACACCTCGTGTGCATGAATAAAGAATTACTCTTGCAATTCTATACTTTGTGTCCTAGCCTCTCTCCTCAGTCAGCATGGGACAGTTGTGAAATTTTCATGACAGTTTGGCAACCCAGGTGGGACTTAGCCAACTGGCCTGATCCAATGTCTCACTACTGCCCGAACCCTGACGATCTGCCCTGCTGGCCTGTGGGTGAGTTCACCTTGAGATACTCAGGCACAGGGGTAGTGGAGCATGGATCTTATTTGGTGGTAAGGAAGTGTTTTTTTTGTAATAATGGAAGGAGGACAAAGCATAGTGAAGAAGTCACCAGAAGATGAATTGTTGCAACACTGGAAATCTATTGATGGGACACCTGGGTTGCCAAAAGCCCAAGCTATAGAACTATGTCAGGAAAATTGGCCAGAAGTGACTACCTTTGGTGATGCGGACCAAACATGGTCATGGTCTGATTGTTTTGATAATATTAAGCTGAGCTATTTACACCAGCAATTAGAAGAGCAGTTCCCATCATAAATGGATTATTGGTATGTCTGTGATAATTACAGGTATCAAAGAAAATTTTCCCCTCCGGAGCGGAAGATAAATAAAAATCTCCAAACAAACGGGGGAAAAAAAGAACTCTCTGCATTCCAGAATTTACCCTCAGCTAGCAGCTCCACCTGCTTATCCTACTACCCCTTCTCATGCCTCAGGTTTGGCTTCTGCACCAGATATTGCTACTGCTCACAGCCTTCAAGCGCCTCTCTGACAAAAAATTATAGGGCTGGGAACCTGGTCAGCTTGCTGCAGGTAAAATCCATGTGCCATTTGCACCCACCCAGTGATTTGGTGTTGTGGCAACAGCAGATGCCCAGATTGCGGGATGATCCGGAGAAGGTGGTACAAACTATATGCACCATTTTCCGCATTTATGACCCTACATGGGCTGATGTGCAGCAACTATTTGAGGCAGTCTTTACTCTGGATGAGAAAATTAAAATTTGGGAAACAAATCGTAGATGGGCTAGGGAAGCATCAGGAGGAACCCCATGGCCAGCTAATGACCCAGCATGGGACCCCAGTTTACCAGCCAATAGAGATATGCTGCAAAGAGCGAGAGGGGGACTGTTAGAATCCTTAGAACTGTCAGAAAGACAGACTGTAAATTGGGATAAGGTCCAAGAATGCCAGCTAGGTAATACTGAACACCCATCTGAATATTATGCCTGATTGGTTAAACAAGTGAGAATGTTTGGAGGGATCAACCCTGAAAATGGACTCTAACGGTATCTTTCTTTGTAGATCAGTCAGCCCCAGATATTAGGAAATATTTTTCTAAACACATGCCAGGATGGCAGGGCAAAGGATTGGATGAAATAGTCAGCATCACTACATTTGTACTTAATGGAAGAGATGAAAGACAGCTAAAACAAAAAAAGAAAGAACAGGAACAAAAAGCTAGTCTATTTGCAGCAGCATTGAATAGCAATCCTAGACTATAAGGGGGCAGGGATACAGAGGTCTCCAAGGCAGAAGCAGAGGGAGACATTTTAGGAACAATGGGCCTTGAGGAACAGGAAACTATTGTAATTATTGTGGACAACAGGGTCATTGAAAACAGGGCTGGAGCACCTATGCTATGAAGACAGGCTGAGAGAGCTGAGGTTGTTCAGCCCGGAGAAGAGAAGGCTCCGGGGAGACCTTATAGCGGCCTTCCAGTACCTGAAGGGGGCCTACAAGAAAGCTGGGGAGGGGCTGTTTGCAAGGGCATGTAGCGATAGGACGAGGGGCAATGGTTTTAAACTAGAGCAGGGTAGGTTTAGATGAGACATTAGGAAGAAGTTCTTTACAATGAGGGTGGTGAGGCACTGGAACAGGTTGTCCAGAGAGGTGGTGGAGGCCCCATCCCTGGAGACATTCAAGGCCAGGCTTGATGAGGCTCTGAGCAACCTGATGTAGTTGAAGATGTCCCTGCTTACTGCAGGGGGGTTGGACTAGATGACCTTTAAAGGTCCCTTCCAACCCAACACATTCTATGATTCTATGATTCTAACACAGGAATGCCTAGTACTTCCAAAGGGCTTCCCAAAAAGACCACTCAGTCCTAAGGTGCAATCTTTCCCTGCTGAGCGACATGGGTAAATTTGATTTTGCACAGGATTGATGGTTAGTGGGGACCTATTGTGCAGATACTACAGAAGCTTCTGAATATGAAATATTTTCCCCCTCTTCTTATGAGGATCTGGTCTTAAACCTTTCAGTTGATAGACATAATTATCCCTGTCTGATAGATACAGGGGCAACCTTTTCTACTTTAAATGTAAAGCCTAAACAAGCAAAAATAATTGGTGATGAAAGGACAGTAGGAATAGAAGGATCTGTGCATACTGTACCATGCCTGGATAACTTGAAAGTACAAGTGGGACCTCTCACCACCTCTGTCCTGGTTTGAGCAACACAGGACTAATTTCTCTTCTAATGCTTGGGAAAACTGCACTTTTAGAAGACTCTAGTGTCTGAATTTGTGAAAATATTTACTTTCTAGCCAGCTATGTATCACGTCCCACTCAGTAAGGAGGGGGAGTAAGTGACTCAGATTCATAAATCCCTAGTGGCGCAGCTGTGGAATAATTACTAAATTGGCCAAGAATACAAAAATACAGCATTGTTCACACATTAAGGAAAGTCATAAAATCAAGAGGCTTCTGAGGTAGAATACAGCCGCAGCTAGCACACGAAGAATGCAACATCTGCAATTCCCTGTACAAGGTTGTTTGCGAAACTACACGAGGGATGGAACGGAACACGCTTGTTCCGTGGCCTTCCCTTGTGACGAATAGCAGATATGGGGACGAGATGGTACTACGGAACTGATAAGCGGCCTACACGCTACCCGAGCCAACATTTCGTCAAATGTTGATGAAATGCTGTCCTTTTGTGCGAACTTTGCTCACCACAATGTACCAAAACACACCTCCATCCCGGAGGCTATCCGCCCCCGAGGTGTGAACACTCCTCCTTGAATACATTAATCATAATAAAAGTACGTATGACTAAAGTCACTCAAACTCCACTTTGAAGATAAAAAATAATATAAAAATAGCCCAAGAGAGAGGGGATGTCAGGGAAGACACCATCACGAAGAATTCCACCGCTGATTTCTGGGATCAGTCGACGGGCTGAGCCTTTCTTCCCCCCCGCCATAGGGACGCCTGTGGGTAAGACTTCGATTACACCGAGTGCTTTCTCGGGGACTTAGAAATTTCTCTAGAGAATCTCAACCCTACATTTATAACCAGGCTGTATCGTTTATAATTTTGTCGCGCATTTGTATACTTAACAATATCTTTGTTTGCACGTGCTTTGCAGACAGTGTATTTATCACCGGCAATCCTAAAGAACCTGTATATCTGTTGTTTAAATACACTGCACTGTTTCAGTAGCTAGTCGTTTCGCTTTCTCACTGAACGCGACCAAAACTTGAGAGTGGCCGTGCTAGTTCAGGAGCACGACTAGACTGAAGGTGCAGCCCACTATTAGTGTATCCAAATCGTAACAGTTTAATACATATTAAACGCGATTGGACTGATAGTGGTGAATTGGGCATCACTCAGAATTTAAACCCAGCTGCACCTAGCCTCCCACCTCGGTGAGGAGTGTTAGAACACAAGGGGGTTTATTTTCTGCCAAAACCGCTTGGCCCCATTTCACGCAACAGAATTTTGGCATAGTCGGCAGGATTGCCATGGATAAACTGCTGCAAAAATATGATTGTGCCCCTTCCCAGGCCGGGAAGGAGTGGGCCCAAAAAATTTTGGAAGAATGAAGAGAAAGTGGTGGAACGTATTGAAGAGTGTCGGGCTTCACAGAAGCTCAGAGCGGGGAAAAGCAAGGGTGTGATTTGTGCTGTGTTAGGCGCCTGTTTATCTTGTGCACAACAAGAAGCTAGAGAAACCCCTGCTCCTAATCTGATTTCAGCTGTAGAATATGCAACCCTGAAATTGGAGAATGAGGTGCTGAAGTCATCATTAGCCTTGCAAAAGGAGACAGGAGAAAAATTAAGAACTCAAGTTGATAAGCTTGTGAGTGAGAATGAATGTTTAGGAAACCAGAATGCTCAACTTAAAATGTTATTGGAAAGGGTGACTGGGCTCTTAGATAAAATGCAGCCCTCGACCCAGGTCCAACAGATTCGTAAGTTAATGTGTTATCCAAATTCCGGAACCCAGACCGGAGATTTTTTGTCTAATAGTGAGGATGACGAAGAAGATGAGGAGGAAAGGACTTTTACTTTGAAATCCCAAGTTTTTCCTTTACGTCCTCTGGTTAAAACTGAAACTGCGGTTGATGACGATGATGAAATTCACACCACTGTGCGTACCGTTCCATGGACACCAACCGAGTTAACAAAAATAAGGGAGAAATATTCAAGGCGACCAGAAGAGTCATCTGTTGAGTACGTGTGGCGAGTTTCTTTTGAAGGGGGGGACAGAATTATGCTGAGTGAGGAAGAAGCAGGAGACTCTTGGGGACCAGGAGTGTTTTTAACCACTATGCCTGGGGATCATAATTATTCCCTAACTGCTCGAGCAGCCTATTGGGCAGGGGGTATGGATCCGCGAGAGAGGGGGGAGCCATTAGAGATTAGAGCTACAGGCTACTCTGATCTGTTTGCGGCTGTACGGAAAGCAGCTTGTCTGCAAGCCATGTATGACAGAGAGGAATTTCGGAAATCCCCAATGTCAGCCCCTATTGACCCCGATCGATTAGCCCCTCTCATCCGTGGTCTTCCCGATTGCCTGAAACCATTCCTTGTTCTCACTCAAGATCGTATACGGGATGCTCGGGGTGCTCATGGGCGGGGCCGTCGTCACTACATGCCCACCTGGAATGAATATGTACAGGAAATAGACCAATATGGGCGCCGAATGGGCTGGGCCAGCCTAACTAGTGAAAAATCCTCCGAACACCCCCGAAAGGTTCGCCAAGTCCGAACTCACACTCAAAACCCTAAATCGGAGGAAAGGTTTAAGCCTGATAAGGACCGGAATGAGTTGTGGCGTAAAGCCCTACAATTAGGGGTGCCCCGACAATTCTTGCATGGTGTCCCTACGGGAGATCTCTGTACACTGGTCCAATCTCTAACTAGAAAGAATAATTCGGCTGGGGAGAAAAGTCTAACCAGAGAATCCCCAAGCTGTGAGAAAATTGTGCCTTCTGCACCGGAACGTAACTTGATTGATTTGATAGAGTCCCAGCCAAAAAACTCCTATCCCCGGGGAGGGCAGTGAGCCACCCTGTCCGGCAGGTACTAGCAATCCAATGGCTCTCTCATAAAGACTCCGAACCTGTTATTGTCATTCCTGTTGGACCCCGGAAGATATTGATAAATTTTATTATTGATACCGGAGCCCAAATGTCTGCAATCACTAACGAAACAGCACAACTTCTAGGTATAAATCCCACCCGACGCAGAGTCAACTTCACAGGAATTGATGGTGTGGTAAAAACATGCCCCGTTGCAAAAATTAACCTCTGGTTGCCGGAAGAGCAGCGAATGACTAGGGCAGAAGTGTTAGTGGGTGCCTCACGTACTAACCTCCTAGGATTTGACGTGCTGCGTGGGCGAATGTGGAAATTCCCAGATGGAACTGTATGGAGTTTTGCAGGACGCAAAAAAGGATTAGACACAGTTAAATTGGGCCTATTACAAACATCTATACCTTTGCCTCCCTCTAAAATTACCAACGTCCGGCAGTATCCACTGCCTGCAACTGCACTTGCAGGAGCAGACGGGGTGGTATCAGATTTAGAAAAAAGAAACATCATTAAGAGGACTCACTCAGCTTATAATTCACCGGTGTGGCCAGTAAAGAAACCAAACGGGCAATGGTGTTTCACAGTAGATTACCGAAAGTTAAACGCCAACACTGCACACCTGACAGCTGCGGTTCCGAATATCACGGAAATTGTGACAATGATACAAGGAGCTGCCCATCCTTGGATGGCTGCCTTAGATGTAAAAGACATGTTTTTTATGATTCCCCTCCTTGAGCAAGACAAAGCGCAGTTTGCATTCACGTGGAAAGGAGTCCAATATACCTTTAACCGACTTCCACAAGGATACAAACATTCCCCCACCATTGCTCATAATGCTTTAGCTAAAGTGCTATCAGAGATTCCTGTTTCACAGGGATGTACAGTATACCAATATATTGACGACATCTTAATAGGGGGAGAGAACCAAGAAAGTGTACAAGACATGATGCAAAACATCCGAAAAACATTATCGGATTTGGGATTGGAAATTCCAGACTCAAAGTGTCAGGGACCCACACAGGAAGTTAAATTCCTGGGGGTCTGGTGGATTAAGGGAGCTGCTTCTGTCCCTCAGGATACCCTGAAAAAAATAGAACATGGACAGAATCCTTCCAGCACGAAGGAGTTACAGCAAGTTCTGGGAACTTTAAGTTATTGGCGTAAACACATCCCTGGCTTTTCCATCATTGCTCGCCCCCTTTATTGTTTGCTCAAAAAAGGTAAATCCTGGGAGTGGACTGAACAACACACTAATGCACTAGAATTGCTAATAAAGGAGCTAAGGTTATTCCAACAACTTGGCCCCATACATCCAGCTGACCCTGTCTATGTAGAATGGGGGTTCAGCGAACATGGTTCTCATTGTAACTTATGGCAAAAGGGACCAGCAGGACCGGAGAGACCATTAGAATTTAGCTCTCACTCCTTCAATGATACTGAGAGCAGATATTCAGACCTTGAGAAGGGTTTACTGTCCCTGGTGCGAGCATTGCAACGAACATAGCAGATAAGAAGAGAACAGAGTGTGATCATTCGGGGCCCATTTCGCCTCCTAGATGTGGTCCGTAAAGGGACAGCACCACCAGCCGGCATTGCCCAGAAACCCACAGTTCGAAAGTGGTATGCTTATTTAGAAGGCATTAATGAAATCATGCCAATCTCTGAAGGTAGTATCAAAGTATCCAAGCTCCAGAAGGATATAGATGGTGCCCTATTGTTCCAATCCCCACCAAACAGACCATCTCCGATCCAAGAAGCACCTCCTCTGAAAGAAGGCAGTGATCTTACAGGAGTGTGGTTTACTGATGCGTCATCTCACCGTGAGAACAATAAGTGGAAATACAAGGCCGTAGCACTGGAAGTAGCAACGGGGGAAAGAGCAATTGAAACAGGAGAAGGTAGCGCACAAGTAGGGGAACTCAGAGCTGTCCTACTAGCTGCACAACATGGGGCCACCTCCATTTACACTGACTCATATGCTGTTTTTAAAGGAGCCACTGAATGGATAGGACACTGGGCAGCCAACAATTGGCAGGTGAATAGAGTCCCAATCTGGGAGACAGATAGTTGGAAGCAACTGCTGGAAACAGGAGGACAGAGAGCATTGCACATTGGTTGGGTAAAAGGCCATGATCGTTCGAACTCGATCACTGCTCAGTTCAACCAACAGGTAGATAGCCTCACGCGGCTGCAGCAAATTGACATTGTAGATGATGGTCGGGAATGGGAATGCTTACTCGAATGGTTACATATTAAGCGTGGCCACACAGGCCATGCTGACCTGTATCAGGAAGGTCTAGCCCGGGGGTGGCCTGTGTCGGTTAAGCTGTGCGAACAAGTAGTAACTGCCTGTTCACAATGTCGCCTACGACTCAATAAAGATCATCCGAGTAAGGCGCCTCCTTTACACATTCGGGACAAGAAAACATTGTGGCATTCATGGCAGATTGATTATATTGGGCCCTTGAGATCATTAGGTGAGAAAAGATACGTCCTAGTCGGAGTGGAGATTATCTCTGGCCTCACTATGGCCAGCAGTTTCAAATCAGCTACTGGGGACAACACAGTGAAAGGCCTAAAAGGGTGGTTCAGCACACTTCCCCTTCCTGAAGAAATCCAAAGTGATAACGGTTCACACTTTACCGCTTCGGTGGTACAAGATTGGGCCAAAGAAGAAGGGATTCGATGGGTATTTCATACTCCCTATTATCCTCAGGCTAATGGCATTGTTGAACGCACCAATGGATTGGTTAAGCGTTTTGCAAAAACTCATGAACCTGGTTGGCACTTGCGATTGGATGATGCCATCTATCAATTAAATAACAGATGGAGTGGAGATGGCTGTCCTAAAATGAAAGCTTTCTGTGTATCTGCCGATATCATCACTCCAAAAGTTCCCAATGAACCACAAAAATACCTAGGACAATTTCACCCTGGGCAACCTGTGTTAGTGAAAATGCCTCAAATTGGCACAGTACCAATGGTGCTAGCTACTCCCAAAAACCCCCATGCATGGGAAGCCAAAGACTGTTCAGGGAAGATACACCGGATCAGCACCCGGTGGATCTCGCCCTCTTTTTAACCCCGTCGGTCGAATAAGACCGAGCAGATTTTCTTTTCCTTTGTGTCTTACAGGAACCTTGGATGAACTGTACGTGGACAGACGCATTGGCCTATGCTAACTCGAGCATCTCCAGGGAATCCTGACATTGATCCTGGCAATAATATTATTTTTGTTATGTATGGCCATCTGGAGGCCTAAATTTTAAAATGACGAATTGGCAGATGGAATTGATGCTATTCAGTTTTACCTTTTTACTCCCTGTTGTTTGTAGTCAAAGAGACCCAGAATGGCCATGGTCTCAAGCTTATGTTAAACACAATGCGATGGCAGGAACAGGAAAAGGAAAATTGAGCCTGGCCACTCTAGTCCTACATGAAGATGAGGTGTTTTTAAAACATGAGATAGATCAAAACATAGATATAGTCGAACCTGACCCAACTCCACAGACTAGTCTGGTTCCACTGCCACTATCTGAAACCCCCGACAATGACACCTTATTGAGCGGACTTAAGAATCTGCCCCTTGATGATGAGCTTTGGGATAACGCACTGTCACGATACACTGCAAGCACTGAGACACTAGAAAACATAAGGGATTTAAATCTCTCCACTCTGGTTATACAAGGAAGTGAAGTATATTCCAGAGATAAATGGAGTTGGAAAGACTCACTCCAAATGGCTAAGCTTGAAGCTGCCCCAGGAAAGAAAATACAAATTGGTTGCCGAGTAATCAATGGGTCTGCTCACCAGAGACCAACTGTAATTGAAACCATCCATGTAGACTCTACTAAACCGGACAAATACAACACTGATTGTTACAAAATTATAGAGCCAAACTCAGATTGCTGGCACAATTTCACCTTTATCAAACCTATCGTAGTGTATTGTATTTGGGGCTACAAAGGCACAGAATTGTTATTTGAATTTATGATTGACTCAAATACATCTGAACCTGATGAAATGAATCCAGAACCTACACCCCCACAAACTCTCAAGGGTGTAGCTACTCAGCCCTCCATTAGTCTAACTCCTTACACCTTTAACATTGGCCCTTATGCCATTAAACACACAGGTCAACAACAGATACTGTTTAACCCAACATATTCCCTCAAACGAGTAGAATTGTCAATGCAGATTAAAATCTCTGCGATCAAACCCACCTGCTCACCATTCCTGAGTACATCTTATGCAGGATGGTCAGCATGGTTAGGCCGACAAACTCTTGCCACTTCACAATGACTGAAGAGGGATGTGACTGGTATCTTAGGAACAGGCCTGGGAGTCTTAAATAGTATAGATGCTGAGATACTTGCCAACAAACTAGTCACAACCACTACTGATCTGGACAAATTAAGACATCCCCTACAGTCCTCTCTATCAGCATTGGGAAATCACCAATGGCTTTTATCGAATATATTGCCTCAGTGGGAAGAAACAGGTGAAAAAGACCATCAGCTGATCACAAATGCGCTTGGTACAACCCAAAACAATGTTTCCTTGGCCCTTAGTTGTATCCAAGCCCAACTGCGGATGCAATCTATGACAGCCGCAATCATAAGGGAAGGTGAAGAAGGCACCTTGCCCACCGAAATTCGAAAAGTAATATGGGATAATGCAATTGAGTTTGAGAGAAAATTTCAGTCCTGGTGGTATCTGGTTAATTTCACCTATGATCCCACTGAGAGCAAAGCCACAGCTTTTGTCTTAACGATACGCAATGCCTCAGTATACACCATATACCCAATCATCGCACTGGGGTTGAATCACCATGGAGCTATACTCCATCCGGTAGAGCACAGAGTGTGGGCACAACAAAATGAGAATAAATGGCAAACTGTTGATGTTGACGCATGCATTTCACGAGATCAACAAGGATTCATTTGTGAGAGTAATACTCTCAAGGCACAAGACATTTGTCTTGACACCAACCAGAATGTTTGTCATTTTGAGATACAACCTGATGAAACCCCAGAAACTGTGCTTGTATATATTGGGAAAGGGTGTGTTTGCATGAGGTCTCCCTGTAGTCTTGTATTCGTAGATGACATAGCAGTAGATATAAGTAATAACTCAAATCTTTGTGTTTGTAACTTTACTAACATCATTGGATGTGACTTCAGTTATTCCGCTCCTGTTACGTCTTTTCAATTGCTACAATCTAATTACACATTGATTCGAGATTTGCTGCCTACCCCTATCGGAATGAATCTCTCACTGGTGAAGAAGTTGCTACAACACGATGAATTGAAGCGACTGTTGAAAGAGGCACAAGAAAATGGACAAAGAACTCTGATTACTGTCCATCATGATATGCACTATCTGGCTGAACGAGCGGTTTGCAAGATGCATGAAATTCTTATTTGTTGATGATGCTTATCCTCAGTTGCAAGCGGTTGGTATGACAGATTTTTTTAATCTCTTGAATTTTTAAAATCAAGATGCTTTTCTTGAACTAAGTCTATAAATATTGCTTTTAAATTTTCCCCAGAGTGATTATTTGTTAGATACCTGCTTTGCAGCAATGGGGAGAAGCTCTATGAACTCACCCCATCCAATATCTTCAAGGGCAGATTAAGGAAATGTTTGATACTGTTTCTTATGACAATGTGAGTTTGTTTCATATATAAAGATTTAATTTTTCAGTTATTGGTCATTTGTTTGACTATGAGAAATGACAATGATGCTGGCTTAGATAGAGACAATGCGAAAAGGAAATTTGTTGTGGAAATAGTGTTTAAAAGTTAGGAATAAAATAAATTAAATCAAGGTTTTTTTTTTCCCACTGGAGATGTTAAACATTCACAACTTACACTATCCCACTGTCAGCCAGGACCATTCAGGATCACTGAAGGAAAAATAAGAAGCTGGCGGGTATGGATTTTCCACCCCAAGATTCCTACTTATGCTAAAATATCATAGTTAAATCCTCTCATACAATGGCCTAAATAACTAAAATTCATTAATTGCTTAATCTTTTTTATGTGTAATAGAAATAGAAAAAAAAACTCCCGTGAACAGGAAGGGACTTCAGGTTTTGATTTCAGATATTCTAGAATATAATTTTCTTGTTTCAGACTCCTACATGCGTTCATTTATCTTGTTACCCATAATGCTATGATATGCACCACCAAATTATTCTTAATTGTTTTAATCTTTATGTTAAAGGAACTAAAAAAATAGCCAGTTGTAAAATAGGTGCTATACCTTATTGAGCTTACATAGCTATATAGCTAAAGTCTTTTCACGGTACCTTAATGAAGAACCTTATTTTTTACTAGTCTGATGCCATGTGTCTGTAAACATGAAGAAAATAGTTACCATAAAAATTCTTTTGGATTTTGATCTGTTGCTGCAGATAGAATAATGGCCATGCTTTCTTAAATTCAGTAAAGTTGGTTTACAGTCACATTTCCATGTTGCCTGATCAATGCTATACTACTCTCTTAGCCCGCTTCCATCCTCCCCTAGTCCTTAGATTAAGGAAAGCAAATTGTTCATCCATGCATAAGTCAGTTTGCTCTTATGAGAGATTTGCTGTTATGCGTTTCTCGATGTCTCGAAGACATTAAAAGATAAAAAAAATTGAGAGACAGGTTGGCTCAGACATCTGACAGGAGAGCGTTCCAGAATGGAAAGTCATATTAGCTGCAACTACTTCCTACTGAAATCGGCACCTTGGAGGGTTAGGCTATAAGCCACAGAGTTGAGACAATTAATAGATCCACTTTGCTGTGTATCTGATAGTATGAACTGAAATATTAAGAGCGAAAATCTTCATTAAATAGATACAGCAGAGCTGCCGTGAATATCCTATAGACTAGTAGAGTAGTAATAATCTCAACAGAAGTTTTAATCGAGTGGGAACCACTGTGGTACACCAGGCAGTGGATGATTCCCATTTTGGAGAAAATATCGGTTGATGCAAGTAGTTGCTGTAATGTAACTGTAACTGTTATCCTTTGGATAACATCCACAGGATGTAACTCTTCATCCTTTGAATTTATTATATCATTCTGATAGAAAAAATATCAAAGCATGGAGTGGAAACGAGAAAACTGACATAGTCTAGGTCTTAGGTCAAAACCTACAAATAACATCTCTCAGATAATAATTTAGTTTAATAGAATGAAGCTCATATAAGACCTTCATGGATAACAGAAAGACACTGGGCCATAATGGGTTAATCAAAACTAATATAATTGCAACCATTTTAACTCATCTGACATGCCTGAGACATCTTGAGTATATCTCCACTGGCTTAATTGAAGTTTCCATAGTGGGCGCCCAAATTTGCTGGATTGCACATATAATAATGTGGACTTATTTATTTTCACAAAAATGGAGGCAATTTCACAGTGAAAACTCTTTTTTTTTTTTTTTTTTTTAATAGCCTAATCAGTAAGAGGAAATCTATCAATATATTACAACATTTGTGGATGAAGTATCCTAATAATAATGTGTAACTAAAGTAACCTAATAATAATAACATCTCCTTTCGGGTAACTTCTTTCTTTTGTGGTTTATCCGCAAAGGGTAATCTCCTCTCTTCCATTTCGGCTTGCTATTCTCTTAACTGCCCCAGTGCTAGAATTGCATCACCAACTGCTGTCCCCTGGGCACCTCCTAGGACCGATATGATGTTCCCTTTAAGACAAAAAGGTGCCCTGACTAACAGTCTGGATTGCGTTCCTGAGGTAAATAACCTTTGAGTCAGGGCTTGTGAAGGCAGGGTTGCAAGTACCTTGTTGAATAGCCAATTCTCTAAAATATTGCCCCCCTGCCCCCACATCTATGAGCTTCCATGTCACCATTCTGTCTTTCCAATCAAATAGGGAGGGCTGTTGTGGTTTTGTGGCGGTGTGCTCACACATCCTCACACCACCCCCCTGGCTCCTACTCAAGCCATAACTGTCAGTGGGGGTTGTGATGGGTTGCACCTGGATTGCTAAGATTGGCTTACAAAAGCCATATGTGTGGGTTTTTTAGACATACCACAGCAGCTCTATCAAGTGACATGTGCATCTGTGTAAGTTGCAGAAGTATTTGAGCAGGTTATTATTCATGTACTTCTTAAATTCAGTGTGTTCTGGGTTCAAAAGAATATTAGAAGCTTTTTTAAATTAAAAAAAAAAAAGTTTTAAATGTATCAATTGTACATGCAACAATTGTTGGGTATGGAAAACCATACCCAACATGACTCCTGTAGACTTTAGTGGGAGCTGGAACTGCTCTTGGAGGGCTGCTTCATCATTTTTAATTGTACTTGGGTGTAGGACTGTAGTGTTCTTGGGTGTATTGCATGGGCTCCATTATCTACAGCTTTGTATAATAACTAGAAAGGGCAGGATAGTTCATTGATGCTTGTCTGGTAATATCACTTCTGTGTTATAATGGAAGGGGTTTCTGTGATGGATGAAACGTGGATTTTTTATATAATCAAGTATAGTGTAGACTAGTATTGTAGTAATGCCTCTTCTCATCTGTAAATAGTTGTGTATGTACACAAGATACTACTTCTGATTTTTATTGCAGTGTTCAGTCAGTTTTTTAGTTCACTATTAAAAGCATCAGGCTTTTGCTTTAACTTTCTGTTCTTTCAGTTTAGTTATCAGATGTGCAAACGTGTACAGATAGTTCAATACTTAGGTATTGCACATAATCACACTATCCAGGATCTATGCTCTGTTGTGTTATGTAAGTAATAAAAATCATGTACAGAAGGGAATACTTTTTGTAATAGTTCATTGGTTTTAATTATTGCTGTAACTTGAAAGTGGCCCTGTGGAGGTTGGGATACAAAGCTAGTACTAGATTTGTATAGGGTTTTTTTTGTTTGGTTGGTTGGTTGGGTTTTTTTGCTTAAACCTGTCTGTCTAACCTCCTTATTTCTTACTTTGACATACTGACTTGTTTAAGATAGCTTGTTGAGGTCTGAGAAGCATGAACAGCTGGAATACGGGTAACTCCTTGATGACCAGACAAAGATGTCCGCAAACAACAATGTCCTTAAGGGGAATGAAGGAAATATTAGCAGTGAACTTTAAATGCTTGTCATTTGTTGTGGGTTTTTTATTTGGTGTGTGTGTTGGTTGGTTTTTTCTTCCTTTTGGCTACAAAAGTTATTTCCAGTGGATCTGTTTTAATACAGCCGGTATACTGACTACATTGTTTTGTTCAAATCTTCGCCAGCAGGCCTGGGCAGAGTTGTCAGGATGTGTATCCGAATATGGATGTCACATATGCCAGACTTACCCTTCCCAAGGAGAAACAAAAATACAGAGCACACAGCACATGACTTGGAAGAAGCTATCTTCAGTGCTGAGTAATACATAAAAATTGTTTATATCAGAACTGTGGAGAGAGAGAGAGGTGGGGGAGAGCATCTGTCGTTCGTCTCAGTGGCCAATCCGGCCCAAATCACGACAGCATCCCATCTAGTAGTACTAACAGTCAAGGGATATGTTATTACTGCTGCCACTATGTCTACTTCTGATAAGGGAACGAGAGCATGTTCTGGGCCTTCATGTGCCAGGATGAATTTTATTTTTTTAATTGTGGAACTGTTTTAAAGCATCAAAATTATCATTTGTCCACCTTTTTGTATTAAAGTAAAATCAACTCAACTGCACCATAAAAAAGCTTGTTCAGTTTGGGGTTTTTTGGTTTGGTTTGGGTTTTTTTTTGTTTTGTGAATGCACCTTGGAACTGGATATTTGAGTTCAGACAGTTATTTTGGGGTGTTTATGTGGTATTGCCCGTACCTTGGGCACCGTCTCTCGGAATTTATTAATAATCACACCCAGTCTATGGTGGGGAACAGGAGAGGTGCCCGAGGACTGGAGGAAGGCTGACATCACTCCAATCTTCAAAAAAGGCAAGAAGGAGGACCCAGGGAACTACAGACCGGTTAGTCTCACCTCTGTCCCTGGGAAGGTAATGGAGCGACTCATTCTGGATGTCGTCTCCAAACACGTAGAGGAACAGGAAGTTATTGGAAGTGGTCAGCATGGATTTACCAAGGGCAAATCATGCCTGACCAATCTGATAGCTTTCTATGATGTTATAACGGGTTGGCTGGATGAGGGGAGAGCCGTAGATGTCATCTACCTTGACCTTAGCAAGGCTTTTGACACTGTCTCCCATAACATTCTCATTAGGAAGCTGAGGAAGTATGGGCTAGACGAGGTGACAGTGAGGTGGATCGAGAGCTGGCTGAGTGACAGAACTCAGAGGGTTGTGATCAGTGGCACAGAGTCCAGTTGGAGGCCTGTAACCAGTGGTGTCCCTCAGGGGTCAATACTTGGTCCAATTTTGTTCAATATATTCATTAATGACCTAGATGAGGGGACAGAGTGTATCCTCAGCAAGTTTGCTGATGATACCAAGCTGGGAGGGGTGGCCGACACTCCAGAGGGCCGTGCTGCCATCCAGCGTGACCTGGACAGGCTGGAGAGCTGGGCAGAGAAGAACCTAATGAGGTTCAACAAAAGCAAGTGTAAGGTCCTGCACCTGGGAAGGAAGAATGCTAAGCACCAGTATAGGTTAGGGGCGGACATGCTGGGAAGCAGCTCTGAGGAGAAGGACCTGGGGGTCCTAGTAGACAGCAAATTATCCATGAGCCAGCAGTGTGCCCTTGTCGCCAAGAAGGCCAATGGCATCCTGGGCTGCATAGGGAAGACTGTGGCCAGTAGGTCGAGGGAGGTCATTCTCCCCCTCTACTCTGCACTGGTGAGGCCACAACTGGAGTACTGTGTCCAGTTCTGGGCTCCCCAGTTCAAGAGGGACAGGGAACTACTGGAGCGAGTCCAGCGAAGGGCAACCAAGATGATTATGGGACTGGAGCACCTCCCTTATGAGGAAAGGCTGAAAGAGCTGGGACTCTTTAGCCTGGAGAAGAGAAGGTTGAGGGGGGACCTGATTAATGTTTACAAGTATCTAAAGGGTGGGTTGAAGGAGGACGGAGCCAGGCTCTTTTCAATGGTTCCCAGCGACAGGACAAGGGGCAATGGGCACAAGCTAGAACATAGGAAGTTCCGTTCAAATACACGGAAAAACTTCTTTACGGTGAGGGTGACAGAGCACTGGAACAGGCTGCCCAGGGAGGTTGTGGAGTCTCTGTCTCTGGAGATTTTCAAGACCCGCCTGGATGCAGCCCTGAGGGATGTGCTTTAGGCAATCCTGCTCTAGCAGGGGAGTTGGACTAGATGATCTCTAGAGGTCCCTTCTAACTCTGAAGATTCCGTGAAGGGGGGGGGGGGGGGGGACACACGACACACACACACTTTTCCCAGCTCTTTTGCCTCCGTTTTCTCCTTCGGGCCAGGTATGACAGCTTTTGAGAATTTTGAATATCCGTGGGATGCTCAAACCAGCCTCGTCCTAGTTTTATGTCTCCTGAATGCATTCCAGGTCTTGTTTAAGGTTAAACAGCTATTTAAGACTACCACCCAGAGATCTGCCCCGAGGCTGGATAGCCATGGGTGGCATGGCATGTGGGAGAACGTGGGCAGGTACCTAGAGAACTTCTCACCTCCAATGGTCTGGGACTTCACCCCTGAACAATTGCAGGACCCTGATAAAGTGGTAGAATATCTGAAGGGAAAATGCTGTGGCTATTCCAGAGAGGCACAACTCGCCGCGCTGTGCTGGGCCCTGGCCAGTATCTACCAAGCACTGCTCAGTGTTACACAGCACCCTCAGGGGGAAGAGATGGAAACCAGACCGACCGACAGACACTGCGGCTTCTGCAACCCCTGCGACAGCCGCTGCGGCTTCTCCAGCCCTGGTGGCAGCCACTGCAGCTGAACCAGGGAACCAACCCGTGCCAGTATCAGTTGCCCCTATACAAAAGAAGTAGTATACGAAGAAATCAGTTCGCTTAGTAAGGGATGACGATGAGCCAGGGCCATCACGAGAACAGGAGGAAGAGGCAGAACCAGAGATAATCACCCGATCCCTATCCCTGAGTGAGCTGCGGGATATGCGAAAAGATTTCATCCGACTTTCAGGCGAGCATATTGTCACCTGGCTGCTCCGGTGCTGGGATAACGGGGCCAGTAGCCTGGAATTAGAGGGTGGGAAAGCCAGGCAGCTGGGATCCCTGTTTAGGGAAGGCGGCATTGACAAGGCGATTGGGAAGAAGACCCAAGCCCTCAGCCTCTGGAGGCGACTCCTGTCAGGCGTGAGGGAGAGGTACCCCTTCAGTGAAGATGTTGTATGTCACCCAAGCAAGCGGACCACCATGGAAAGAGGTATCCAGTACCTGAGAGAATTAGCCGTGCGGGAGATGATTTATTATGACCTGGACAATGCACAGTTACCCACAGACCCCGATGAGGTCTAATGCACAAGGCCCACATGGCGGAAGTTTGTACGGAGCGCACCATCGTCATATGCCAATTCATTGGCAGTAATGGCACGGAAAGGCGAATAGGGACCAATGGTGGATGAGGTGGCTGGCCGTCTCCTTGGTATAGACTACCTCAGGAGAGGGTATTTTAAGGACCCGAAAGGGTACCGGTGGGCCTTTGGCATAGCTGCCTTGGAGACGGAGGAAGCTAAACAGTTGTCTACCTTGCCTGGTCTCTCGGAGAACCCTTCTGCTGTGGGGTTGTTGAGGGTCGAAGAACAACAGGTGCCGATTGCTACCACAACAGTGCATCGGTGGCAATATCACACTAACCGAGACAGACTGATTCCCATCCATATGGTTGTCCATGGTGGTCTCCACAGGCTGCAGGGGAATCTACTCTGACACGTGGAGCACCTGCTCCCCTTCCTTCTTCGCTGACCTTGGTGTCCGCATAGTTGCTTCTTTCAGATTTTTCTCCCTCTTCTCCCTCACCGCTGCTGCATCATGTTTTTTACCCTTTCTTAAATATGGTATCACAGAGGTGCTACCACCATTGTTGATTGGCTCAGCTTTGGCCTGTGGTGGGTCCGTTTTGGATCTGGCTGGAACTGACTCTGACATGGGGCAGCTTCTAGCATCTTCTCACAGAAGCCATCCCTGCATACCCCCCCCCCCCCCCCCCCAATCACACACACTACCAGAACCTTGCCATGTAAACTCAATACATCCTACCCTTCACCTATGTGAATCGTATATTTAAGAATTATCATCAAAATATACATTCATCACACAGTCTTCATGGACATCAACAAAACTTGCTGGACGCAGTTTGGAGAAAAGGAGGCTGAGGGGCGACCTCATTACTTTCTACAGCTTCCTGAGGAGGGGAAGTGGAGAGGGAGGTGCTGACCTCTTCTCCCTGGTATCCAGTGACAGGACACGTGGGCATGTTTCAAAGCTGTATCAGGGGAGGTTCAGACTTGACATTAGGAAACATTTCTTTACCGAGACGGTAGTCAAATGCTGGAACAGGCTTCCTAGAGGGAGGTCGATGCCCCCTGCCTGTCAGTGTTTAAGAAGCTTTTGGACAATACCCTTAATAACATGCTTTAAGTTTTGGTCAGCCCTGAAGGGGTCCAGCAATTGGACTGGATGATCGTTGTAGATCCCTTCCAACTGAACTATTCAATTCTGAAAAAAAATCACCACACCAAAATCAAAGTACCATCATTACAACACCGACAGAGATCAACAGTTTACACACACTCCACCCCTTGTCACTTTACAACATTACAGCAACAAAAATTCTCCACAATTCTTCTGCTTTCTGGCAATATCTGGTCCAAGTTTTGCCTGTTACCTCTCCCAGTTACTGTCCTTATCTCAAATTCTTCAAGACCCCAATGTCAGGTGCCAAATTGATAGTCAGGCATTTGTCTTCCAAAGCAACTGCTACGCTTACTGAGGCCCTGCTTCCCAGGAAGTGGCCAGACATTGCCGGCTGATGGGAAGTAGAGAATAAATCCCTTTTTCGCCTTGCTTCCGTGCACAGCCTTTGCTTTTCTCATTAAACTGCCTTTATCTCAACTCACGAGCTTGTCCATTTTATTTTCTCCCCCTGTCATGTTGAGGAGGGAGAGTGAGAGAGGGACTGGGTGGGGGGGGTGTCTGGCAGCTAGCCAAGGTCAACCTACCACAGCCCTTTAAAACCAATTTTTAGTAGTGCTCGTCTGACTGAATTCTATGGTATTTGTGCAGGGGACTGCTGAAATAAGTTTGTTGTCAAAGTAGTTAGGTCTCATTTCAAGTTGACTGCCACGTCAAAACCGAAATGCCCGTTTTTCTTCTCCTCTCCCAGGAAGTAGGATATTTTAATTCCTATGAGAAAACAGAAGCATTTCCAGTGTTTACTGGTGTGATTAGGTCACCAGTGATCCAAATTAATCTCTACAGGAAGATTCCCAAACATACCGATGGGGTTTTACTGAAATGGGCTGTGTAGGTTTGTCTGGTATGAGGCCATATGCCAACCTTTCAGTGCAGTGTCAACATTTTCATCCTTTTAGCTACACATTTTCATTTTTAATGACACATAATGTGGGTAACGCAATGTGTCTTACGTTCGACTGCTCATGCTGGACTTAATGTTTATGACTGTTTACTGGGGCAAGTGATCATATTGTAGAATTTAAAATCCAAGATCAAGGGACACTCATTTCTCTATTTGGAAAGTTGACCCAAAGCAGACCATCCAGACTGAGCATTTCCAAATTCTGAGAATAAGTACCTGTAGCGTGACTTAGCAGCTCGGTACGATGTAATGATCCAAACTTGATCAGGCTTTAACTTTATCTTTGGATCCTGTTCGAGCTGAAATTTGCCCTTTTAAGATACCTTTGTTGTCCCAAAGCGGGGTCGTTTACCCGGTGTGCAGACGCCAATATACACGCAGAGTAGAGGTATTATCTATTTATTTCATTTCTGCAGAGATGGGTGCTAAGGTGGTAATCCACAAAGCTAGCACACCAGCCTAAAAGCTCTTAGGAATATTTATACGGTTCAAAACACAGAAATACACGCCCTTGATTATAATTATTGGTTAGTACCTTATCTTAACAATTTCTATTGGTTAGTACAGTCTCTCGCTTTCATTTAAAGTTACAAGGTCCTTTAATTGATGTGCGTGTGCTCCAGCACTGGGGGGGGGGGGTAGTCCAATTCAGTCTCCAATTGAGTTGGTGGTCGTGATCTCCTGCTGCCACCTTTACCTTTCCCCCAGTTACTGCAAATTTTTGTTGACTTTATGCCTTATCCAGCAGCTGTCTGGTTTTCAGCCGGTTTCGGCGCCTCCTGTGGTGGGATGTTCCTTATTATCAGCCTTCTGTTCTTCTTCAAGGGTATGTTCATTAGCAAGGCATTTATTGTTTATACCAAGTGTCTGATTTCACAGGGCCTTGTGACCTTTTTACAGCTCTTTATTCTTAGTGAGAGATTCTACCTTCTAAAATACATTTCACCTTTTTAAAAGTACATTCTACCTTCTTAAAGTACATCGCCTTTATTAATACTATAGGATCCTTGCTTCAAAGTCTACATTCTTGTTGCTTGATGGTACAAAGTACTACAAATGGACTAAGTTTTTGATGTGTAATTATGTGTTGTGTGCTGATATGATATGCCATAAATTTGGGAAAGTCATTACTGGTAGCTAAAGAAGAAACAGGTTTTATGTTTATTTCCTATGTCTGATTGAAGAAAATACTGAGACCATTTCTGCTTTATGTTGAGAGCAAATGTATCAAAGGGGCACATCAGCACGAGGAAACAAAACTGAGGACCAGATTTCTCACTCTCATAAAGAATTTAATGCAGGGGAAGAAGCAAGTGTTGGCATGTGGGATGTAAAAGAGCAGAACATCAGCAGCCTGTAATTTAAATGAAATGAAAATAGAGGTGTAAAACTGATAAGATGGCACTATTGAAATAAAAGCAAGATAAATAAAAGCGATAAAAGCCTACAGAGGGCGGAAGCAAGGACAGGTAGACTGGGAGGAATACAGAGAAACTGTCCGAGTGGCCAGGAACCAGATTAGGCAAGCTAAAGCCCAGATAGAATTAAATCTGTCCAGGGACAACAAGGACAAGAAGAAAACCTTCTATAAGTATGTCAGAGATAAAGGGAAGACTAGGGAAGACGTGGGCCCTCTCCGGAAGGAAACAGGAGACCTGGTCACCCAGAATATGGAGAAGGCTGAGGTACTCAAGGACTTTTTCACCTCGGTCTTCACCGGCAAGGGCTCTAGCCATACCGCCCAAGTTCCAGAAGGCAAAAACAGGGGCTGTGAGAATGAAGAACCGCCCACTATCTATAGGAGAAGATCAGGTTCGAGAACATCTAAGGAACGTGAAGGTACACAAGCCCATGGGACCTTATGAAATCCATCCACGGGTCCTGAGGGAGCTGGCGGATGAAGTCGCTAAGCCGCTTTCCATTATATTTGAGAAGTCGTGGCAGTCTGGTGAAGTTCCCGCTGACTGGAAGAAGGGGAAACATAACCCCCATTTTCAAAAAGGGGGAAAAAGGAAGACCCGGGGAACTACAGGCCGGTCAGTCTCACCTCTGTGCCCGGCAAGATCATGGAGCAGATCCTCCTGGAATCTCTGCTAAGGCACATGGAAAATAAGGAGGTGATTGGTGACAGCCAACATGGCTTCACCAAGGGCAAGTCGTGCCTGACAAATTTGGTGGCCTTCTATGACGGGGTTACAGCATTGGTGGATAAGGGGAGAGCAACCGACGTCATCTACCTGGACTTGTGCAAAGCGTTTGACACTGTCCCGCATGACATCCTGGTATCTAAATTGGAGAGTCATGGATTTGACCACTCGGTGGATAAGGAACTGGCTGGATGGCCGCACTCAAAGGGTTGTTGTCAACAGCTCGATGTCCAAGTGGCAACCAGTGACGAGTGGCGTTCCTCAGGGGTCGGTACTGGGACTGGTGCTGTTTAACATCTTTGTCGGCGACATGGACAGCGGGACTGACTGCACCCTCAGCAAGTTTGCCGATGACACCAAGCTGTGTGGCGCGGTTGACTCACCGGAGGGAAGGGATGCCGTCCAGAGGGACCTGGACAGGCTTGAGAGGAGGGCCTGTGCGAACCTCATGAAGTTCAACCAGGCCAAGTGCAAGGTCCTGCACCTGGGTCATGGCAAACCTAAGCACAAATACGGACTGGGCGGAGAATGGCTTGAGAGCAGCCCTGAGAAGAAGGACTTGGGTGTTGGTGTGTTGGGGTGTTGGTGGTCGAGAAGCTCAAGTTGTTTACCTTGCCAGGTCTCTCGGAGAACCCTTCTGTTGTGGGGTTGTTGAGGATCGAAGAACAACAGGTGCCGATCGCTACCACAACGGTGCATCGGCGGCAATATCACACTAACCGAGACTCTCTGATTCCCATCCATAAGCTGATTCGTCAACTAGAGGTTCAAGGAGTGATCAGCAAGACTCGCTCACCCTTTAACAGTCCCATATGGCCGGTGCGAAAGTCTAATGGAGAGTGGAGGCTAACTGTAGACTATCGTGGCCTGAACGAAGTCACGCCACCGCTGAGTGCTGCCGTGCCGGACATGCTAGAACTCCAGTACAAACTGGAGTCCAAGGCAGCCAAGTGGTATGCCACGATTGATATAGCGAATGCATTCTTCTCAATCCCTTTGGCAGCAGAGTGCAGGCCACAGTTTGCTTTTGCTTGGAGGGGCGTCCAGTACACCTGGAATCGACTGCCCCAGGGGTGGAAACACAGCCCCACCATTTGCCATGGACTGATCCAGACTGCACTGGAACAGGGTGAAGCTCCAGAACACCTGCAATACATTGATGACATCATCGTATGGGGCAACACAGCAGAAGAAGCTTTTGAGAAAGGGAGTAAAATAGTCCAAATCCTTCTGAACGCTGGTTTTGCCATAATACGAAGCAAGGTCAAGGGACCTGCGCAGGAGATCCAGGTTTTAGGAATAAAATGGCAAGATGGACGCCGTCAGATCCCAATGGATGCGATCAACAAAACAGCAGCTATGTCTCCACCAACCAGTAAAAAGGAAACTTTCTTAGGCATTGTGGGTTTTTGGAGGATGCATATCCCAGATTACAGTCTCATTGTAAGCCCTCTGTATCAAGTAACCCGGAAGAAGGACGATTTTAAACGGGGTCCTGAGCAACGACAAGCTTTCGAACAAATCAAACAGGAAATAGTCCATGCAGTGGCCCTGGGGCCAGTCGGGCAGGGCAAGATGTTAAAAACGTGCTCTACACCACAGCCAGGGAGAACAGCCCTACCTGGAGCCTCTGGCAAGAGAATCGAGGTCGACCCCTAGGGTTTTGGAGTCGGGGATACAGAGGATCCGAAGCCCGCTACACTCCAACAGAAAAAGAGATATCGGCAGCATATGAAGGGGTTCGAGCTGCTTCGGAAGTGGTTGGTACAGAAGCACAGCTCCTCTTAGCACCTCGACTGCCGGTGCTGGGCTGGATGTTCAAAGAAAGGGTCCCCACCACACATCATGCAACTGATGCTACATGGAGTAAGTGGATTGCACTGATCACACAGCGAACGCGAATGGGAAGCCCCAGTCGCCCAGGAATTCTGGAAGTGATCATGGACTGGCCAGAAGGCAAGGATTTCGGAATGTCACCAGAGGAGGAGGTGACGCGTGTGGAAGAGGCCCCACCGTATAATGAACTGCCAGAAAATGAGAGGAAATATGCCCTGTTCACTGATGGGTCCTGCCGGATTGTGGGAAAGCATCGAAAGTGGAAGGCTGCTGTGTGGAGTCCTACACGACAAGTTGCAGAAGCCAGTGAAGGACAGGGTGAATCGAGCCAGTTTGCAGAGGTGAAAGCCATTCAGCTGGCTTTGGACATTGCTGAGCGAGAAAAATGGCCAGTGCTTTATCTCTACACTGACTCACGGGTGGTGGCCAATGCTCTGTGGGGGTGGTTACAGCAGTGGAAGCAGGGCAACTGGCAGCGCAGAGGCAAACCCATCTGGGCTGCTGAACTATGGCAAGATATTGCTGCCCAGATAGAGAATCTGGTTGTGAAAGTACGTCACGTAGATGCCCACGTACCGAAGAATCGGGCCACGGAGGAACATCAGAACAACCAGCAGGTGGACCAGGCTGCTAGGATTGAAGTGGGTCAGGTGGATCTGGACTGGCAACATAAGGGTGAACTCTTCATAGCTCGGTGGGCCCAGGACACCTCAGGCCATCAAGGAAGAGATGCGACATATAGATGGGCTCGTGACCGAGGGGTGGACTTGACCATGGACACTATTGCACAGGTCATCCATGAATGTGAGACATGCGCTGCAATCAAGCAAGCCAAGCATTTGAAGCCTCTTTGGTATGGAGGGCGATGGCTGAAATATAAATATGGGGAGGCCTGGCAGATTGATTATGTCACACTGCTACAAACCCGTCAAGGCAAGCGCCGTGTGCTCACAATGGTGGAAGCAACCACCGGGTGGCTGGAAACATACCCTGTGCCCCATGCCACTGCCCGGAACACTATCCTGGGCCTTGAAAAGCAAGTCCTGTGGCGACATGGCACCCCAGAGAGAATTGAGTCGGACAACGGGACTCATTTCTGAAACAGCCTCATAGACACCTGGGCCAAAGAGCATGGCATCGAGTGGGTGTATCACATCCCCTGTCACGCACCGGCCTCTGGGAAGATAGAACGATACAATGGACTGTTAAAAACTACACTGAGAGCAATGGGTGGTGGGACTTTCAAACATTGGGATGCACATTTAGCAAAGGCTACCTGGCTAGTTAACACCAGGGGATCTAACAATCGGGCTGGCCCTGCCCAATCAAAACTTCCACGTACCGTAGAAGGGGATAAAGTCCCCATAGTGCACATGAAGAATACGTTAGGGAAGACAGTCTGGGTTAGTCCTGCCTCAGGCAAAGGCAAACCCATCCGTGGGATTGCTTTTGCCCAAGGACCTGGGTGCACTTGGTGGGTGATGCGGAAGGATGGGGAGGTCCAATGTGTACCTCATGGGGATCTGATTTTGTGTGAGAATAGCCAATGAATCAAATTGTATGATGTCAATTGCTAAGTAACCCTGCCACTGTATGTCCTATTTACTATAACTGCTATCAGTTCTACTACAGTAAGTATCACCCAAATTAAGGACAGATGGACGTTGGTGAAAAACCGAGTAAAGCGCAGCGGTGATGGAATCAGATCTGACCTCAATAGCTGGTGCCCAGCAACTTCCTCAAGATCTACATCTTCAGCCCGTGGACTGTGTGCATGAGCCACACCGGGTGCACCAGTCACGAGCTCCGGAAATACAGCATGCAACAGTCCAGCACCACACAGCATCTCACCTGCCCCGAGAGACTGTTCTAACAGATGGAGCCCAAAGCCATGGATTAAATGAACTCAACGGACATTTTAGAGGGATGGCCCATAGACTAAGGGCATTATATCTGTATGAATATATATGTGTGTGTGTATATATGTGTATATATATATAAAAGACAGGGGAAAGTGGTGGCAGTTAATTGGAACCTGTAAGATCTGGGCATGACATAGATGGTATGGAATAAGGGGTGGATAATGTCCTGCTTCCGGTGGGGATAGGGTTAGTTCTCCCCAGGGTCCAGCAGGGACACAGGTATTCCATCCCATGTGAGCCATGCCCAGTCTGAATTGTGGGGGGGTGGAGAGGGGGCGGGAAGTCGAGGCTTGGAGCGGGCTGGGGCATCCCAGGTCCAGTCAGCGAGCAGTGGTTCCATAATCGTGTTTGTACGTTCCTCTGTCCGTGTTATTGTTGTTGTTTTCTTGTTCCCTTTGCTGTTCTGTTAAACTGCCTTTGTCTCAACCCCCGAGTTTTGCCTTTTTCTTCTGATTCTTCCCTGTATTGGGGAAGCTCAAGAGAGCGGCCACGTGGTTCTTTGTTGCCATCTGAGGCCAAACCACGACACAGTTAAAGCTGATATACCACCCTGTTCAAGTAATAGGTTCCATTCAAACAGTGTTTTTTGAGATAACCCACTTGCACTTCAATGTGTTCACACTTTATCAAGTGTTTTCAGGCACAATCTGTGATTAAGATCAATATTATATTTACTACAATGAGGAAATGAGGCTTCGTACCACCTAGAAACTAATATATCCATCAAACCACCTTTAGGTTAGATGTTTGTTTTAAGATCTCTGGATTTCAGCAGCCTATGTCAAGTCCAAAGCTTAATACCAGGATGATGATGATTATGATTATTATTATTATGTTGCTATTTAGACTGAAACAGCTTTATGCTTAAACAAAAAACACCCCAGGGTAGGTGAATGACAACTGATTTTAACTCATTTTTATACCATTTGTCTCTTCCTAAACTTCCTACACCTCAGTTTATGCTTATATTCAGGAAGTGTGGGATAGCTGCAAGTTTTTCTACACGTCACTCAAATTATGGGAAGAAGTTCTTGTCCACTCATTTGTTAATATATGCGATTATGTCTAATGTTTTCACTTTTTTTGTTGTTTGGTTGTTGATTTGTTTTGGGAAAAGTAGAAGAGAGTTTGCTAGTTGATCACAGAACACGCACAGTACCTAAGCATGAAGAACCTTAACACAAATAGGCTGTTCAGTTTGATTTGTGAAGAAATTTACACTTAAGTATTTAGCATGACTTCTGCTCTATAACCTTTCTATACAAGGACAACTTCTATTTAAGGCCATTTCATGATTATTCTAAGTGATCTGGAAAGAAAGCTGATATGTGTCTAACAGAAAGGATAAGAGTTCATCTGATGCCTTGAGATTCTGTATGCATGTAAACAAACAGACCACCTCTTTAATATCTGTTAAATAGAGTTAAAAGCAAAGATTGCAACAAAGCTCTACTTCTGGATCCAAATTATATCTCTCCATTAAATTCAGGCTTTGTTTCATCAGGCAAGTAAAAGCATTTTATTTTTAAAATTATTTTTCATTGTCAAAAATGTTTTTTCTTGCAATTTTGATGAAGAGTGATCACAGTATGGGTTACCTAACGGAAGTTCACTTGGCTATGCATACAGAAATACTCAAGATAAGATAAGCCACATTTTTTTGACCATCGGGTAAACCCCCCCAATGGGGATGCAGAAGTGACATGAAAAGAGTTTTCAAATAAATAATTTGTTTTTAACTCCCCATTCTCATTTCTGCTTAAAATATGCTTATTTTAATGCATATTTTTAATTTGCTTTTTCTGCTTAAAATATTTTACTCTATAGAAATGTCCTGCGGAAACAGTTAATATTTAGATATTTAATATTTGATATTATTTAATTATAATAAACTGGTTTCATTTCTGTGTATTTTTTAAATACCAGAATGTTACAAACCTATCGGCAGCAGCAATTTGCAAGCTCATAAGAAAACACTAGGAAAGCAAGCTATTAGGTGCCAGCCACATGCCACATAGAGCTGCTAAGTTCAGCTAGGGTTTGTGTCACTTGGTCTCGAGCATTACCAAGGAACAGCATGCAAAGCTCTGCTTCAGGAGAACTGGAATATAAATGATAAATTACATAAGCACTGTGGTTTAACCCCAGATGGCAACTAAGCACCACACAGCCACTCACTCTCCCCTGGTGGGATGGGAGAGAGAATCCGAAGGGTAAAAGTGAGAAAACTCATGGGTTGAGATAAGAACAATTTAATAATTTAAATAATAATAATAATTATCATTATTATTTATTGGAATGAAAAGGAAAATAACAGAGAGAAAGAAATAAACACCAAGAAAGACAAAAGTGATGCAAATGAAAACAATTGCTCACCACCAACTGACTGATGCCTAGCCAGTCCCCAAGCAGCAGCCCCCTCCTGCCAACCTCCCCCCTAGTTTTGCTCCTGAGCATGACGGCATATGGTATAGAATATCGCTTTGGTCAGTTCGGGTCAGCTGTCCTGGCTGTGTCCTCTCCCAACTTCTTGTGCACCCCCAGCCTACTTGCTGGTGGGGTGGTGTGAGAAGCAGAAAAGGCCTTGACTTTTATTGACAGTAAGCACTGCTCAGAAATAACAAAAACATCCCTGTATTATCAACACTATTTTCAGCAGAAATCCAAAACGTAGCCCCATACTAGCTACTATGAAGAAAATTAACTCTATCCCAGCATAAACCAGCACAACTTCTTCTTTAAAGAGAGGTTTAAAAAGATAAAAATGTCATTTAAAAGAGGACTTAATCATGACTGATGGTTATGTTAGCTCAAGTTTATGAGCTTGATTATTTTTATTACAATAATCTAGTTAGGCAATAATCGTAACAGCCAGTTAGTAGTCACAAGAACTAGTGATAGATACTCTAAATCAGAAATTGGATTTTTTTATACCCAGTGCACAGAAGCAAAAGGATATTATTAATAAAGCGATATGAACCGATACATACACTGTCACAATGGTGTTTGTTACCAAATGAGTAGAAAAGAAGATAGGAGGATAAACAAAAACCACCAGATCAAGGCATTTCAATGGAACTTTGTTTTTAAAATAACATCTCAGGATAACACTGCATAACCTTCACTTTTTTCTTTTTTCTTTTATTTTTAAATAAAAAACATGCTTGTACTGGTTCTGGCTGGGATGGAGTTAATTTTCTTCATAGCAGTCTGTATGGTGCTGTGTTTTAGATTTGTGACCAAAACAGTGTTAATAACACACCAATGTTTTAGCTATTGCTGAACAGTGTTTGCCATCAAGGCCTTCTCCATTTCTCACTCTGCCCCACAAGGAGTAGGCTGGGGGTGGGCAAAAGGTTGGGAGGGGATACAGCTGGGACAGCTGACACAAACTGACCAATGTGATATTCCATACCATATGACATCATGCTCAGCAATAAAACTGGGAGGACTTTGCCGGGGGTTGCCATTGCTCGGGGACTGGCTAGGCATCGGTCTTTTGGTGGTGAGTGATTGCTTTTGCATAACTTATTTTTCTTTGTTTTGGTTTGGTTTTAATTTTTTTTTAACTTATTAAACTGTCTTTATCTCAACCCATGAATTTTGTCACTTTTGCCCTTCCAGTTCTCTCCTCCCATCCCAATGGGAGAGGGGAATGAGTGAGCGGCTATATGATGTTTAGCTGCCTACCAGGGTTAATCCACAACAATGCTCAAATCATTTTAGAAAAACCTCAACAATTTTACCGTTACAACTTAAAAATGGATGGATTAAGGCATTTCTTTCAGCATCGGGTCTTAACTCTGGAACTCTCAAACTTGCTGCATAAGGGCATGCTCTGGTAGAATAAGCACATTATCATTTACTTCAAAGATACAAAATCTCCACCTTTTTGAGGCCTCATCATGCCTCACAGAGATTTCTTCCTGGGGACCAAAAATATTAGGTTTCTAGTAAGTTCAAGCATATTTCTACTAAGCAAGGCATATGAGTACGCACTGCAGATTTTTTTCTTCCAAAATCTATAGTTTTTGAGCCCTAAAGAGGTCAAGAGGGATTCACAAGGCCACAGACCTCTCCGCCTTCGTACTAGGTTTTTCCTTTTGCAGTAGAGAGTCTTCAGGAATTCCCAAGCCTCTATGAGTTCATTTTTTTCTAGCTCAGGAAAGCAACAGGAGCAGAAATATCAAATGAACATAGCACTAACTCCCAGAAAAAGGTGGTTCCTATACTTTCTGAGGAGAGGTTTGTTTCTCCTCTACCCATCCCCAGGACTCTGTGAGCCACTATCTTTACCTAGATTTGAAATTGGGAGTGTCCATTTAACATGCAAAGTTACAGAACTATCACTGTGAGAAAAGCTGGCCAAGGGACTCATATGCAAGATAAGTCATTATGAAACTCTAAGATCAGGATTGGAGTTTTCTGTTAGTCCCACGTACCTGGCATATGCAGTGGCTTCCTTAAATTATTTTTTTTAAAGCATTATTTTACACAAGAGGCTGACTGTAACAAATATCTTAGTCTAGAAAAGAAAGTAACTTATGTAGAAGAAATAATTATTCAGTATGTTTTATGTCAATTTTTATTTTAAAAAAATGAGCAAATAGTGAAAAAAGTAGTCGTCAAACAAGATCACAGATCAAGAACCAAAGAGAGGTCTCTGCAATATTCAGGAACCTTTGTGTTATTTGACATAGTTTTCACTTTCTCCAAAGGGGGAAAAGGGATGATACTGATACTGCCACTTCTCACATGGAGCTAGATCTTGTTTACTCAATTTGGTTTTGAACCAAATTGAAAACACTTATGATTATGGATCAGCAGTTTTATTTTACAGTAACTATACTCAAATAATGGCATAACCTAAGCAACACCTACCTATCTAAATTTCTACTACCACAGAAACAATAATAGACAATTTAATGAAAAGTATGATTTTTTGTTCCATGTGATTGTATGCATTTGATATTTTAACATCTTTTAGATATCATATATAATAAACTCTTCTTGTTAATATGGATACTGATATCTAAACGTGCTTCAACCGAGAAGTTGCTCTTACAGATTACCGCACTCTGACTATACAATATCCTGTATGTGCCATAGGCATACTGTTAGGAAAATCTCATTCCCTAACTATTGTACTAAGCTCTGTATTTGTATGTCAAAAAATTATATGGGTTTTTAAGGCAAGGAATGCTTAAGCTGATAGAAAAAAAAAATAATCCACCACACCCCACAAGCAAGCCTAAATGTAAATCTAAATTTAAAAATTATGCTCTTCCTTGTCCCTCTCCCCTTCAAGACTCCTCTTATGTCACATAAACCACTTTTTGTGTAACCTATAAAACATGTGCAGAAATGCATATAGACCAAGCATGATAAATACTTACACAGTTAGTATCCAAAAGACTGTTCCCAACATGTTAAAATAATGTTAAAAGCCATTCATGACACAGTTAGTTTTGGAGTGCTTCAAGCCTCCAGATAAGAGGATCACGTCAGAAGCACTGGAAGTCATCAGCTAGTGTTATTTCATCCCACAGAATTCCCATGAGAGAAAGAAAATGCGAATCAAATGAGAAATTAAATTAGCTTAAAGCAAGTAAGAATAGCTAACTTACTTGGTACACTTGAACTTTCTGTTTCCATCAAGAATGTTATGATAAGGCTATTTTTCTTTTTAGTGTCTGAATGGACTATGGTTTCAGTTTTCACAAAGTGCTGACCAAACCCTTTATTGCCCTTGATGAGACAGCCATACTGAGCAGAGTACTCCCTCCACCCAGGAGGCACAGTTGCTCCAATTCCGTAACAGTCTGCTGGTGTCTGATAAGAGTAAATTGAACTAAAGTACAGGAATGTAGACAGAGGCCAGGGGTACATCCCAGCGATTACTGGGGAAGATTGTGACAGGCTTTGTTGACATATGGGGGAATGACTCCAGAATTTTAATACTGAATTGGCAGCAAGTGCGTTTGTGGACCAAACCACCTCTGACATCCGCAACTATTTTAAGGTTCGCATGCCGGGATGGCAAGGAGAAAATTTGAAAGATATTATGTTACCTGAAGGTTCTAGACTTGTAAAATATGTAGATGATTTGTTACTTGCCAGTAAGACATATGAAGATTGCTTGAAAGACACTATTTGTCTATGTACTGCTTTAGCAGAAAAAGGTCACTGTGCATCTCTTTCTAAGCTTCAGCTGTGTCAGCAGGAAGTAAAATATGTAGGATTCATATTAAAAGAAGGACAAAGATTAGTAGACAAAGAACAGGTCCAGGCTACTGTAGAAATACCTCAACTGGTAACAAAGAAAACAATTTTTAGGCGCAGTAGGACACTGCAGACCAGGGCTAGGGGAGTGAAGTAAGCCATTGACAGAAGCTACCAAGGCAGAGGAAGTAGAAATTATATGTTGGGGTCCAGAGAAACAAAAGGCTTTCCAAGCTATAAAAGGAGCTTTAGCTTCTGCTCCGGCATTGGGATTGCCGGATTACTCCAAGCCCTTTGAACTATTTGTGCATGAGAACAAAGGAGTAGCTAGTGGAGTCCTTACTCAAAAGCAAGGTCCATACTGCTACCCTGTGGCTTATTACTCAACTCAACTGGATCCTGTAGCGGCAAGGAAAAATTCCTGTGTTAAAGCAATAGCAGCAACAGAGATTATCATAGAAAGAAGCAGACCCAACAACCGTGTATATCCCGCATGAAGCAGAACTGATTCTTAAGCAACATGCTACGCAAGCATTGTCCCCACAAAGAGCGCATCGCTATGAATTATCAATTTTAAATGCAGATAATATTACTTTAAAATGATGCAATGTTTTGAATCCAGCAACTTTGAATCCAGCCTGTTCCCTCCAATGGTGAGCCACATCATGATTGTAGTAGTGTTTCATTCCAGCTGCCCACAGGAAGATCTGCAGGACAGAATCATAGAATCATAGAATGTGTTGGGTTGGAAGGGACCTTTAAAGGTCATCTAGTCCAACCCCCCTGCAGTAAGCAGGGACATCTTCAACTACATCAGGTTGCTCAGAGCCTCATCAAGCCTGGCCTTGAATGTCTCCAGGGATGGGGCCTCCACCACCTCTCTGAGCAACCTCTTCCAGTGCCTCACCACCCTCATTGTAAAGAACTTCTTCCTAATGTCCAATCTAAACCTACCCTGCTCTAGTTTAAAACCATTGCCCCTCGTCCTATCGCTACATGCCCTTGCAAACAGCCCCTCCCCAGCTTTCTTGTAGGCCCCCTTCAGGTACTGGAAGGCCGCTATAAGGTCTCCCCGGAGCCTTCTCTTCTCCAGGCTGAACAACTCCAGCTCTCTCAGCCTGTCTTCATAGGAGAGGTGCTCCAGCCCTCTGATCATCTTCGTGGCCCTCCTCTGGACCTGCTCCGAAAGGTCCATGTCCTTCTTGTGCTGAGGGTTCCAGAGCTGGATACAGTACTCCAGGTGGGGTCTCACGAGAGCAGAGTAGAGGGGCAGAATCACCTCCCTTGCCCTGCTGTCCATACATCTTTTGATGCAGCCCAGGATGCGACTGTCCTTCTGGGCTGCAAGCGCACATTGCCGACTTATGTCCAACTTTTCATCCACCAGTACCCCCAAGTCCTTTTCCACAGGGCTGCTCTCTATCACATCATCCCCCAGCCTGTATTAATAATGAGGATTGTGTAACCAGTTCTTTTTAGAGAGATTCCAACATACAAACCAGAGCCCACACAAAGAAAAAAAAGTTAACTGCTTTATTGTGAAGCCTTGCTACAGAGAAAGAAGTTACTCAGCTTTATTGTGAAGCCTTGCTAAGCAGTTCCCAAATGTCCCAAAAGTTACTTCAGAGAGTCTTACCACCCCATAGATCGTAGTAGCACCACCGAGCAGCAGGATAACGAGGAGCCATATCCATACGGCTGAGGGAGGTAGGCACAGCGCCTTCAGGGCGTCCCCTGTATCTTCAAAGTGCACTCATGTCTCTCTCTCTCTCCGCCCCGAGACAGCCTCCTTATATTCTGCACCGGATTGAGCGGAAAAGTACAGGCTAGAGTCGCTGCACGCGTGGCCAGCGCATGCAACGAGCCCCACCAGGCTCATGATCTGGCTTTGCTAACAGCGGCTTTCTGATACGCGACCACATTGTTGCACTCCCTTCTTGTTGTTTTCTTCTTTGAAGGTCAGGTTCTCATGGATACACACATAGTTTTTACAGCAACAGTACTGAGGTCCTTTTTCTCAGCATGTATACTGGGTTTGGTTCAACTAGTAATTTTCCGTCGTGTCTCACTCAGACCATCCTCTATTATCCCTTACACAGATTGTCCTGACCCAAGTGTAGGACCTTGCACTTGGCCTTGCTGAACTTCATAAGGTTGGCTTGGGCCCACCTCTCTAGCTCGTCCAGGTCCCTCTGGATGACATCCCGTCCCTCTGGCCTGTCAACCCCACCACTCAGCTTGGTGTCATCTGCAAACTTGCTGAGGGTGCGCTTGATCCCACTGTCTATATCATTGATGAAGATATTGAACAGCACCAGTCCCAGTATGGATCCCTGAGGGACACCACTTGTCACCCCTCTCCATCTGGACATCGAGGCATTGACCACCATCCTCTGGATGCAACCATCCAACCAATTCCTTATCCACCGAACAGCCCACCCATCAAATCCGTATCTCTCCAACTTAGAGAGAAGGATGTTGTGGGGGACTGTGTCAAAGGCCTTTCAGAAGTCCAGGTAGATGATGTACGTAGCTCTTCCCTTGTCCACTGATGCAGTCACTCCATTGTAGAAAGCCACCAGGTTCGTCAGGCAGGACTTGCCCCTGGTGAAGCCATGCTGGCTGTCTCGAATCACCTGCCTGTCCTCCATGTGCCTTAGCATAGCTTCCAGGAGGATCTGTTCCATGATCTTCCCAGGCACGGAGGTGAGGCTGACAGGGCAGTAGTTCCCAGGGGCCTCCTTTCTACCCTTTTTAAAAATGGGTGCGATGTTTCCCTTTTTCCAGTCCCCATGGACTTCACCTGACTGCCATGACTTTTCAAATATCATGGAGAGTGGCTTGGCAACTACATCAGCCAATTCCCTCAGGACTCTGGAGTGCATCTCATCAGGTCCCATAGACTTGTATATGTTCAGGTTCCTCAGGTGGTCACGAACCTTGTCTTCACTTACAGTGGGAGGGACTTTGTCCCCCAGGTCCCCATCTTGCAGTCCTTCAACTTGGGAGGCATGAGGAGAGAGGCTGGCAGGGAAGACCGAGGCAAAAAAGTTGTTGAGAACCTCAGCCTTCTCCTTGTCTGTTGTTACCAGTTTGCCATTCTTGGTCATCAGGGAGGGTATGCTTTCTTTGACCTTCCTTTTCTGGTTGACATACCTTCTTGTTATTCTTAGCATCCCTTGCCAAGTTCAGCTCCAGCCGCACCTTGGCCTTCCTGACCTCATCCCTACATAACCAGGCAGCATCCCTATACTCTTCCCAGGACACCTGATGCTGCTTGAACTGCCTGTGCAGTTCCTTCTTGCCTTTTAGTTTGACCAGCAGGTCCCAGCTCAGCCATGCTGGTCTCCTCCCTTTCTTGCTTGATTTCTTACACCTGGGGATCGAGAGCTCTTGTGCTCTATGGAAAGCATCCTTGAAGATCTGCCAGCTGTGTTCTGCCCCCTTGTCCCTAAGGACTGTTTCCCAGGGGGTCCTATTGACTAACTCCTTGAAGAGCCAGAGGTTTGCTTTCCTAAAATTCAGGGTCCTGACTAGGCTCCTCGTCTGACATGTATCCCTCAGGACTGTGAACTCCACCAGTGCATGATCACTGCAGCCCAGGCTGCCTCCAATCTTGACATCCCCAATGAGCTCATTTGCATTGGTGACTATGAGGTCCAGTATGGCATTCCTTCGGGTAGGGCTGTCTATTTCCCGTCTTAGGAAGTTATCATCGAGGCACTCCAGGAACCTCCTGGATTGTCTACAGCTCGCCATGTTAATTTTCCAGCAGATGTCAGGGTGGTTGAAATCCCCCAGCAGGACGAGAGCCTTCGAGCGCGATGCTGTAGCTGGAGGAAGAAGGCTTCATCAGTAGGCTCCCCTTGATCAGGCGGCCTGTAGTAGACACCAACCACAAGGTTCCCCTTGTTGCCTCAGCCTCTAATTCCTACCCATAAGCTTTCAACTTCCTCTTGGCTATTTAGGGACATCACACTCTATCCCTTCCTTAACATAGAGGGCAACACCTCCGCCCCTCCTTCCTCACCTGTCCCTTCTGAACAGCCTGTAGCCATCGATAGCCACGTTCCAGTCATAGGATTCGTCCCACCAGGTTTCAGTAATGGCCACTATGTCATAGCTTTCCAGCAGCACAGTAGCTTCCAGCTCCTCCCGTTTGTTGCCCATGCTACGTGCATTTGTGTAGAGGCACTTCAGCCGGGCTGTTGGCCGTGACGCCTTCTTAGAGGAGCACCCCTTGGGGTGTTTCACAGGTGTTTCCCTGTTGACTTGGACTACCTCAGGAGCCCCTGGCTCATCTCTGTAAGACTTTGACTGTGATGCAGCATCCCCAGCATGCCTCCAGGCAACAGGTCAAAGGACCTTACTAGCGCCCCGTCCCTCTAACCCTGATGTTTTATCCCACAGCTTGTCACAGACAAGGCTGATATTATTATCCCCCTCCCCCTTCACATCTAGTTTAAAGCCCTGTTGATCAGCCCCGCAATCTCTTGGGCAAAGACCCTCTTCCCCCTTTGAGAAAGGTGTTTCCCATTTGATGCCAATAAGCCTGGTGCTGTGTAGGCCATCCCATTGTCAAAACCCCAAAAATTGTGGCGGTGACACCAGCCACAGAGCCATGTATTAATGGACTGGATTTGTCTGTTCCTTCCAATGCCACTGCCTGCAACTGGAAGGAGTGAGGAAAAAATAACCTGTGCCCCAGACTCCCTCACCAACCTTCCCAAGGCGCTGAAGTCCCCTTTGATTGCCCTTGGTCTACGAGTCGCAGCTTCCTCTCCACCTACATGGAAGATCAATAATGGGTAATAGTCTGAGGACTGTATCAAGCTAGGAAGTTTCCTGGTGATGTCCTTAACCCGGACTCCAGGAAGACAGCAGGCTTCCCTGTGAGGAGGGTCTACCCGACATATTGGGCCCTCTGTTCCCCTCAGGATGGAGTCACCAACAACTATAACCCTTCTTTTCTTCCTTGTGGGTGTGGTGATGATACAGGAGGTATGCCTTTCTGACTGTGGAGATGCCTCTGTTGTAGATTTCCCATCATCCACATCCTCATTCGACTGGCCTTCCTCATCCAGTACCTCATATCTGTTGTTCAGAGGTATTGGGGGGGGGGGGGGGGGCGGGGTGGGCAAGGAGAGAGCTCGCCCGCTGCCCCGACCGTGAACTTGCCTCCATTCACTCCCTTCATTTAGGCTTCTGCCTTCTGCCTGACAGCAGCAGGGTACAGGGGCTTCTTGATCCTCATTACTTTCTGCTAGGTGCTCCTGTTTCTGTTTCAAGGAGGGCAGAGCCTGGCTCCACCAGTCTATTTCTTCTTTAGCCTCCCTAATGCTCCTTAACCTTTCAACTTCCTCTCGCAGTTCTGCCACCAGGCTGAGCAGATCGTTCACCTGTTCGCAATGTACACAGCAGTTCTCATAGCTGCCTCCCGTTGCCAGTGAAAGGCTCTGGCACTCCCTGCAGCCTGTGACCTGGGCGGCTGCATGTTCCTGTGGGAGCTCTGTCTGGGTTCCCACATCCATTCTGGCTAAGGTTGAGCGCTATCAAACTAGGGAGTTTCCTGGTGATGTCCTTAACCTGGGCTCCAGGAAGACAGCAGGCTTCCCTGTGAGGAGGGTCTACACGGCATATTGGGCCCTCTGTTCCCCTCAGGAGGGAGTCACCAACGACTATAACCTTTCTTTTCTTCCTTGTGGATGTGGTGATGATATGGGCGGTACGCCTTTCTGACTGTGGAGATGCCTCTGGTGTAGATAACCTCTGGGATCAACCTCTAGAGAACTCAGATCTAACCCTTTTCACCAATGGATCTTCATATTATGTGAATGGAAAATGACACACAGGCTATGCAATGGTGAGAAACTTAGAGGTACTTGAAGCAGAACCTCTACAACCCTCAGTGAGTTCCCAAGGGGCTGAATTAACTGCATTAGCAAGAGCAGCCTGGTGGGGACGTAATCAGCGGGTAACTATTTATACTGATTCTAAATATGCTTTTGGAGTGTGTCATGCAATGGGTATGCTGTGGAAAGAATGAGGGTTCCTTACCTCAGCGGGAAAAAATTTCTAATGGAACTGAAATCTGAATGCTGTTGGAAGCTATTAAGCTTCTAAGGGAAATTGCTGTAGTACACTGTCCAGCTCATACCAAAGGATACAGCGAAATTGAAAGAAATAATGAAATGGCAGACAAAGCAATTAAAGTTGCTGCCTTTAAAGGGGTAACGGTTTTACACTGAAAGAGGGGAGATTTAGATCAGATATTAGGAAGAAATTCTTTACTGTGAGGGTGGTGAGGCACTGGGACAGGTTTCCCAGGGAAGTTGTGGATGCCCCTTCCCTGGAAGTGTTCAAGGCCAGGCTGGATGAGGCTTTGAGCAACCTGGTCTAGCGGAAGGTGTCCCTGCCCATGGCAGGGGGATCGCAGTCACAGGCCTTGGTTCTCATGGGGACTTCAATCACCCCGATATCTGCTGGGAAGGCTACACAGCCAGGCATGTACAGTCCAGGAGGTTCCTCCAGTGTATTGATGATAACATTTTGACTCAGGTGGTGCAGGAGCCAACAAGGAGAGGTGTACTACTGGACCTAGTACTGACAAACAAAGAGGGACTGGTGGAGGACATTAAGGTTGGGGGCAGGCTTGGCTGTAGTGATCACGAGAAGATAGAGTTCAGGATCATGGCTAGTATGCACAAAACAACAAGAAGAAGTAGGATTGCAACCTTGGACGTCAGGAGGGCTAACTTTGACCTCCTCAAGAGACTGCTTGGAGAGATCCCGTGGGCTAGGACTCTGGAAGGTGGGGGGGGTCAAGAGAGCTGGTTGGTATTCAAAGACCACTTTCTCCAAGCTCAGGATCGGTGCATCCCTAAGAGCAAGGACACCTGCATGGTTGAGCAGGGAGCTTCTGAAAAAGCTCAAGTGGAAGAAGGAAGTTTGCAGCACATGGAAGAAGGGACTGACCCCTTGGGAAGATTACAAGAATGCCGTCAGAGTATGCAGGGATGAAACGAGGAAAGCCAAGGCCTCCTTGGAATTAAACCTCGCAAGGGATGTCAAGCTCAACAGGAAGGGTTTCTTCAAGTATATCGGAGGCAAAAGGAAAACTAGAGAAAATGTGAGCCCCCTGTTGAATGAGAGAGGAGCCATGGTGACAGAGGATGCGGAGAAGGCGGAGTTACTGAATGCCTTCTTTGCTTCAGTCTTTACTGCTCGGCCCAGCCCTCAGGAGTCCCAGACTTTGGAGGTAACAGGGAAAGTCTGGACGAAGGAAGACTTCCCCTTGGTCGAGGAGGATCAAGTGAGAGATCAATTAAGTCAACTGGATATCCACAAGTCCATGGGCCCCCATGGGATGCACCCGAGAGTGCTGAGGGAGCTGGCGGTAGTCATTGCTGGGCCGCTCTCCATCATCTTTGAAAGGTCCTGGAGAACAGGCGAGGTGCCTGAGGACTGGAGGAAAGCCAGTGTCACTCCAGTCTTCAAAAAGGGCAAGAAGGAAGAGCCGGGGAACTACAGGCTGGTCAGCCTCACCTCCATCCCTGGAAAGATGATGGAACAGCTCGTTCTGGGCGTCATCTCAAGGCATGTGGAGGAAAAGAAAGCTATTGGAAGTAGTCAACATGGATTCACCAAGGGGAAATCATGTCTGACTGATCTGATAGCCTTCTATGATGGCATGACTGGATGGATAGATGAGGGGAGGGCAGTGGATGTGGTCTACCTTGACTTCAGCAAGACTTTCGACACGGTCTCCCACAGCATCCTCATAGGGAAGCTTAGGAAGAGTGGGATAGATGAATGGACAGTGGGGTGGATAGATAACTGGTTGAAAGACAGAGCTCAGAGGGTCGTGATTAGGGGCACAGAGTCTAGTTGGAGGTCCATGACAAGTGGCGTTCCCCAGGGGTCAGTACTGGGCCCAGTCCTCTTCAATATATTCATCAGCGACCTGGATGAGGGGATAGAGCGCACCCTCAGCAAGTTTGCTGATGACACAAAGCTGGGAGGGGTGGCTGACACACCAGAAGGCTGTGCCGTCATACAGCGAGACCTGGACAGGCTGGAGAGTTGGGCAGAGAGGAACCTCATGAAATTCAACAAGGGCAAGTGTAGGGTGCTGCACCTGGGGAGGAATAACCCCATGCACCAGTACAGGTTGGGGGCTGACCTGCTGGAGAGCAGCTCAGTGGAAAGAGACCTAGGAGTCCTGGCGGAGGGTGCAGCAAAGGGCTACCAAGATGATTAGGGGACTGGAACACCTCTCTTATGAAGAAAGGCTGAGGGACTTGGGTCTCTTCAGTCTGGAAAAAAGACGACTGAGGGGGGATCTTATCAATGCTTATAAATACTTAAAGGGTGGGTGTCAGGAGGATGGGGCCAGGCTCTTTTCAGTGGTGCCCAGTGATGGGACAAGGGGTAACGGGCACAAACTCAAACATAGGAAGTTCCATCTAAACATGAGGAGGAACTTCTTTCCTTTGAGGGTGGCAGAGCACTGGAACAGGCTGCCCAGAGAGGTGGTGGAGTCTCCAACTCTGGAGACATTCCAAACCCGCCTGGACGCGTTCCTGTGCAACCTGCTCTAGGTGACCCTGCTCTGGCAGGGGGGTTGGACTAGATGATCTCCAGAGGTCCCTTCCAACCCCTATCATTCTGTGATTCTGTGATCTTTAAGGTCCCTTCCAACCCAAACCATCCTATGTTTCTACGATTCTATGATTCTATGAATCAACAGCTACGATGGCAACCCAACTCACTTTGCAGTGAGTGCTTATTTGTGTAGATACAAATCTGTACTAGTTTTAAAAAAGTGTTGATTAGTAAAATTACTAGAGTCAGCTTCTTGAAGAATCTGTCTCACTGTTGCCTTTTGTCCTATGTAATAAGATGTAGATGACAGAATTTTTTTAATGCCAAATACTTTTCAGTGCATATTTCTCTATTCCCTCTGGGTTTGTGGCCAGTATTGTAGTAACTCTTGTAGTTGGGTTTCTCATGGCAATGTTACTTTCTCTCAAGCTCCCTGAGTAGGATATCTTTATCTTTATTAAATCTCCTTGTATCTAAGATCAGAGTGCAGCATTTATTCCCAAATAGCAGTAAGCTTGGTTATCAAAAACTGAGGTTTAATTAGTACACAGAGAAAATAAAAACTAAGTAGTACAATTATATCTGTCTTCTGAGTACAACCATGCAGGATAGAATAAATTGTGTAATTAGTCCTTACCCAAGGCAGGTCTTGTATTTGCTGACCTTATAGGCACCTGAAAGAGTTCTATAGAGTCAAGTACCTCCCTCTCTGCAGGCTTTCACTGTGAGGCTGCCCACAACCTGTGCCAAAAAAAAGCACTTTCATAGCCTCTCTCTTTAGTACAAGTCCTGCAGAATTCCTGGATTCCAATCCGGATGATTCTAATGCTAAATGACTAGCATTTCAGTGTGATGCTATTTTTAATCCATACATAGGTGACAGTATTTCTCAATTACATTACCCTGGAGCAAGTTCTTATTTTGTTTGTTTTCTGTTTGCTTTTGTAACTGGTATGCATGTATTTTTAAAAATATACATATATGTGTGTTTGTATGTCAAGGAATTTTATATATTTCATCTCTAAAATATGGAGTTCCTTGATCTTTTTTCATTTTTCTTCCAGCTAATATGCTGTATCTCAGAGGATTCAACTGAACATAAGCCTGATGCTTACAATGTCATATACTGTAGTTAGAAAGTGGCCATCTTTGTATAAGACCAACCCAAACATCAGTGTAAGGTTACCTTCCCTTGTGATAAACCAGGACCATGTTTGCTAAATGAACCACCAAAGCTGGGTTGCTCATGAAAAATGTTTAAATCCAAGGAAAGAGTTAGTCATTGACTGTGTAATAGCCAAATATATTTACCTAATTAGACTCAAGGCACCTTAGCTGCCTGGCACTCCACTTGCTATTCCTCCAGCAAGAGCTACTGGAAAATGTGGCTGCATCTTAATTCATTTTGCTTTTTTTTTTTTTTTCTTCAGTCCCAGAGCCAGCCAGCCTTGACATGATTTAGTTTGTTATAAGGGAAATATCACAGTTTTAAAATATTTTGTTTGGGGGTTTTGTTGGGTTTTGGGGGGTTGTTGCTGTTGTTTTGACAGGACTATGAGAATGCTTAATGGTAAATTACTTTTAACTTGCTCTTCCTGGTTCATGTGTTTTCAGGTTCTTCCTATAGCTCTTTCTAATGGTTCAATAATAAAAGCAATATAAATGGAGGCAACATGACCTAGAGGATAAAATGAGGCTAGGGACCAGTTTATCACAGCAAATCTTTCCTCTTTTTTTAGCTTCATTTTTCCACTGTAACAACACGGGTAATGATTCTCAGGCCCTTTATCTAAAATACAGCCAGTGCCTGAAAGGTGTTATAAAAATGCTACAGGGGTATATTTAACTATGCGTATTTGGACTCCTCTTTATCGGTTGATTTTTACTTTTAGGTTTTATTCACACAGTCTGTACATCTAGTTAATATATTTTGTTTCCTCAGAGCATTTTGGTGGGGGTGGTTTTCAGTTTGTTGGTGTACTCTTTTGAGAGAAGCACAAACCAAGCTACTGCATGGCAAACGTAGGTGGAGAGACACTCCCTACAGCTCAGATCATTCATCTTTAGAGAACTGCAATGCCCCTCTAATATTTTTGCCTGATTGTTCGGTGAATTTGCAGTATAGCAAGACAGGATGATGTCCTACTGTGAATCTTCATTTGTAATATCACCAAGATCAGAACACAGATCTGAGGAGATGAAAAGCAATTTCATTCATTGTAGCTCATTCCCATTTATCTACTCTTTACAATAGTGTACTCTGGTTAGCTTTATATTTACATCGTTACACTGTGAAATGGTTTGTGCACTGAGCCATTTGACTTTGATAATGCCTCTGGGAGACCAGGTCAAATTAGGTTTAAACAGGATTAGATTAAAGTAGATTTTCCTTAGTTGTATTTGAAGTACCATGGGATTTATGAGGGGAAAGTAGATTTATGACCCTGGAAAAAAACTTGATCCCTTTCAGTCAGCTTTAGAGGGAGACTGAATTGGTTCCCTTGATTGCTATATTGGACTCATCTGATGGACAATATCCATATTGATTCATGTACTTCTGCTAGCAGTTCACTTTCTGACCATGTAAGACCAAAAACTTGGATGTTTGTCTGCCAGTTTATTCACCACAACAGCTCATGGAGATTTCAGTGAGTAATGGATTTAGTGCAAGGAGGAGGCAGGGACAGGGAGGAGAGATGAGACCATCACACACAGATTAGCATGGGCTGCTGTGGAATTGCAGCTTCAGTCTTGGTGCTGAGATGAATTGGCTGGTAGCTTCAAGCACGTAGCAATGATGCAAAGGTTGACATTTTCCATCGTGGCTTCAAGGTTTGCTAGCTAGATCTGAGCCCCCAACCTGCAGGCTGGTGAGAATAGCAGTAACGGGTTTATGCTTGATTTAAGATGGGGTTTTAGCTGACATTAGTAACTCTGTCTCTTACATGTAGGTACCTGGCAATAAATAATCAATCAACAGTGGGAATAGTTCACTGATTCCTCACCAAGATTTTCTAAGCTAGAGTTTGGAAACTCCAGTCGCCGTGGAGACCAGCTTCAGTGCAGGTAAGGCCTCACTGGGGAAGGGGATCGCGGCGGATAAGGCCGGCAAAGGGCTCTTTTGAGGGCTCTTTCGAGGGCTCTTGTAGCCAGGAAAGGCGGCTAGCTCGTGCCGAAACCGGCAGCTCGGGGGCGGGCCGCTGACGCGGCAGGGGCGGAGTCAGCGTCACACGCGGCAGCTCTAAACGAGCTGTAAACACGCCAACGGTCAGTCGCCGTGGAGACCAGCTTCGGTGCAGGTAAGGCCTCACTGGGGAAGGGGATCGCGGCGGATAAGGCCGGCAAAGGGCTCTTTTGAGGGCTCTTTCGAGGGCTCTTGTAGCCAGGAAAGGCGGCTAGCTCGTGCCGAAACCGGCAGCTCGGGGGCGGGCTGCTGACGCGGCAGGGGCGGAGTCAGCGTCACACGCGGCAGCTCTAAACGGGTGGTCCCGGAGCGCAGCGGCCGGCTGCTGCGCACCCAGCACGCGGGTAGCCTACGTGGGTCACCCAGGGCGGCACCGCAGTGCGAGCGAACGAACAAGGAGCAGCATTTTGTACGGTGGGTCACTGGAAGCCTTGAGTCTAAGGTAAGCAGAAGCTGGGCAACCACAAGCAGAGGAACATTGGTGTGCAAGGGCACCGGCTCAGGGTGCGAGGGAAGCAAACAGCAGAGATTCTCCATCTCCCGGCACGAGAAAAGAACATGGCCGCAAAACAGTCAAAAGCTTCTGCGAGGAAGAACGTGGGAACTCAGACTGAGCTCCTCTGCAAGCATGTAGCTGTGCAGGTCTCGAGCTGTAATGAATGCCTGAGTCTGGCACTGCTCCCACAGGGTTCCAGAGACACTGTGTGCATACGGTGCGATCAAGTAAATGATCTGCTCAGGAAGGTGGTTGAACTGAAGGAAGAGGTAGAAAGGTTAAGAAGTATTAGGAACTGTGAAAATGAAATAGATTGGTGGAGCCATACCCTGAGGCAAAGGCAGCAGGAAGAGGCTCTATCAGAAGTGGATGACCCACTTCCCTTCTGTCACCAGGCAGAAGGAGAGGACTCAAGGGATAAGGGGGAGTGGTGTCAGATCCCTCCTCGGAGAGGTAAGCGAAACCTCTCACGGCCCCCCTCACCATCCCAACTGCCCTTACGTAATAGGTATGAGGCTCTGGAAATTGAGGACCAGGCGATTGAGGATGGAGAAGCTGATCCATCCAGTGAAATGCCCAGTGCTCGTCACTCACCCCCACGCCTCAGGACGTCCTCAACAAAGAAAGAAAGAAGGGTTATTGTAGTAGGTGACTCCCTTCTGAGAGGAACAGAGGGTCCTATCTGTAGACCGGACCCATCCCACAGGGAAGTCAGCTGCCTCCCTGGGGCCAGAATTAAGGACATACGGAGAAAACTCCCTTCCCTGGTCCAGTCATCAGATTACTATCCGCTACTGATATTTCAGGTAGGCAGTGACGAAGTAGGTACCAGAAGTCTGAGGGCAATGAAGAATGACTTTAGGGCCCTGGGATGGCTGGTTAAGGGATCGGGAGCACAAATAGCGTTCTCCTCTATCCCACCATTTGCAGGGGTAGACGAGGGGATAAATAGGAGGAGCCAGCAAATTAACTCCTGGCTCCGCGACTGGTGCGTCCGGCAGGACTTTGGCTTTTTTGAACATGGGCTGATCTACAGGAAACCAGGCATGCTGGCATCAGGCGGGGGAAGCCTAACCCGAAGGGGAAGAAAGAGACTGGGACAAGAATTAGCAGGGCTTATCCATAAGGCTTTAAACTAGGTTTGATGGGGGATGGGGACGAAACCAGGATCACAAAAGTGGTGCCTGGGAGCAACATAGCAGTGCTCATGGGTATAAGTGATAGCAAGGTCTTGCAGCCTGTCTCAGTGATGGTGGGGGATAGTGAATTGTGTGGCAGCATAGACACAAGGAGTAGTGATAATTTGGTAACTACAGTAGTGTCCGAGAATGATCAGGTGCAAATCAGGGCCTGTCCCCCCAAGAAAGTGGTAGGACAATTAACCCAACTGAAGTGCATCTACACTAATGCACGCAGCATGGGGAATAAGCAGGACGAGCTGGAGGCCATCGTGCAGCAGGGAAACTATGATGTGGTTGCCATCACGGAAACGTGGTGGGAAGACACACACAAGTGGAGTGCTGTAATTGATGGCTACCAGCTTTTCAGAAGGGATAGGCAAGGGAAGAGAGGTGGTGGGGTGGCCCTCTATGTTAGGGGCGGTTTTGAATGTCTGGAACTCAACACTGTGAATGACAGTGTTGAGTGTGTATGGATAAAAATCAAGGGGAAGGCCAACAAGGCAGACATCGTGATGGGAGTTTGTTATAGACCCCCTAATCAGGATGTAGAAACCGATGAAGTATTCTATAAGCGGCTGGCAGAGGTCTCGCGATCATCTGCCCTTGTTCTTGTGGGGGATTTCAACTTCCCGGATGTCCGCTGGGAATACTACACAGCAGAGAGGGAACAGTCCCGGAGGTTCCTGGAGTGTGTGGAAGACAACTTCCTAACACAGCTGGTGAAGGAACCTACTAGGGGAAGTGCCCTACTGGACCTACTGTTTGTTAACAGAGAAGGTCTTGTGGGGGATGTAAAGGTTGGAGGTCGTCTTGGGCAGAGTGACCATGAAATGATAGAGTTTTCAATTCTTGGTGAAGGGAGGCGGGGAGCCAGCAGAACTGCCACCTTGGATTTCCGAAGGGCAGACTTTAGCCTGTTTAGGAGCATGGTTGAGAGTGTCCCTTGGGAGGCAGTTTTGAAGAGCAAAGGTGCCCAGGAAAGCTGGTCATACTTCAAGCAGGTGCTCTTAGAAGCACAGGTGAAGGCCATCCCCATCTCCTGAAAGACGAGCCGACGGGGAAGAAGGCCAGCCTGGCTAAATAGAGAGCTTTGGCTGGACCTCAGGAAAAAAAGGAAGGCTTACATTCTCTGGAAAAGGGGCTTAGCAACTTATGAGGATTATCAAGATATAACAAAGCTATGCAGGGGGAAGATTAGAAGGGCCAAAGCTCAATCAGAACTCAGCTTGGCCACTGCAGTTAAAGATAACAAGAAGAGATTTTTCCAGTATATCAACAGAAAAAGGAAAACTAGGGAAAATGTAGGTCCACTGATGAATGAGACGGGTGCCCTAGTGGTGGAAGACACAGAGAAGGCAGAGTTACTGAATGCCTTCTTTTCTTCGGTCTTCACTGATAAAAGCCGTCCCTCACACATCCCATACCCTGGAGGCAAGGGGGAAGGTCTGGAGAGAGGAAGATTTTCCCTTAGTTGAGGAGGACCGGGTCAGAGACCACTTGGCCAAGCTGGACATTCATAAATCCATGGGCCCTGATGGGATGCACCCGCGAGTGCTGAGAGAGCTGGCAGGTGTTATTGCTAGACCACTCTCCATTGTCTTTGCAAGGTCGTGGGGAACAGGAGAGGTGCCTGAGGACTGGAGGAAGGCTGACATCACTCCAATCTTCAAAAAAGGCAAGGAGGAGGACCCAGGGAACTACAGGCCGGTTAGTCTCACCTCTGTCCCTGGGAAGGTAATGGAGCGACTCATTCTGGATGTCATCTCCAAACACGTAGAGGAACAGGAAGTCATTGGAAGTGGTCAGCATGGATTTACCAAGGGCAAATCATGCCTGACCAATCTGATAGCTTTCTATGATGTTATAACGGGTTGGCTGGATGAGGGGAGAGCCGTAGATGTCATCTACCTTGACCTTAGCAAGGCTTTTGACACTGTCTCCCATAACATTCTCATTAGGAAGCTGAGGAAGTATGGGCTAGACGAGGTGACAGTGAGGTGGATCGAGAGCTGGCTGAGTGACAGAACTCAGAGGGTTGTGATCAGTGGCACAGAGTCCAGTTGGAGGCCTGTAACCAGTGGTGTCCCTCAGGGGTCAATACTTGGTCCAATTTTGTTCAATATATTCATTAATGACCTAGATGAGGGGACAGAGTGTATCCTCAGCAAGTTTGCTGATGATACCAAGCTGGGAGGGGTGGCCGACACTCCAGAGGGCCGTGCTGCCATCCAGTGTGACCTGGACAGGCTGGAGAGCTGGGCAGAGAAGAACCTAATGAGGTTCAACAAAAGCAAGTGTAAGGTCCTGCACCTGGGAAGGAAGAATGCTAAGCACCAGTATAGGTTAGGGGCGGACATGCTGGGAAGCAGCTCTGAGGAGAAGGACCTGGGGGTCCTGGTAGACAGCAAATTATCCATGAGCCAGCAGTGTGCCCTTGTCGCCAAGAAGGCCAATGGCATCCTGGGCTGCATAGGGAAGACTGTGGCCAGTAGGTCGAGGGAGGTCATTCTTCCCCTCTACTCTGCACTGGTGAGGCCGCAACTGGAGTACTGTGTCCAGTTCTGGGCTCCCCAGTTCAAGAGGGACAGGGAACTACTGGAGCGAGTCCAGCGAAGGGCAACCAAGATGATTATGGGACTGGAGCATCTCCCTTATGAGGAAAGGCTGAAAGAGCTGGGACTCTTTAGCCTGGAGAAGAGAAGGTTGAGGGGGGACCTGATTAATGTTTACAAGTACCTAAAGGGTGGGTTTAAGGAGGACGGAGCCAGGCTCTTTTCAATGGTTCCCAGCGACAGGACAAGGGGCAATGGGCACAAGCTAGAACATAGGAAGTTCCGTTCAAATACACGGAAAAACTTCTTTACAGTGAGGGTGACAGAGCACTGGAACAGGCTGCCCAGGGAGGTTGTGGAGTCCCCTTCTCTGGAGATTTTCAAGACCCGCCTGGATGCAGCCCTGAGGGATGTGCTTTAGGCAACCCTGCTCTAGCAGGGGAGTTGGACTAGATGATCTCTAGAGGTCCCTTCCAACTCTGAAGATTCCGTGATTCCGTGATTATATTATGTTAGGAAATGGCCTCGAGGTACATGTTAATTAACTCAGCATTAAACACTAACATAAGCAAAGGTTGTTGTGTTTAACAGTTTGTCATTTGGTGGGAGCGAATCATACGTCGGCACAGAGTCATCTCTCGGTGTGGACCAACCTTCAATAAACAGAGGCATTTAACTTTCACATACAAATTATTGCTGGAGGCCAAAGGTTATGCCAGTGAATAATAACAGTAGAACTTTTACAGCCCTCTTCCTTTTTATTTCCTAGAGCCCTTTATGAATGTGTTGCTGTCCCTGATGAACAGACACAAGGCCAAAGCACAGAAAGGGTGAGGACACAGCTGTGCTGTCCTGACTCCAGCTGAGCTGTATTATTAGGTTACTACCCCCAGATACTTGTTACTTCTCCAGCCCTGGTTTTTCCACCTCCTCCATCCTAACATATGCAATTGCTCCCTTATTTGGTTTTGTCCAAATGATCCAAGTTAAAAAGCTGCATTTTAAAGAGCGGTACAGCAGATCATATAGAGCATGGGTGAAGGAGTAGCCACCCACTATGCAGTTATGCTTCCAGGGGCAGAGGCACGACATCAAGTGCAGCACATCAGCTGTGTCCTAAATTGCCTCTGATCACATGACACAGCAATGATAGGGCCAGGCCCCAGACCCAGCCCTCCTGGCTCCTACACTGGTAAAGGCAGTGCTGAGCTGTGTTTAGTTCAATATAGCTCTCAGATGTCAGAGTCACCTCTAGCTGGTAGCCTCCAAAGGCTCACCTTCCACAATTGCCCAGATATCACTGATCCTTCAAGGATGCCTCTACCACATCCCTGCTTTCCCCCAAGCTCTAGGGTGACACAGCTTCTCCCTCCACTCAAGGTAAGGGAGGGAAAGGGTGAGGTTCAACACCCCTTTTCTTGGTCACTGAGCAGGTGCTGAACAAGCTGCACTTCCATCATGTCGTGCTAGTGGGTGAATACAGTTGCCTAGAGGCAACTACTCCTACTTCTAGCTTGCAGCAAACTCTACCCCAAAGTATCTATGTATTCCAGTGTGTTTCTATGCAGGCTAAAATCCACCCACCGCCGCGCTTTGTCCTCAGCCAGTCCATTAAAAATCTTTAATTGCTGTCACTTTAGCACAGGAAACAACTGTCACACCCACACCAAACAATAAAAACAACAATAGGCAAAAATTTAATTACTCTTGGAATTGTAACATTTCCATTCCCAAATATCCAACCCAAACCCAGAAACACCCTTATTCCATAATGTGTTACTCCTGTAGCTGCTTCATCTGGCTTTTACTTTCTTCATTCATGCCTCCTCTCCTCCTGGTAGTAGTTTAACACCATCTGAAGCAAACCCATCTCTGATTTACTTAAAGCAGTTCACATGATTTAAAAAGCTACTGGGGGGGGTATTTTTTAACTAAGTACTTAATGCCAAGAATGTATCTTTGCAGAGCTTATTAGTATTAGAGAAAGAAAGTTAATATATGTACAGCCTACTTTTAAGTATAACTAGTATGCTGTTTTGGGCTAGAAATAGAGGGCTATTTTTTAAAAAAGCTGACACAAGTATATAATTATTGACTGTAAATCCTAAGCAGTCAGGGTAGCTTCCACTTTTTTCTGCTGACTGTGCCTTCCCCTTGGTGAAGCCATGCTGGCTACTCCCAATCACCTTCTTGTCCTTCATGTGCCTGGAAATGGTTTCCAGAATTAGCTGCTCCATCACCTTCCCAGTGATCGAGGTGAAGCTGACTGGCCTGTAGCTTCCTGGGTCCTCCTACTTGCCCTTTTTGAAGATAGGAGTGACATTTGCTTTCCTCCATTCCCCAGGCACCTCTCCCAGTCGCCATGATTGTTCAAAGATTATTGAGAACGGCCTTGCACTGACATCTGCCAGCTCCCTCAGCACTCCTGGGCACGTCCCATCAGGGTCCAGTTTGCTTAAGTACTCCTTGACCTGATCCTCTTCTACCAAGGGTACGTCTTCCTTGCTCCAGGCTTCCCCCCTGGTCTCTGGGACCTGGGATTCCTGAAGGCCAGTCTTGCTAGTAAAGACTGAGGCAAAGGCGGCATTCGGTACCTCGGACATTTCCATGTCCCATGTCACCAGGCCCCCTGCACCACTCAGCAGCAGGCCCACGTTTTTCCTAGCCTTCCTTTTGTCACCTATGTACTTCGAGAAGCCCTTCTTGTTGCCTTTGACATCCCTCAACAGATTCAATTCCCTTTGGGCTTTTAACCCCATCCCTGCACGCTCAGACAGTGCCTCTGTATTCCTCCCAGGTTACCCGTTCTTGCTTCCACCTTCTGTATGCTTCCTTTTTGTGTTTGAGTTTGGCAAGGAGCTCCTTGTCCATCCACGCAGGACACCTGGCATTTTTGCCTGACTTCCTGTTTGTTGGGATAGATCGCTCCTGAGCTTGGAGAAGGTGATCCTTGAATATTAACCAAATTTCTTGGGCCCCTCTTCCCTCCAGGGCCTTCCTTATCCCTTGGGACTCTACCAAGCAGATCCCTGAAGAAGCCAAAGTCTGCTCTCCTGAAGTTCCATAATGGTGCCTTGTAGGCACTTCCTTGTTTACTTGCAATTGCTACAGGTGACCCTGTTTAAGCCCTGTTTTGTTGATTGTGTGATCCCTTCCTTTCATATCACTCCAGGCCCTTTGCTCATCATCCTTGTCCATTGCTCCTTCACAGGGTTACTGGTAACTCTCTCCTTGCCCTATCGTTCCTAGTTTAAAGCCCTCCTAACCAGGTCAGCTGTCCTGCTGGCAAAGATACCTTTGCCCTGTTTAGTGAGGTGGATGCCATCTCTCCCAAGCAGATGCTGTTCTGCAAACGGGGTCCTATGGTCGTTGAAACCAAAACCCTGGTGACATCACCAGTTCTGCAGCCAATTATTGACCTGCATTGTTGAATTGGGTTTGCGTGGCAAGGTTTTGGTAGCGGCGGGGGCTACAGGGGTGGCTTCTGTGAGCAGCTGCTAGAAGCTTCCCCTATGTCCAATAGAGCCAATGCCAGCCGGCTCCAAGACGGACCCGCTGCTGGCCAAGGACGAGCCAGTCAGCGACGGTGGTAGCGCCTCTGTGATAACATATTTGAGAAGGGGGAAAAAAAACCCTGCGCAACTGCAGATGGAGAGAGGAGTGAGAATACGTGAGAGAAAACAACTCTGCATATACCGAGGTCAGTGAAGAAGGAGGAGGAGGAGGAGGTGCTCCAGGCGCCAGAGCAGAGATTCCCCTACAGCCCGTGGTGAAGACCATGGCAACACAAGTTGTCCCCCTGCAGCCCATGGAGGTTAACGGTGGAGCAGATATCCACCTGCAGCCCATGGAGGACCCCAAGCCAGAGCAGGTGGATGCCCGAAGGAGGCTGTGACCCCATGGGAAGCCTGTGCTGAGGCAGGCTCCTGGCAGGACCTGCGGACCCATGGAGAGAGGATCCCACGCTGGAGCAGGTTTGCTGGCAGGACTTGAGACCCCTGTGGGGGACCCATGCTGGAGCAGTCTGTTCCTGAAGGACTGCACCCCGTCAAGGGGACCTATGCTGGAGCAGTTCGTGAAGAACTGTAGCCCATGGGAAGGACTCACGTTGGAGAAGTTCGTGGAGAACTGTCTCCCGTGGGAGGGACCCCACGCTGGAGCAGGGGAAGAGTGTGAGGAGTCCTCCCCCTAAGGAGGAAGGAGCAGCAGAGACAATGTGTGATGAACTGACTGCAGCCCCCATTCCCCAACCTGCTGTGCCACTGGGCGGTGGGGGGAGGGGGATAGAGAAAATCGGGAGTGAACTTGAGTCCGGGAAGAAGGGAAGGATGGGATGTTTTATGATTTGGTTTTATTTCTCATTACCCTACTGATTTGATTGGCAATAAATTAAGTTAATTTCCCCGAGTCGAGTCTTTTTTGCCCATGACGGTAACTGGTGAATGATCTCTCCCTGTCCTTATCTCGACCCACGAGCTTTTCATTATATTTTCTCTTCCCTGTCCAGCTGAGGAGGGGGAGTGACAGAGCGGCTTTGGTGGGCATCTGGCATCCAGCCAGGGTCAACCCACCACAATTATCAGTGCCCTCCTCCTCACACCCTTTTCCCTTACTGGCACGATTGAGGAGAACACCCCTTGGGCCCCCATGTCCCTGACTACCACCCCCCAGAGCTCTGCAGTCACTTTTGATACTCTCCAGGGTCCCCCAGAAATATCTTTGGTGTCCACATGGAAGAACAGCATGGGGTACCAGTCAGAGGGTCGGACAAACCTCAGCAGTCTCTCCGCAACATCCTGGATCCAGGCACCTGGCAGGCAACAAACCTCTCTAGAGGTTAGGTCAGGTCAGCAGATGGGTGCCTCTGTGCCACACAGCAGGGAGTCACCCGTTAGTATCACTCAACGCTTCTTCCTGGTGGTCTTGCATGGTTTAGGGTCAGGTGGCCCAGATCCTTTGCTTGAAGGCACATCTGACTCCTCTTCAACTTTGAAGGGAGCTAAACTCTGTTGTTGTTGTAAGCTCTTAAGTGGGGCAGGAACTTTCCTCTTGGTGTCAGAAGTCACCAGCTTCCAATCTTCTTATTCCCCAGATGTTGTACTTACTCTTATACTAGGGCTGGACACTGCCTCCATCTCTACTGCAGTTGGGGTCTGGGGCTCTTCAAGCTGTTGTGTCTCTGAAGAAGAGAGCTGCTGTGTCTCCCTTTCATCTTCTCTGAGGTTGCGTGGTCTACTTGCTTCCTCCCATAACTCCTCCACTTGGCAACATAGCTCCTCCAAGACAGCATACCTCCTATGGGAAAGAAGGCCATCTCTCCCAGCATCATTGAGAGGCCCACTTCCTGTAGCCTGGGACTTGGAGGGCTGCATCCACCATCTGAAGCTCTGTCTGGGTCAAAGCCTCTGCCCTGGCAGGGGCAGCTGCTCCAACACCTGCTGGGGAAACTGCCCTGTGGTGTGTCACCACCATACCTGAGAATGTTTACACTGGTTTGAATTCAGCTGATGCCCCTTGTTTTGTGCCCTTCTGCACAAACTGATGCATCCGTTGGTTGCCTCTGTTGCAAACTTATAGAATCATAGAATCATAGAATGGTTCGGGTTAGAAGGGACCTTAAAGATCATCTAGTTCCAACCCCCCTGCCGTGGGCAGGGACACCTCCCACTAGACCAGGTTGCTCAAAGCCCCATCCAGCCTGGCCTTGAGCACTTCCAGGGATGGGTGTGAGAAATGCTCCTTATCCCATAACCACGGCTCAGGCAGTGATCAATACGAAGCACATTTTATTTAAACATTCTTGCAAGAACAGGTGACCTAGCAGGTAGGCACACCTGAGTTCCCAAAATAACTTTTTTTTATTTCCTATCCCCGGCCGAAATTTCCCTCCCCTGTTTCCCCATTGGCTAGGTACTCCAGGGTTTACAGCCTATCCGATTCGCCTAAAACTACTTCCGTTCGCTCCGCCTCTGTTTACTTCTCCCCATCACCCCTCCTAAACCCCTTACTTCACCTGTTTATTTCTTCCCTTTTTTGGTATTATTGCCCACGGTAGCTGGTCCCAGTTAAACATTCATCCTCCCGTTAAACTACCGATCCGGCATAGACTGGTTTCTCCTTTGTCTAAGGGATGAGCGTTCTTGCATGTCTCCTGATCAGCCTTTGTGTTGTTAATCACTCTCTAGCTACATCATTGCAGACTGGCCAAGTTGTTCCTCTGCAAAAACAATACTTTGATTTTTCTTACAATGGGGCATCCACAACTTCCCTGGGCAACCTCTTCCAGTGCGTCACCACCCTCACAGTAAAGAATTTCTTCCTAATACCCGATCTAAATCTCCCCTCTTTCAGTGTAAAACCGTTACCCCTCATCCTATTGCTCCACTCCAAGCTGAACAACCACAATTCTCTCAGCCTGTCCTCATAGCATAGGTCCTCCAGCCCTCTGATCATCTTCGTGGCCCTCCTCTGGACCCGTTCCAACAGGTCCATGTCCTTCTTGTGCTGAGGACTCCAGAGCTGGACGCAGTACTCCAGGTGGGGTCTCACCAGAGCAGAGTAGAGGGGCAGAATGACCTCCCTCGACCTGCTGGCCACGCTTTTTTTGATGCAGCCCAGGATGCGGTTGGCTTTCTGGGCTGCAAGCACGCATTGCTGGGTCATGTTTATCTTCTCATCCACCAGCACCCCCAAGTCCTTCTCCTCAGGGCTGCTCTCAAGCCATTCTCCGCCCAGTCTGTATTTGTGCCTGGGATTGCTCTGACCCATGTGCAGGACCTTGCACTTGGCCTGGTTGAACTTCATGGGCACAGGCCCACCTCTCAGTCCTCTCAAGGTCCCTCTGGATGGCATCCCTTCCCTCCAGTGTGTTGACTGCACCACACAGCTAGTATCATCAGCAAACTTGCTGAGGGTGCACTCAGTCCCACTGCCCATGTCCTCAAGAAAGATGTTAAATTATACTGGAGCCAATACCAATCCCTGAGGAATGACACTCAACACTGGTCACCACTTGGACATCGAGCCATTGACTGCAATTCTTTTGAGTGTGACCATCCAGACAACTCCTTATCTACCAAATGGTCCATCCATCAAGTCCATGTCTCTCCAATTTAGAGACAAGGATGTCATGCGGGACAGTGTCAAATGCTTTACAAAAGTCCAGGTAGATGATGTCTGTTGCTCTCCCCTTATCCATCAATGCTATAACGCCCTTGTAGAAGGCCACCAAATTTGTCAGGCATGATTTGCCCTTAGTGAAGCCATGTTGGCTGTCACCAATCACCTCCTTATTTTCCATGTGCCTTAGCATGGTTTCCAGGAGGATCTGCTCCATGATCTTGCCATGCACAGAGGTGAGACTGACTGGCCTGTAGTTCCCCGAGTCTTCCTTTTTTTCCTTTTTAAAAATGGGATGTTATGTTTCCCCTTTTCCAGTCAGTGGGAACTTCACCGAACTGCCACGACTTCTCAAATATGATGGATAATGGCTTGGCAACTTCATCTGCCAGTTCCCTCAGGACTCCTCAGTGGGTGTTACCTCATTCTACCAGTCCCTGCCTTTGCCTTCTGCAACTTGGGCAGTGTGGCTAGAGCCCTTGCCTCTGAAGACTGAGACAAAAAAGTAATTGAGTACCTCAGCCTTCTCAATATCCTGGGTGACCAGGTCTCCTGTTTCCTTCTGGAGAGGGCCTACATTTTCCCTAGTCTTCCTTTTATCAGTGATGCACCTGTAGAAACTTTTCTTGTTGCCCTTGATGGTCTTTGCCACATTTAAGTCTATCAGGGCTTTAGCTTTTCTAACCTGATCCCTGGCTGCTCAGACAATTTCTCTGTATTCCTCCCAGGCTACCTGTCCTTGCTTCCACCCACTGTAGGCTTCCTTTTTCTGTTTGAGATTGTCCAGGAGCTCCTTGTTCATCCATGCAGACCTCCTGGTGGTTTTGCCCAACTTCCTCTTTGTTGGGATGCTTCGCTCCTGAGCTTGGAGGAGGTGATTCTTGAGTATTAACCCCTCTTCCCTCCAGGGCTTTATCCCACAGTACTCTACGAAGCAGATTCCTCAAGAGGCCAAAGTCTGCTCTCCTGAAGACCATGGTAGCGAGCTTACTGTGCACCCTCCTCGCCACCCTAAGGATCTTGAACTCTACCATTTCATGATCACTGCAGCCAAGGTTGTCCTTGAGCTTTGCATTCCCCACCAGCCCTTCCTTGTTGATGAGACCGAGGTCCAGCACAGAATCATAGAATGTGTTGGGTTGGAAGGGACCTTTAAAAGTCATCTAGTCCAACCCCCCTGCTGTAAACAGGGACATCTTTAACTAGATCAGATTGCTCAGAGCCTCATCAAGCCTGGCCTTGAATATCTCCGAGCCCCATGTTGGGCGCCAATAAATCTGTCGTGGTTTTGGCCAAATTGGCCAATGGCCAGCAACAGATGCTCTCCCCCCACCTCTCATACAAGGAGAGAAGGAGGAGAGATAAAGAGATTTATGAGTTTAGAAGGAACTAAACTACTTCAATGAAATATTAATAATAAAATAAAAAGGAAATAATGAAATAGATACAATATATACAAAACCGTATTGAGCTCCCAGGATGACATCACCGGCAGGCACTGAGAAGTCCCAGACTGGACTCATTGATGGGTGGGAACTGGATTCCAAAGCTGGAGTCAGGAACCCACGGATCGTGATCAAAGGCAGACAAACAGACAGGGTCCTCCTCGGACGACAGCCATTGAAGAAAGAGACTTGACCTTTTGATCCCTCAGCTTTTATACTGAGCATGGGGTATGTGGAATAAATACTAAATTGGCTAAAAAATACAAAAGTACAGCATTGTTCACACCTTAAGGAAAAGTATAAAATCAAGAGGCTTCTGAGGTAGAAAATAGCCGCAGCTGGCATGAAGGACACAACATCTGTGGTTCCCTGATAAGCTACATGAGGTACGGGACGGGATGCAATTATTCCGTGGCTTTACCTTATGATGTATAGCGGATATGGGAATGGGATGATACCATGAAACAGATAAGCTGCCAATTAGCTGCCCGCTAGATGCTCAGAGCCAACATTTTGTCAAATTTTGATGAAATGCTGTCCTTTGTGTGAACTTTGCTCATTCTAATGTCATTATAATACCAAAACACACCTCCATCCCGAAGGCTACCCGCCTCCAAGGTGCGACCACTCCTCCTTGAGTCTGCGCCCTGAATTTCTCGTAAACTATACCTTTAATTGTGAAGCGAGAGAAATTTACACCAATCATGATAAAAGTATGTATGACTAAAGTCACTCAAACTCCACCTGGAAGATAACAAATAATATAAAAATAGCCCGAGAGAGGGAGGATACCCAGGGAAGACACCATCACAAAGAATTACATCACTGACTTCTGGGATCAGTCGACGGGCTGAGCCTCTCTTCCCCCCCATAGGGACGCCTTTGGGTAAGACTTAGATTATACCGAGTGCTTCCTCGGGAAACTTAGAAATTTCTCTAGAAACTCTCTTTTCTACATTTAGAGCCAGGCTGTATCGTTTATAACTTTGTCACGCGTTTTGTATATGTAACAATACTTTCATTTGCACGTGCTTTGCAGACAGTGTATTTATCACCGGCAATCCTAAGAACCTATCTATCTGTTGTTTAAATAAACTGCACTTTTTTAAGTAGCTAGTCGTTTCGATTTCTCACTGAACGCGACCAAAGACTTGAGAGTGGCCGTGCTAGTTCATGAGCACAACTAGACTGAAGGTGCAGTCCACTATTAGTGTATCCAAATCGTAACAGTTTAATACATATTAAACGCGATTGGACTGATAGTGCTGAATTGGGCATCACTCAGAATTTAAACCTAGCCGCACCTAGCCTCCCACCTCGGTGAGGAGTGTTAGAACGCAAGGGGGTTTATTTTCTGCCAAAACCGCTTTGCCCCTTTTCACGCAACAGAATTTTGGCGTAGTCGGCAGGATTGCCATGGATAAACTGCTGCAAAAATATGATTGTGCCCCTTCCCAGGCTGAGAAGGAGTGGGCCCATAAATTTTGGAAGGATGAAGAGAAAGTGGTGGAACGTATTGAAGAGTGTCTGAGAGACACAATTCTCTCAGCCTGTCCTCATAGCATAGGTCCTCCAGCCCTCTGGTCATCTTCGTGGCCCTCCTCTGGACCCGTTCCATGTCCTTCTTGTGCTGAGGACTCCAGAGCTGGACGCAGTACTCCAGGTGGGGTCTCACCAGAGCGGAGTAGAGGGGCAGAATGACCTCCCTCGACCTGCTGGCCACGCTTTTTTTGATGCAGCCCAGGATGCGGTTGGCTTTCTGGGCTGCAAGCACGCATTGCCGGCTCATGTTCATTATTGGGTCAGCATCCCTGGCAACTCCCTTCCCCCCCGCCCCATTTTTATTGATGAACATGATGTCATATGGTATGGAATATCCCTTTGGGGTCAGCTGTCCCGGTTGTATCCCCTCCCAACTTCTTCTGCACCCCCAACCTACTTGATGGAGGGGCAGCATGAGAAGCAGAAAAGGCCTTGATGCCGCGTAAGCACTGTTCAGCAATAAGTAAAACATCCCTGTGTAATTGCCGTGGTTTAGCCTCAGACGGCAACAAAGAACCACGTGTCGCTCGCTCGTGCCTTCCAAACACAGGAAGAATCGTAAGAAAAGGCAAGACTCTTGGGTTGAGACAAAGGCAGTTTAATAGAACAGCAAAGGGAACAGGCAAACAACAACAACAACAACACGGATAGGGGAATATACAAACGCGATTACGGAACCGCCGCTCCCCCCGCCGCTCGCCGCTCGCCGGCCGGACCGGGGCCGCCCCAGCCCGCTTTTAAGCAGCAACTTCCTGCCCCCTCCCCCGGCAGCTCAGGGTGGGCGTGGCTCACATGGCATGGAATACCAGGAAAAGTTAACCCTATCCCCACCGGAACCAGGACATTATCCACCCCTTATTCCATACCATCTATGCCATGCCCAGCAGGTTCCAATGAATTGCCACCACTTTCCCCTGTTATATATATATATATACACACATATAATACCCTTAGTTTATGGGTCATCCCTCCAAAGTGTCCGTTGAGTTCTTTTAATCCACGGCTTTGGGCTCCATCTGTTAGAACAGTCTCTCAGGGCAGGTGAGATGCTGGGTGGTGCTGGTCTGTTGCATGCTGTATTTTTCGGAGCTTGTGACTGGTGCACCTGGTGTGGCTCATGCACGCAGTCTGTAGGCTGAAGATGTAGATCTTGAGGAAACTGCTATAACAGCACACAATCTGATTCATTGGCTATTCTCGCCCAAAATCAGATCTCCATGAGGTACACATCGGACTTCCCCATCCTTCCGCATCACCCACCAAGTGCACCCAGGTCCTTGGGCAAAAGCAATCCCACGGATGGGTTTGCCTTTGCCTGAGGCAGGACTAACCCAGACTGTCTTCCCTAGCATATTCTTCATGTGCACTACGGGGACTTTATCCCCTTCTACAGTACGTGGAAGTTTTGATTGGGCAGGGCCAGCCCGATTGTTAGATCCCCTGGTGTTAACTAGCCAGGTAGCTTTTGCTAAATGCGTATCCCAGTGTTTGAAAGTCCCACCACCCATTGCTCTCAGTGTAGTTTTTAACAGTCCATTGTATCGTTCTATCTTCCCAGAGGCTGGGGCGTGATAGGGGATGTGATACACCCACTCGATACCATGCTCTTTGGCCCAGGTGTCTATGAGGCTGTTTCGGAAATGAGTCCCATTGTCCGACTCAATTCTCTCTGGGGTACCATGTCGCCACAGGACTTGCTTTTCAAGGCCCAGGATAGTGTTCCGGGCAGTGGCATGGGGCACAGGGTATGTTTCCAGCCATCCAGTGGTTGCTTCCACCATTGTGAGCACATAGCGCTTGCCTTGACGGGTTTGTGGCAGCGTGATATAATCAATCTGCCAGGCCTCCCCATATTTGTATTTCAGCCATCGCCCTCCATACCAAAGAGGCTTCAAACGCTTGGCTTGTTTGATCGCAGCGCATGTCTCACATTCATGGATGACCTGTGCAATAGTGTCCATGGTCAAGTCCACCCCTCGGTCACGAGCCCATCTATATGTCGCATCTCTCCCTTGATGGCCTGAGGAGTCATGGGCCCACCGAGCTATGAATAGTTCACCCTTATGTTGCCAGTCCAGATCCACCTGAGCCACTTCAATCCTAGCGGCCCGATCCACCTGCTGGTTGTTCTGATGTTCCTCCGTGGCCCGATTCTTTGGTACGTGGGCATCTACATGGCGTACTTTCACAACCAGATTCTCTATCCGGGCAGCAATATCTTGCCATAGGTCAGCAGCCCAGATGGGTTTGCCTCTGCGCTGCCAGTTGCCCTGCTTCCACTGCTGTAACCATCCCCACAGAGCATTTGCCACCATCCATGAGTCAGTGTAGAGATAAAGTACTGGCCATTTTTCTCGCTCAGCAATGTCCAAAGCCAGCTGAATAGCCTTCACCTCTGCAAACTGGCTCGATTCACCCTGTCCCTCACTGGCTTCTGCAACCCGTCGTGTAGGACTCCACACAGCAGCCTTCCACTTTCGATGCTTTCCCACAATACGGCAGGACCCATCAGTGAACAGGGCATATTTCTTCTCATTTTCTGGCAGTTTATTATATGGTGGGGCCTCTTCTGCACGCGTCACCTCCTCCTCTGGTGACATTCCGAAATCCTTGCCTTCTGGCCAGTCCATGATCACTTCCAGAATTCCCGGGCGACTGGGGTTTCCCATTCGAGTTCGCTGCGTGATCAGTGCAATCCACTTACTCCATGTAGCATCGGTTGCATGATGTGTGGTGGGGACCCTTTCTTTGAACATCCAACCCAGCACCGGCAGTCGAGGTGCTAAGAGGAGCTGTGCTTCTGTACCAACCACTTCCGAAGCAGCTCGAACCCCTTCATATGCTGCCAATATCTCTTTTTCTGTTGGAGTGTAGCGGGCTTCGGATCCTCTGTATCCACGACTCCAAAACCCTAGGGGTCGACCTCGAGTCTCCCCTGGTGCTTTCTGCCAGAGGCTCCAGGTAGGGCCGTTCTCCCCGGCTGCGGTGTAGAGCACATTTTTAACATCTTGTCCTGCCCGGACTGGCCCCAGGGCCACTGCATGGACTATTTCCTGTTTGATTTGTTCAAAAGCTTGTCGTTGCTCAGGACCCCATTTAAAATCATTCTTCTTCCGGGTTACTTGATACAGAGGGCTTACAATTTGACTGTAATCTGGGATATGCATTCTCCAAAAACCCACAATACCTAAGAAAGCCTGTGTTTCCTTTTTACTAGTTGGTGGAGACATAGCTGCTATTTTGTTGATCACATCCATTGGAATCTGACGGCGTCCATCTTGCCATTTTATTCCTAAAAACTGGATCTCCTGCGCAGGTCCCTTGACCTTACTTCGCTTTATAGCAAAACCAGCGTTCAGAAGGATTTGGACTATTTTACTCCCTTTCTCAAAAACTTCTTCTGCTGTGTTTCCCCATACAATGATGTCATCAATGTACTGCAGATGTTCTGGAGCTTCACCCTGTTCCAGTGCAGTCTGGATCAGTCCATGGCAAATGGTGGGGCTGTGTTTCCACCCCTGGGGCAGTCGATTCCAGGTGTATTGGATGCCCCTCCAAGCGAAAGCAAACTGTGGCCTGCACTCTGCTGCCAAAGGGATTGAGAAAAATGCATTCGCTATATCAATCGTGGCATACCACTTGGCTGCCTTGGACTCCAGTTCGTACTGGAGTTCTAGCATGTCCGGCACAGCAGCACTCAGCGGTGGCGTGACTTCATTCAGACCACGATAGTCTACAGTTAGCCTCCACTCTCCATTAGATTTTCGCACCGGCCATATGGGACTGTTAAAGGGTGAACGAGTCTTGCTGATCACTCCTTGAACCTCTAGTTGACGAATCAGCTCATGGATGGGAATCAGAGAGTCTCGGTTAGTGCGATACTGCCGCCGATGCACCGTTGTGGTAGCAATCGGCACCTGTTGTTCTTTGACCCTCAACAACCCCACAACAGAAGAATCCTCTGAGAGACCAGGCAAGGCAGACAACTGTTTAACTTCCTCTGTCTCCAAAGCAGCTATGCCAAAGGCCCAGCGGTACCCTTTTGGGTCCTTAAAATACCCTCTCCTGAGGTAATCTATACCAAGGATGCATGGAGCCTCTGGGCCAGTCACAATGGGATGCTTTTGCCACTCATTCCCAGTTAGGCTCACTTCTGCCTCCAGTACAGTCAACTCTTGGGATCCCCCTGTCACCCCAGAAATACAAATGGGTTCTGCCCCTCTATAGCTTGATGGTATTAAAGTACACTGCGCACCCGTGTCCACTAGAGCCTTATACTCCTGTGGGTCTGATGTGCCAGGCCATCGAATCCACACCGTCCAATAAACCCGGTTATCCCTTTCCTCCACCTGGCCGGAGGCAGGGCCCCCCTAATACTGGTCATAGTATCCATTACTCACTTCTTGCATAAATGACTTGGAAGTTCCTTCAAGAGGATCAGAAGCAAGATCAAGCCTTCTGCTTTGTCTGGGGAACGGCCCACTGGAAACTGGGGCGGCACTTTTCCTGGAGGGATCCCCTTTTGTGGTTGTCCTTCCTTGCAACTCCTGTACCCGTGTCCGCAGGATCGAAGTAGGTTGTCCGTCCCACTTCCTCATATCCTCTCCGTGGTCCCGCAGGTAGAACCACAGGGTGCCTCGTGGTGTGTACCCTCTGTACTCTCTCTCTTGAGTGGGGAAATGCCTGCTTCTAATAGCTGAGATGCTGGCCCGTGCAGGTGGGGAGTAGGACATATTCTCTTCAAGTTGCTGGACCTTCCGCGACAGTTTCTCCACAGCTGAGACAAGGGGGGAAGAGAGACTTTCTTCATATCGCCGGAGCCGGCCAGCTACCTCATCCACCGTTGGTCCCTCTTCACCTTTCCATTCCATTACTGCCAGGGAGTTGGCATATGATGATGGTGCGCTCCGTACAAACTTCCGCCACATGGGCCTTGTGCATCGCACCTCATCAGGGTCTGTGGGTAAGTCTGCATTGTCCAAGTCATAATAAATCATCTCCCGCACGGCTAATTCTCTCAGGTACTGGATACCTCTTTCCATGGTAGTCCACTTGCTTGGCTGACATACAACATCCTCGCTGAAGGGGTACCTCTCCCTCACGCCTAACAGGAGTCGTTTCCAGAGGCTGAGGGCTTGGGTCTTTTTCCCGATCGCCTTGTCAATGCCGCCTTCCCTAGACAGGGATCCCAGCTGCCTGGCCTCCCTACCCTCTAATTCCAGGCTACTGGCCCCATTATCCCAGCACCGGAGCAGCCAGGTGACAATGTGCTCGCCTGAAAGTCGGCTAAAATCTTTTCGCATATCCCGCAGCTCACTCAAGGATAGGGATCGAGTAATTATCTCTGGTTCTGCCTCTTCCTCCTGCTCTCGTGATGGCCCTGGTTCATCATCATCTCTTACTAAGCGAACTGATTTCTTTGTGTACTTCTTCTTCTGTATGGGGGCAACTGATACTGGCATGGGTTGGTTCCCTGGTTCAGTGGCAGTGGCTACCACGGGGGTTGCAGTAGCCGCAGTGTCTGTCGCAAGGATTGCAGTAGCCGCAGTGTCTGTCGCAAGGATTGCAGTAGCCGCAGGGGCCGCCGCAGGGGCTGCAGCAGCCGCAGGGGCCGCCGCAGGGGCCGCCGCAGGGGCTGCAGCAGCCACAGGGGCCGCCGCAGGGGCTGCAGCAGGGGCTGCAGCAGCCGCAGGGGCCGCCGCAGGGGCTGCAGCAGGGGCTGCAGCAGCCGCAGGGGCCGCCGCAGGTCTGGTTTCCATCTCTTCCCCTTGAGGGTGCTGCATAATTCTGAGCAGTGCCTGGTAGATACTGGCCAGGGCCCAGCACAGCGCGGTGAGTTGTGCCTCTCTAGAATAGCCACAGCATTTTCCCTTCAAATATTCTACCACTTTATCAGGGTCCTGTAATTGTTCAGGGGTGAAGTCCCAGACCATTGGAGGTGAGTAGTTCTCTAGGTACCTGCCCATGCTCTCCCACATGCCATGCCACCCCTGACTATCCAGCCTCGGAGCAGATCTCCGGGTGGTAGTCTTAAATAGTCGCTTAACCCAAAACAAGACCTGGAACGTATTCAGGAGACATAGCACTAGGAACACGCTAGTTTGAGTATCCCAAGGATATTCAAAATTCTCAAAAGCTGTCATACCTGACCCGAAGGAGAAAAGGGAGGCAAAAGGGCTGGGGAAATTATTAACAAATTCTGAGAGACGGTGTCCAATGTACGGACAGGACAGCAAAACCGCATAAACACCCCAAAATAGCCGTCTGAACAGTGATGTTATCATATCATAAACAGATATCGCACAGGACAGCAGAATAATAATCCTCATCCCTGTTCCAGACATGGTAAACAGCATCGCAGGGAGTACATAAGCCATATAGGAATTTATGTAACACAGCCATGAGAACAAACCAAGCAACATGATGACCAGTGACTACTTACCTAATAAAATAAATGCATACAAAAAAAAAAAAAACCAAAACCGTTTTTTCCACGTTCTAGTTGGATTCTGTCGTTATCTCAACCCTTCGAGCCCCACGTTGGGCGCCAAAAAGGACTGCCGTGGTTTAGCCTCAGACGGCAACAAAGAACCACGTGCCGCTCGCTCGTGCCTTCCAAACACAGGAAGAATCGTAAGAAAAGGCAAGACTCTTGGGTTGAGACAAAGGCAGTTTAATAGAACAGCAAAGGGAACAGGCAAACAACAACAACAACAACACGGATAGGGGAATATACAAACGCGATTACGGAACCGCCGCTCCCCCCGCTCGCCGGCCGGACCGGGGCCGCCCCAGCCCGCTTTTAAGCAGCAACTTCCTGCCCCCTCCCCCGGCAGCTCAGGGTGGGCGTGGCTCACATGGCATGGAATACCAGGAAAAGTTAACCCTATCCCCACCGTAACCAGGACAGTAATCAACACTGTTTTGATCACAAATCCAAAACATATCCCCATACAAGCTACTATGAACAAAATTAACTCTATCCCAGACAAAACCATCACAGCCACTCTACCAAGCAGATCCCTGAAGAGGCCACAGTGAGGTGGTTTGAAAACTGGCTGAATGGCCCAGCCCACAGGGTGGTGGTCAGTGACACGAAGTCTAGTTGGAGGCCAGTAACTAGCAATGGGTCAATACTGGGCCCAGTCCTGTTCAACATCTTCATTAATGATCTGGATGCCGGGGCAGAGTGTACCCTCAGCAAATTTGCAGATGACACGAAACTGGGAGGAGTGGCTGATACACCAGAGGGTCATGCTGCCATCTGGAGGGACCTTGGCAGGCTGGAGAAATGGGCTGACAGGAACCTGATGAATGATAATGATAGCTGGTCTGATCAAAACACAGCTCTCTCTTACTTTGCAGGACAGTACCGACCCAGTCTAAACATTTCACGGCATTCATATTGATTAAATTAATGGCAGGAGAATATAGAGAATCATGCATCCTGGCAGCTTCAAGATGGAGCTGAGCCTAATCACCAGGTTCAAACAGCTGACGTAAATGGTCAGATATTTGCTCTACACCCCAAACAAATGTCTCATAAGCTTCATGTAGTGGTACCTGATCTAAATTAACAAATCTGTATTCTTCTACATACCACCTAGCTCTGAACCTCTGGATTGGCCAGTCCCACTGCCGAACATGCTCCATGGAAGCTGTCTCCTCTACCTCCTCTGCTACATTTGGGGGGGGTAAAGTTGGTCTTTCCAATGCCCTCTCAGGCATTGGGAGTACAGCAGGTGGCCCCCCTGGGAAACATCCTCATTGTGTTTGATAGCCTGTTGCTCTGCAGGGGGAAGCAGTAACCAGGAAGTCCCTTCCAGGGTGTCATCTTCTATCCTAGTGGGAGACATATTCACTGGCCCACCACGTTCAGAAAAACAGTTTGCATTTAAGGGCCCTTGTGGTCCCCGTAACCCCTTGCCAGCAAGACATTTGCAGCAATACAAAATTCGTTTAGCTTTTCTAATTAGCAGACATTGTTTTAACAGTTTTTTCTGGTTTGCTAGCCTGTAAGCCAAGTCCTCAAAACTAACAGACCCACCAGTCTTTTTATCACCACCATCCGGCCTGCTACTTCTTTGTGCCTGAAAATGATCATGGTCTTTCAGCTCTGCAACACCCCATTGTTCCTACTTATCTGCTTGCTCTTTCTGCGGTAGCTGTGATCTCTAAGAGCATAGGGCTGTGGTCTGTGTCCCAAAGCCTGGATCTTGCTGCTTTTGCAGTATTCATTGTCTAACAGGACTTTCTTGATTGCATGCTCGGTCTCCTGCCTCTTCTTTTGATCATTGCCCTAAGGATCAGGAAACACATATAGCATCAGCCTGCACCACATAATGGTCTTACGGGCAGCTGCAAGATCCACCACAACCATGGGCAAAGGGCGCTCCCCACAATCACCCACCCTCTCTGCGTGGCACTTACCTTAAAATCCAGCTTGAGATTCACAGGCCCATTGGCCGTTTTTACTGGTTTGCATGGTCTTTTTTGGGAACCCCTTATGGTCTTTTTCTTATTTTCCACACATACGTCGGCATCTGGTTCTGGTTTTCCATTTTTGCAGACAGTGCTTCTTGTATCTTGCAGCACCGTGCAAAGCCCAAAGTCTGCCCCAGTAATCCTGCATGGCCATGCTGTTGGGCTGGGCCTGGATGCAGGGGCCTCTCAGTCCAGCTCACAGGATTGGTCTCTTCTTTGCCCGTGACAGTGTTTGAGCAGGGGGCCCCTTGGTGGGCCTCCTGGGAGGGGTCTGTAGCCATCGGGCATGTTCCAACTTGTCTGTGCCCTTCCCCCTCCCCTTTGGCGCCCCATCACCTTCTTGAAGTTCCCCTGCACCCCAGACATGTTAGGGCTTGTTCTGCAGCCTGGTAAAGTGGGGGACCCCAACCCTGCCTTTTACTTTTGCTTAATTACTTTCTATTCCCATTTCATCGTTAATTATTCATTCCATTAGCTTTTATTAAAGAATGTTTTATCCATTTTATACCTATGTTTTTAAATATAAATATATATAGAAGTATATATATAAAATAGTGTATCTATCTGTAAATAAATAAAATATATATTTATACATATTTTTACACCCCTTTATATATATAGTTCTGTGTGCAAATATATTGTACATAAATATGTATATTTTTATATCTGAGCACTTCCTGATCCAAAGGAAACAGGCAGCCAATCACAGGGCAGCCTGAGAACACATGGGTAAGATGGTATCAAGAAAAAGCTGTCAGCCAATCACAATCCAGCATGAAAACATGTGGGAAATAACACTGTCAAAAGTGGGAGCCTCCCTGTATGTAATGACAGGGGGCTTTCTATTCTGACGTCCTTCCAGGTACACTGGTTGGGGAGGCTAGTCCTGTCAACCAATTATAGGGCCGTATGAAAACAGACGTGGAGCATGAAATTGTCGAAAATGGTGGCTAGCAGACACAAAACGTTGGCTGAAACAACTTGGCCGGCCCTGAATAATTAGTGGGAGGGGTTTTTCTGCTCTGACATCATTCTGGGGTAAACAGGAAGGGGTGGCCGATCCTGCCAGTCAATCACAGGGCTCCCTGAGAACACGTGGGTATTACAGTGTCAAGAAATGGCAGTCAGCCAATCACAGAGCAGTATGAAAACATGTGGGTTATGACGTTTAACAAAATGGCAGCTCCCTTCTATAAAATGGCAACGCCCTGTGTACGTAGGGGAAGGGTTTTCTGGGTCTGATGTACTTCTGGGTAAACTGGTAAGGGGTGGCTAGTCCTGACAGCTAATCAGAACAGACCACATGACTGGAAGAGCAAGGGACTTCCAGGGCAAATGGCACATGAGGCTGCTGGGAGGGTGGCAGGGCACCATTCACTTCTTATCTTGTGTATCAGTTGAACCTATGCTACTGACACTTCCCTTACTGCAAAAGGCTGCTGCTGTCCTACATGCTATGGAATAGCAACCACGCCATAACAAGGTGTCATGGTTTAACCCCAGCTGGCAACTATAACTGCGCAGCTGCTCGCTCACCTCCTCCCTGCTTCCCTCCCCACCAGGAAGGGTGGGATGAAGAGGGAAAAAGAGGGGAAAGGGAGGAAAAAAACCTCATGGGTTAAGGACAGTTTAATATAAACAATAACAGAAAAGGAAAAAATAGAATAACAATAACAATAATAATAACAACACGGGTCACTCTCACCACCCAGTGAATTGGCACTGTCCCAAGCAGCGATCACAGATTCCCGCCCCCCGGCTAACTCCCATTTATATACTGAGCATGATGTCTATGATGTGGAATGTTTCATTGGCCATTCCATGGTCCTGTCTATGCTTCTATGGGAAGCTGAAAAAAGTCCTTGAATAGTGTAAACATCACTTAGCAACAACTAAAAACAATCGGTATTATTGACCTTCCTTTCACAGCAATCACCAGAAAGAAAATTAACTCTTTGCCAGCTGAAACCAGGACACGAGGGTTTGGAATAACCCCCATATCATCTCCAATGTTTGGGCTAGCTTCAAACTTGGTGGTACACAATGGTTTCAACTATTACGATAAAATATTCAAATGGAGCTTCATGATATATGATATAGAACAGAACTCTTGAGAGCAGAGCTCTCAAAACTTTTAGATTCGGATAACTTTTATCAGTTTGAGAAAAAAAAGTTGAATGGGCATTATTTTCCCTTTGCAGAGATTTTGTGACCGAAACCAAAACTGAGTATCAGTATGTATTGGGTTTATGTAGCAAGGTTTTGGTAGCAGTTGGGGCTGCAGGAGTGGCCTCTGTGAGAAGAGACCAGGGTCTGCCCCCATGTCAGACAGAGCCAGTTTCAGCCAGCTCCAAAGCAGATCTGCTGCTAGCCAAAGCTGAGCCAATCAGCGACATTGGTAGTGCCTCTGTGATAACATATTTAAGAAGGGGGAAAACTCATGGCGCAGCAGCTGTGAGGGAGAAGAGTGAGAACAATGTCAGAGAAGCAACTCTGCAGACACCAAGGTCAGTGAAGAAGGAGGGGGAGGAGGTGCTCCAGGCACTGGAGCAGAGATTCCCCTGCAGCCTGTGGAGAAGACCATGGTGACACAGGTTGTCCCCCTGCAGCCCATGGAGGACCACGGTGGAGCAGATATCCACCCTGCAGCCCATGGAAGACTCCAAGCTGCAGCAGGTGGATATTCCCTGAAGGAAGCTGCAGCCTGTGGAGAGGGGCCTACGCTGGAGCAGGTTTTCTGGCAGGACCTGTGACCCCATGGGGGATCCACTCAGAAGCAGTCTGTTCCTGAAGGACTGTACCCCATGGAGAGGACCCATGTTCTTGAAGGACTGCAGCCCATGAGAAGGACCCACATTGGAGAAGTTCATGAAGAACTGTATCCCATGGGAAGAACCCGATACTGGAACAGGGGAAGAGCATGAGGAGGAAAGAGCGGCCAAGACAAAGCATTAGGAACTGAATGCAACCCCCGTTCCCCATCCCCCCTGTGCCACTTGGAGTGGGGGGAGGAAGTAGAAGAGTGGGGAGTGAAGTTGAGCCTCGGAAGAAGGAAGCGGGAAGGGGAGGAAGGTGGTTTTAGTTTTGATTTTGTTTCTCAGTCTTGTCCTGGTTTGAGGTAAAACAGAACCAACTTTCTGTTCAGTAATTTTACTTCTTAGCTAGGCCTCTTCTAACTCTCTGAAATTAACAGCATGTTGTGCCGACAACGGTTCGTTCTCAGAGTGATAAGACCGATGTTTACAGTTTGTGCTGTGAGAAATAAGTTCCGGTCCGAATGAAATAGGCTCAGGCAGAATCCTCTGTGAAGCATGTTTTTATTCACGTTCTTGCAAGAGCGGGTGACCTAGCAAGTAGGCACACTTTCAGTTCTTGAAACACACCTTTTTATTCCCTAATCCCGGCCGAATTTTTCCCTCCCCTGTTTCCCATTGGTTAGGTACTCCAGGGTTCACAGTCTGTCCGAGGCACCTAAAATTCTTCCCGCATGTCCTGCCTCTGTTTACTTCTCTTTATGCTACACCTAAAGGGATTACCTGACTAGTTTATTTCCTTCCTTTTTGGTAACAAAAAAAAATAAAAATGCTCAATGTCATTAGCCCTGGTTAAATGTTTGACTACCCTTCTAGACACTAATCCAGTAGGAATCGGTTTGTCCTTTTGTCTGTGTGATAAGAGATGTTCTACAAGCCTTTGCTGGAGCCTCTTTGTCTTAGTCATTCCCTTATCATGCCACCTCTGATGGAAACGGCTTTTCTCCTCTGCAAAAGCAATACATGCCTTTCTTACAGTGCCAAGGAATGGTACGCAGAGAGGCTCTTGCTTATACTTATTGCTATAACAACCAAGGTTAGCTAATTTCGTTATTTGCCCCGTTGTAGGGTCAGAAATGGAAAAGCATAGAGGGATCCCACCTCTATGGGTGGGTCTTTATTTTACTATTAATATTTCATTAAAGTAGTTTAGTTTCTTCTAAACTCGTAAATCTCTCTATCTCTCCTCCTCCTCTCCGTGTACAAGAGGTTGGGGGGGAGCATCTGTCACTGGCCATTGGCCAATTTGGCCAAAACCATGACAACTACTCAGCTTGGTGTCATCTGCAAACTTTCTGAGGGTGCACTTAATCCCACTGCCAATGTCCTCAGGAAAGATGTTAAATAATACTGGACCCAATACGGACTCCTGAGGTACTCCACTCGTCTCCATCCAGACATCTAGCCATTGACCACAACTCTTTGAGTGCGACCATCCGCCAAGTGGTCCACCTGTCAAATCCATGTCTCTCCATTTTAGAGACAAAGATTTTGTTATGGATCTTCCCAAGTTGAGTCTGTTTTGCCTGTGACAGTAATTGCTGAGTGATATCTCTGTCATTATCTTGACCCATGAGCTTTTTCATCTTATTTTCTACCCCTGTCCTGCTGAAGAGGGGGAGTGAGAGAGCAGCTTGGTGGGCACCTGGCAGCCAGCCAAGGTTAACCTACCACAAAGTCTAATTGTAAAAATAAAATTTAATCTACTAGTAGTCCTGGACAGTAATTTCCACCTCTCTTAATATGGCAGGGTAGAGGACATATTCAAGAGAGTTTCAACTGAAAAACATCAACTTCTCTGGATTCACTGGACTTCTTTCCAAGCTAAATCTCAAAGAACAGTGATTTTCAGTGATTTTGTCCAACCCTCCTCTTACAGAGGGGTTGAACAAGATGACCTCCAGAGATTTCTTCCAACCTCAATGATTCTGTGATTCTGTGATTTATTAGAGAGGATTGCAACTTGATCTGTTGAAAGTCTGCTTTAGTGGTTTTTTTTAAGATACATTATGCTGTAAGAAATCAAGATCATGAGATTAAAAGGTTTTCTTGAAGAAGTCAGGTTGTATGTGTGAAGTCAAGCAGACATTGCAATATGCTTTTCCAAACTTGTGACAAAATACTGTAGCAATACTCAGGCATGCTGATCTTTTCACCTTTGGTCTTGCACTTGTTTTAGAAGCTTTCAAAATATTTAAGGATGACCTTTTTTTTTTAAGATTCACCAATTTTTGCAGTTTCCTGTTTATGAGTCTCGAGGCCATCAGCTGGTTCTTTTTTTCCTCTATTCAGTATGAATAACTTAATGGTAAATATTATATCATTATGTACTAGTAGGACCTTTGTATAGTAGAAAGAGTTTCACCTATAACCAGCCTGGAAAATCTCACAGATGAAAACAAGGATTATTATTATATATAATATTACTTAATATATAATATATTATTTAATATATTACTCTCTAAATTTGGTGGCAGTAGGAACCAAGCAACTGTATATGTGACTGTGAATCTTTATTCAATGTATTTGTCACAAAGATTCACCCATGTTTAGTTTAGCAGACTCCCTTTGCTGAGTTTTTGAGCCTTATGTATGCTCACCTCTGCTGAAAGGAGAGAAGATACTGCTACATTTGCAAGGAGCTTCTGGTGTGTTTAGCAACAGTTGTTTCATTCATTAGCTCAGTAGAATTTTGCTACATAAAAAAAGAGCTTACAGCAGAAGTTTTAGTACTGGAAACACCAGCTCCCAAGGATCAGCAACCAGACTAGGCTTTCAGTGTAAGAATTCAGAGTGAAGATGTATGTTTTCTAGGATGAAGGTTCTGTGGTTGTTTTTATGGAATTAAAAAAAAAAACCAACAAAATGCTAATCAGCATACCTTTTTGTGATTACTATAACCATAATATTTTGCTTGAATTTAGGAACAGCTTTGCAAGTAAATGTAAGTTTCTACTTTCCTTTTTAATTGCAAAAATGATTTAGAGTGGACAAGGGAAGAGCTATGGATGTCACCTACCTGGACTTCTGTAAAGCCTTTAATAATGTCCTCAACAACATTCTGGCCACTAAATTGGAGAGATATGGGTTTGATGGATGGACTGTTAGATGGATAAGGAATTGGCTGGATTGCCGCATCCAAAGAGTTATAGTCAACAGCTCAATGTCCAAGTGGAAACCAGTAATGACTGGTGTCCCTCAAGGGTCCATAATGGGACCAATACTATTTAATATCTTCATTAATTACATAGACAGTGACACTGAGTGCAAGTTTGCAGATGACACCAAGCTGAGTGGTGCAGTTGATTCGCTGGAGGGAAGGGATGCCATCCAGAGGGACCTCAACAGGCTTGAGGAGTGGGCCCATGGGAACCTCATGAAGTTCAACAAGGCCAGGTGCAAGGTCCTGCACCTGGGTTGGGGCAATCTCAAACATGAATACAGGCTGGGGGATGAAGGGATTGAGAGTAGTCCTGCGGAGAAGGACTTGGGGGTACTGGTGGATGAAAAAGTGAATATGAGCTAGCAATGTGCACTTGCAGCCCAGAAAGCCAACCGCATCCTGGGCTGCACCAAAAGAAGTGTGTCCAGCAGGTCGAGGGAGGTGATTCTGCCCCTCTACTCTGCTTTCATGAGACCCTACCTGGAGTACTGCGTCCAGCTCTGGGGCTCCCAGCACAAAACATGGACCTGTTGGAGCGGGTCCAGAGGAGGGCCACAAAAATGATCAGAGGGCTGGAGCACCTCTCCTATGAGGAAAGGCTGAGAGTTTCAGGGGTGTTCAGTCTGAAGAAGAGAAGGGTCCGGGAAGACCTTACTTTGACCTTTTGATGCTTAAAGGGGGTTTATAAGAAAGGTGGACAGAGACTTTTTACCAGGGCCTGTAGTGACATGACAAGGGGCAATGGCTGTAAACTGAAAGAGGGTAGATTTAGATCGGACATAAGGAAGAAATGCTTTACTATGAGGATGGTGAGACACTGGAACAGGTTGCCCAGAGACGTTGGGGATGCCCCATCCCTGGAAGTGTTGAAGGTCAGATTGGACAGGGATTTGAGCAACCTGATCTAGTAAAAGATGTCCCTGCTCATGGCAGGGGGTTTGGACTACATCATCTTCAAAAGTACCTTAGAACCCAAACCATGCTATGATTCTATGATTATAAAAATCCAAGTTTTCAAGTTTGTCTTGAAGTCAGATTTTAAAGAAATGATGCTTTGTGTACATCATACTGGCAAAGCTGATAGTGTGTGTATATATATATCACATGCTAAAACCCTCTGAGAAAGAAATATTAAGGGTCTGAAATCTAGTACTTAAAACTCAGAGTTGCTGCGGCAGACTTGTTTCAGGCCCCTTGATGTTATGCATTATGCTACAGGCTTTAATTATATTGCTGCATACATTTTTCCCTACTCAAAATTTTGCCTAGGCTACACTGATGCCGATGTTTATGAACCTTTCCATGTTTGACTTGGCAGTATTAACTTTTTTGCTAGCATCAGACTTTTCTTTTGTTGTGGAGGAAGGAGAAAATGAGGGGATGTAATTTCCTGATCTGGTGGGTTGACCCTGGATGGACGCCAGGTCCCCACCAAGCCACTCTATCACTCCCTCTCCTCAGCTGGACAGGGGGAGAAAAATGACGATGAAAGGCTTGTGGGTCAAGATACAGACAGGGTGATCACTCACCAATTACCATCACAGACAAAACAGACTCAACTCAGGGAAATTAATTTATTACCAATCAAAATCTCCCCCCACCCCTCCCATGTTTCCAGGCTCAACTTCACTCATGATTTCTCTACCTCTTCCCCTTGAGTGGCTCAGGGGGATGGGGAATGGGGGTTGTGGTCAGTTCATCACACATGATCTCTGCCCCTCCTTCCTCCTCACTCTCTTCCCCTGCTCCAGCAGGCAGTCCCTCCCACAGCAGGCAGTCCTTCACAAACTTCTCCAACATGGGTCCTTTCCAGAGGCTACAGTTCTTCAAGAACTGCTCCAGCATGGGTCCTTTCCATGGAGTACGGTTCTTCAGGAATGGACTGCTCCAGCATGGGTCCCCCACGGGGGTCTGAAGTCCTGCCAGCAAACCTGCTCCAGCATGGGATCTTCTCTCCATGGGGTCACAGGTCCTGCCAGGAGCCTCCTCCAGCACAGGCTTTCCATGGGGTCACAGCTTCCTTGGGGTGCATCCACCTGCTCTGGCGTGGGGTCCTCCATGGGCTGCAGGTGGATATCTGCTCCACCATTAACCTCCATGGGCTGCAGGGGGACAGCCTGCCTCACCATGGTCTTCACCACGGACTGTAGGGGAATCTCTGCTCTGGTGCCTGGAGCACCTCCTCCCCCTCCTTCTTCACTGACCTTTGTGTCTGCAGAGTTGCTTCTCTCACATATTCTCACTCCTCTCTTCAGCTGCAGTTGTGCAGCAGTTTATTTCCCCTTCTCAAATATGTTATCACAGAGGCGCTACCACCAGTGCTGATTGGTTCAGCTTTGGCCAGCAGCAAGTCCGTCTTGGAGCCGGCTGGCATTGGCTCTATTGGACATAGGGGAAGCTTCTAGCAGCTTCTCACAGAAGCCACCCCAGTAGCCTTCCCACTACCAAAATCTTGCCATGCAAATCCAATACAAAAACTTAATGGAAGTCATCCTTTAAGCTGAAGAAGTCATCTTGTTCAGCTCTCCTGACCATCTTTTGTATGTGTCGTAAACAGAGATAAGGAATCAGGACAGTGTTCTCATCTAATTGAGCTAAATAGAGTAACTGATAGCAGTAGAAGCCCAAGTGGTTTATGTTTCCTGAAGTGATAAATAGCAAAACCAAAGATATATAAGCAGGCCGGATTATAGAACTTACTTCCCATATGACATATAACGTTCTCTCCTTTCCTCCCCTTTTCCACTTTGGGAGGGAGAATATAGACGTGAAGATGCTCCAAGAAGAATCAAGTTTCCAGGTTCATAATACTGGATTAATTTCAGTTCTTTCTGTGAGTTAATATGGCCTTTGTTCTCATGACAGCTATTCATCTGTTTTTTTAGTTTGATGGGATTTGCATTCAGCCTTTTCCCACTTCCCTCTCAGTGCTCCCTGAGAAATGCTGTCTTGAGCATCTCCTATAAGGAGCTAAATGCTCACATTTTTCAGGAGCTGCTGTACTTCTCAGAATAACCAGATCATGTAGTAAATGACAAAGCATTTTTCTTAATGAAAAAAAAATTGGAGGAGAAAATATATTAATATTTAAACAAAGCCCTGGAGACAGCCTAAGACACTGTTATTAAAGGCAGGCATTTTAAAAGACTCAGAGGAACAATAAGAACATATTTTAAAAATAAAAAATACAGATTTCAGCTCTACAATTTATAATTAAAACCATAAAATTCTGTTGGTTTTCATTTTAAAAAAAAAAAACAGGAATCCTTATGGAAATCATTATTTGACCTCTTGGTGTACCACTGAAAGAGAGAAGAAAGCCACAGTGTCACCAGTTGTTCTATGTGGGAAAACAACTTTACCCATCAAGAGCTCCACTGATTTTTGGGTAGCGTTCTAAAGTGAGAGATCCAGCATCTTTGGGGAACCTCAGCATTTGGCTTGGTCTCTGCTTTATAGTTTTACCAACATATACTTATATTGGTTAGGGATGTTTTATGATTATGATGACATTGCTAGAGTGGATCTGACAAGCCAAGAAAATGCAAGGTGTTGAGGCGTCTGCACAGCAGATGCGAGGTAGCCCACCGTGGCTTTCTTCTCTCTTTCAGTGGTACACCAAGAGGTCAAATAATGAAACCCAACCGACATGAGTGCTGCTGATCATGGGCATAAGGACCCATTCCTATACAGTCCCTTGCAGCACTGAGGCCTAATAGTGTACAAGGAGATCATGTTAAACTGTGAGTGCCTGCAGACATCCGCAAGCACTTGATACCAGTTTATAATTGATAAGGATCTAGCTCTTCAAACATCAAAATTATCTATATAAGAGATTTGCTATGAAAAGGGTGTCTTCTTTGACCATTATAACTTTAATAATCACTTTAGTTTTTCTTTTTTGAAAATGCATAGACAGTCATTGTCTCAGGAAAAGAGAGACACCAAGAGCAAAAGATTTCTAGTGAAAAGGGGGTTATTTTCTTCTCTTTCTTGCCATGAAAGAGTTCATTGTTCCACCTCCACAGTTGGTTGCTGGCTGTGGAGAAAGGAGCAAATTACTGAGTGCAGGCAAAGAAAAATGGTATTGAACTCAGATGAACAGGGCTTTTCATCATGACAAGAACAGGCCAGATAAGAAATCAATTGATTTGTGTCAGATGGCTGATGTTGTATTTTAATATTCCAGTGGTGACCGTGTTGTCTCTGATACCTTTCAGAACTGTTTGTACTTTGATTTAATCTGGAATTAGAGCTTTCAGATTTGATCAGCCCCACAGAGGAACAGTTACTTGTCAGCTATGATTAGTTTTAATTAGTGCAAATTGGAAATTTGCCATTTTCCCCCTTAATCCTAGCTCATTGAGTTTTATTGAGTCTTTTGGGGGTTTAAAAGAAAAAAAACATACTGTATTGCCTTTTGATTCTCTGAGTCACATTGTACTACCATATGCTTGGTATGAAATTTTATAGCAATTAATTTTAACACAGAAAATTATATACCAAATAACATAAAAAACCCTTCGGCATTATACAGAGAATATTTTTTTTTCTTTCTCTATATGCAAATATGCAGGTGAAGAAATGTGGCTAAAAAAATCAAGGTGAATTTGGATTGTTTCTTCTAGTAATTTTGATAACACTTTGTAGATAGGAAATTTACCAGTAGAACTATATTGATCTAATTATAATGCTATAATTATGCTGGAATAAATTCCCATGTGAGTAATATCATGATTCTCCACGTAGATAAAATACTTAGCACAAATGGCTAGCTCATAAACCCAGATCCAATACATAGCGAGCCTTAGAGTCACCTGCAAAGGGGCACTGGAGAGTGACTCGGCTGCTGGCCCTTTTGTTTCATTTCTCTATCAGCTCCTCTACTGAGCTTTAACCATTTAATCTTTTCAGCATCATCTTAGAAAACTCCTTAACAGTGAAACAGTACATATACTTCATGATATGTTGTCAAATACAGTATACTTTTCCCTCACTGTATATATGGTATTCACTGAGAAAAGGAGTGGACATTTTCAGGGTTAAAAATCTGTGGGCAGTGCTGCTGTAGGCTGGATAGTCACATGCAAATAGTGTGATGGCTGATTTATGTGCAGGGTCATGATTCATTTCAAGTGGGTTTGTAGGGCTGCATTTACATTTGACCTCCTTTTCTAAAAATACCCCTCCTAAATTTCACAAGAACTATTTTGTGACAGAATTTAATTTTTATTAACTCTTAATAAATACCATCAATGCCCCTTATTACTCCCAGAACAACAATGCGCTAAACGAAGCTACCGAAGCAGCTACCCAGGCTTCTTCTCTTCTTTGGCCTCATTATTGTGCTCCATCTTTGGCAACCGCAGATGAGACAGGGGAACCTGTGACTGTGGCTTGCAGCCACCTTGCACTGATCAACATAGTATCAACTATACACACATTGTGTGCGCAATGCATCTTCCTGACTATCAGACTGAAGCATAAATTACCTCTACAGTGGTCTATCAGGACAGCTCATAGCTATTCACTAGCACTAGCCATTCAAAAGAATCAGATTATGAGACAACAGAAGTTGTTACAAGGATTTTTCATGTGTGAACCTGAGGTGGTACACAGCAGTTTTTGACTACTTCATGGCCCACATCCTACCATGCACTGCTAGAGAAACGCCATAGTGAACAGAGACCAGCAATGGTATAAACAAGTGCAGGCATCAGAGGAAACCTTCCTTGTATGAAAGCACTAACTCGCTGTAAAATGAAAGCCACTGGAATGCAGCCACTATGTGTCCACTCAAATGGTACACTTAAAATGAAGTGCATCATCTTAATATAACCTCAAGAGTGAAGACAAGCACTAAATCTTTTCCTACACTAGTGTCCTGGTTCCGGTGGGGATAGGGTTAACTTTTCCTGGTATTCCATGCCATGTGAGCCACGCCCACCCTGAGCTGCCGGGGGAGGGGGCAGGAAGTTGCTGCTTAAAAGCGGGCTGGGGCGGCCCGGGTCTGGCCGGCGAGCGGCGAGCGGCGGGGGAGCGGCGGTTCCGTAATCGCGTTTGTATATTCCCCTATCCGTGTTGTTGTTGTTGTTGTTGTTGTTTGCCTGTTCCCTTTGCTGTTCTATTAAACTGCCTTTGTCTCAACCCAAGAGTCTTGCCTTTTCTTACGATTCTTCCTGTGTTTGGAAGGCACGAGCGAGCGGCACGTGGTTCTTTGTTGCCGTCTGAGGCTAAACCACGACAGTCCTTTTTGGCGCCCAACGTGGGGCTCGAAGGGTTGAGATAACGACAGAATCCAACTAGAACGTGGAAAAAACGGTTTTGGTTTTTTTTTTGTATGCATTTATTTTATTAGGTAAGTAGTCACTGGTCATCATGTTGCTTGGTTTGTTCTCATGGCTGTGTTACATAAATTCCTATATGGCTTATGTACTCCCTGCGATGCTGTTTACCATGTCTGGAACAGGGATGAGGATTATCATTCTGCTGTCCTGTGCGATATCTGTTTATGATATGATAACATCACTGTTCAGACGGCTATTTTGGGGTGTTTATGTGGTTTTGCTGTCCTGTCCGTACATTGGACACCGTCTCTCAGAATTTGTTAATAATTTCCCCAGCCCTTTTGCCTCCCTTTTCTCCTTCGGGTCAGGTATGACAGCTTTTGAGAATTTTGAATATCCTTGGGATACTCAAACTAGCGTGTTCCTAGTGCTATGTCTCCTGAATACGTTCCAGGTCTTGTTTAGGGTTAAGCGACTATTTAAGACTACCACCCGGAGATCTGCTCCGAGGCTGGATAGTCAGGGGTGGCACGGCATGTGGGAGAGCATGGGCAGGTACCTAGAGAACTACTCACCTCCAATGGTCTGGGACTTCACCCCTGAACAATTACAGGACCCTGATAAAGTGGTAGAATATTTGAAGGGAAAATGCTGTGGCTATTCTAGAGAGGCACAACTCACCGCGCTGTGCTGGGCCCTGGCCAGTATCTACCAGGCACTGCTCAGAATTATGCAGCACCCTCAAGGGGAAGAGATGGAAACCAGACCGGCAGCCCCTGCGGCGGCCCCTGCGGCGGCCCCTGCAGCTGCTGCAGCCCCTGCGGCTGCTGCAATCCTTGCGACGGACACTGCGGCTACTGCAATCCTTGCGACGGACACTGCGGCTACTGCAATCCTTGCGACAGACACTGCGGCTACTGCAACCCCCGTGGTAGCCACTGCCACTGAACCAGGGAACCAACCCATGCCAGTATCAGTTGCCCCCATACAGAAGAAGAAGTACACAAAGAAATCAGTTCGCTTAGTAAGAGATGATGATGAACCAGGGCCATCACGAGAGCAGGAGGAAGAGGCAGAACCAGAGATAATTACTCGATCCCTATCCTTGAGTGAGCTGCGGGATATGCGAAAAGATTTTAGCCGACTTTCAGGCAAGCACATTGTTACCTGGCTGCTCCGGTGCTGGGATAATGGGGCCAGTAGCCTGGAATTAGAGGGTAGGGAGGCCAGGCAGCTGGGATCCCTGTCTAGGGAAGGCGGCATTGACAAGGCGATCGGGAAAAAGACCCAAGCCCTCAGCCTCTGGAAATGACTCCTGTTAGGCGTGAGGGAGAGGTACCCCTTCAGCGAGGATGTTGTATGTCAGCCAAGCAAGTGGACTACCATGGAAAGAGGTATCCAGTACCTGAGAGAATTAGCCGTGCGGGAGATGATTTATTATGACTTGGACAATGCAGACTTACCCACAGACCCTGATGAGGTGCGATGCACAAGGCCCATGTGGCGGAAGTTTGTACGGAGCGCACCATCGTCATATGCCAACTCCCTGGCAGTAATGGAATGGAAAGGTGAAGAGGGACCAACGGTGGATGAGGTAGCTGGCCGGCTCCGGCGATATGAAGAAAGTCTCTCTTACCCCTTGTCTCAGCTGTGGAGAAACTGTCACGGAAGGTCCAGCAACTTGAAGAGAATATGTTCTACTCCCCACCTGCACGGGCCAGCATCTCAGCTATTAGAAGCAGGCATTTCCCCACTCAAGAGAGAGACTACAGAGGGTACACACCACGAGGCACCCTGTGGTTCTACCTGCGGGACCACGGAGAGGACATGAGGAAGTGGGATGGACAACCTACTTCGATCCTGCGGACACGGGTACAGGAGTTGCAAGGAAGGACAACCACAAAAGGGGATCCCTCCAGGAAAAGTGCCGCCCCAGTTTCCAGTGGGCCGTTCCCCAGACAAAGCAGAAGGCCTGATCTTGCTTCTGATCCTCTTGAAGGAACTTCCAAGTCATTTATGCAAGAAGTGAGTAATGGATACTATGACCAGTATTAGGGGGGCCCTGCCTCCGGCCAGGTGGAGGAAAGGGACAACCGGGTTTATTGGACGGTGTGGATTCGATGGCCTGGCACATCAGACCCACAGGAGTATAAGGCTCTAGTGGACACGGGTGCGCAGTGTACTTTAATACCATCAAGCTATAGAGGGGCAGAACCCATCTGTATTTCTGGGGTCACAGGGGGATCCCAAGAGTTGACTGTACTGGAGGCAGAAGTGAGCCTAACTGGGAATGAGTGGCAAAAGCATCCCATTGTGACTGGCCCAGAGGCTCCATGCATCCTTGGTATAGATTACCTCAGGAGAGGGTATTTTAAGGACCCAAAAGGGTACCATTGGGCCTTTGGCATAGCTGCTTTGGAGACAGAGGAAGTTAAACAGTTGTCTGCCTTGCCTGGTCTCTCGGAGGATTCTTCTGTTGTGGGGTTGTTGAGGGTCAAAGAACAACAGGTGCCGATTGCTACCACAACGGTGCATCGGCGGCAGTATCGCACTAACCGAGACTCTCTGATTCCCATCCATGAGCTGATTCGTCAACTAGAGGTTCAAGGAGTGATCAGCAAGACTCGCTCACCCTTTAACAGTCCCATATGGCCGGTGCGAAAATCTAATGGAGAGTGGAGGCTAACTGTAGACTATCGTGGTCTGAATGAAGTCACGCCACCGCTGAGTGCTGCTGTGCCGGACATGCTAGAACTCCAGTACGAACTGGAGTCCAAGGCAGCCAAGTGGTATGCCACGATTGATATAGCGAATGCATTCTTCTCAATCCCTTTGGCAGCAGAGTGCAGGCCACAGTTTGCTTTCACTTGGAGGGGCATCCAATACACCTGGAATCGACTGCCCCAGGGGTGGAAACACAGCCCCACCATTTGCCATGGACTGATCCAGACTGCACTGGAACAGGGTGAAGCTCCAGAACATCTGCAGTACATTGATGACATCATTGTATGGGGAAACACAGCAGAAGAAGTTTTTGAGAAAGGGAGTAAAATAGTCCAAATCCTTCTGAACGCTGGTTTTGCTATAAAGCGAAGTAAGGTCAAGGGACCTGCGCAGGAGATCCAGTTTTTAGGAATAAAATGGCAAGATGGACGCCGTCAGATTCCAATGGATGTGATCAACAAAACAGCAGCTATGTCTCCACCAACTAGTAAAAAGGAAACACAGGCTTTCTTAGGTATTGTGGGTTTTTGGAGAATGCATATCCCAGATTACAGTCAAATTGTAAGCCCTCTGTATCAAGTAACCCGGAAGAAGAATGATTTTAAATGGGGTCCTGAGCAACAACAAGCTTTTGAACAAATCAAACAGGAAATAGTCCATGCAGTGGCCCTGGGGCCAGTCCGGGCAGGACAAGATGTTAAAAATGTGCTCTACACTGCAGCCGGGGAGAACGGCCCTACCTGGAGCCTCTGGCAGAAAGCACCAGGGGAGACTCGAGGTCGACCCCTAGGGTTTTGGAGTCGTGGATACAGAGGATCCGAAGCCCACTACACTCCAACAGAAAAAGAGATATTGGCAGCATATGAAGGGGTTCGAGCTGCTTCGGAAGTAGTTGGTACAGAAGCACAGCTCCTCTTAGCACCTCGACTGCCGGTGCTGGGTTGGATGTTCAAAGAAAGGGTCCCCACCACACATCATGCAACCGATGCTACATGGAGTAAGTGGATTGCACTGATCACGCAGCGAACTCGAATGGGAAACCCCAGTCGCCCAGGAATTCTGGAAGTGATCATGGACTGGCCAGAAGGCAAGGATTTCGGAATGTCACCAGAGGAGGAGGTGACGCGTGCAGAAGAGGCCCCACCATATAATAAACTGCCAGAAAATGAGAAGAAATATGCCCTGTTCACTGATGGGTCCTGCCGTATTGTGGGAAAGCATCGAAAGTGGAAGGCTGCTGTGTGGAGTCCTACACGACGGGTTGCAGAAGCCAGTGAGGGACAGGGTGAATCGAGCCAGTTTGCAGAGGTGAAAGCCATTCAGCTGGCTTTGGACATTGCTGAGCGAGAAAAATGGCCAGTACTTTATCTCTACACTGACTCATGGATGGTGGCAAATGCTCTGTGGGGGTGGTTACAGCAGTGGAAGCAGGGCAACTGGCAGCGCAGAGGCAAACCCATCTGGGCTGCTGACCTATGGCAAGATATTGCTGCCCGGATAGAGAATCTGGTTGTGAAAGTACGTCACGTAGATGCCCACGTACCGAAGAATCGGGCCACGGAGGAACATCAGAACAACCAGCAGGTGGATCGGGCCGCTAGGATTGAAGTGGCTCAGGTGGATCTGGACTGGCAACATAAGGGTGAACTATTCATAGCTCGGTGGGCCCATGACTCCTCAGGCCATCAAGGGAGAGATGCGACATATAGATGGGCTCGTGACCGAGGGGTGGACTTGACCATGGACACTATTGCACAGGTCATCCATGAATGTGAGACACGTGCTGCAATCAAACAAGCCAAGCGTTTGAAGCCTCTTTGGTATGGAGGGCGATGGCTGAAATACAAATATGGGGAGGCCTGGCAGATTGATTATATCACGCTGCCACAAACCCGTCAAGGCAAGCGCTATGTGCTCACAATGGTGGAAGCAACCACTGGATGGCTGGAAACATACCCTGTGCCCCATGCCACTGCCCGGAACACTATCCTGGGCCTTGAAAAGCAAGTCCTGTGGCGACATGGTACCCCAGAGAGAATTGAGTCGGACAATGGGACTCATTTCCGAAACAGCCTCATAGACACCTGGGCCAAAGAGCATGGTATCGAGTGGGTGTATCACATCCCCTATCACGCCCCAGCCTCTGGGAAGATAGAACGATACAATGGACTGTTAAAAACTACACTGAGAGCAATGGGTGGTGGGACTTTCAAACACTGGGATACGCATTTAGCAAAAGCTACCTGGCTAGTTAACACCAGGGGATCTAACAATCGGGCTGGCCCTGCCCAATCAACACTTCCACGTACTGTAGAAGGGGATAAAGTCCCCGTAGTGCACATGAAGAATATGCTAGGGAAGACAGTCTGGGTTAGTCCTGCCTCAGGCAAAGGCAAACCCATCCGTGGGATTGCTTTTGCCCAAGGACCTGGGTGCACTTGGTGGGTGATGCGGAAGGATGGGGAAGTCCGATGTGTACCTCATGGAGATCTGATTTTGGGCGAGAATAGCCAATGAATCAGATTGTGTGCTGTTAATTGCTAAGTAACACTGTCACTGTATGTCCTCATTGCTATAATTGCTATCAGTTGTACTACAAGTAAGGCACAGGGATGATGGGATAAGAACTGATCTCAGCAGCCGGCGCCCAGGAGTTTCCTCAAGATCTACATCTTCAGCCCACGGACTGCGTGCATGAGCCACACCAGGTGCACCAGTCACAAGCTCCGAAAAAAATACAGCATGCAACAGACCAGCACCACCCAGCATCTCACCTGCCCTGAGAGACTGTTCTAACAGATGGAGCCCAAAGCCGTGGATTAAAAGAACTCAACGGACACTTTGGAGGGATGACCCATAAACTAAGGGCATTATATGTGTGTGTGTATATATATATATAACAGGGGAAAGTGGTGGCAATTCATTGGAACCTGCTGGGCATGGCATAGATGGTATGGAATAAGGGGTGGATAATGTCCTGGTTCCGGTGGGGATAGGGTTAACTTTTCCTGGTATTCCATGCCATGTGAGCCACGCCCACCCTGAGCTGCCGGGGGAGGGGGCAGGAAGTTGCTGCTTAAAAGCGGGCTGGGGTGGCCCGGGTCCGGCCGGCGAGCAGCGGGGGAGCGGCGGTTCCGTAATCGCGTTTGTATATTCCCCTATCCGTGTTGTTGTTGTTTGCCTGTTCCCTTTGCTGTTCTATTAAATTGCCTTTGTCTCAACCCAAGAGTCTTGCCTTTTCTTACGATTCTTCCTGTGTTTGGAAGGCACGAGCGAGCGGCACGTGGTTCTTTGTTGCCGTCTGAGGCTAAACCACGACAACTAGCTTGTGATGATGCCACTGTGTTATGGTTTAGGCCAGGTTGGACAATGACAAGATGACAGATGCTATCCACCACCTCTTGTTACAAGGAGAAGACAGATAGAGAGTTATGACTTCAGAAAAAAATAAACTACTTCAATGAAATATTAATATAAAACAAAACAGGAAATAATTAAATAGATACAATACATAAAAATATGTACAAAACTGTATCAAGCTCCCAGGGAGGTAACACCAGCAGGCACTGGGGAAGCTCCAGGCTGGAGTCAGCGACAAATGGGAACTGGAACACACTGACTAGAATCAAAGGCAAATGAGCTGACAGAGTCCTTCTTGGACATCAGTCATTGAGGAAAAAGCCACTGAAGAAGCACTCCACCAGACAAGAACCAACAAGAACCCTTTCATCCCTCAGCTTTTATACTGAGCAGGCAGATGGGATGGAATACCCTATTGGTCAGTTTGGGTCACCTGATCTGTTCACTCCTCCACACAGGTGCAACCCCTCCACAGGGTAAACAACCAAGTCAGCTGACCCTGGTTGCCACAGCAACAAATATAAGTAAGAGCCTCTCTTACTGAACAGAAAGTTGGTTCTGCTTCACCCTAAGCCAGGACATTCCACCCCTTATTCCATGCCATTTGCACCATGCTTAAATTGCTAATACTTCTTATCCATCAAATATATACATATACTGATATATACCCAGATCAGTCATTTATGATTCCTCTTTATACACAAAAGGTCATTAAGTCCATTTAGTTCATAATTGCAGAGCCTCATCTATCATAGCAGACTCGGGACAGAGTATTCTCACCAAGGGTCAAATTTCCTTGAGGCACACATTGAACTTCTCCATTCTCCAGCATCCCCCACCAAGTACATCCAGGTCCTTGAGCAAAAACAGTCCCACAAATGGGTTTGCCTTTGCCTGAGGCAGGAAAAACCCAAACAGTTTTTCCCAGCATATTCCTTTCATGCACCACAGGGACTTTATCCCCTTCTACTGTATGTAAATGTCTGATTGAGCAGGACCAGCTCGATTGATGGATCCCCTGGTGTTAACTAGCCAGGTAGCTTGTGCTAAATGCTTGTCCCAATTTTTAAAGGTTCCACCACCCATTGCTTTCAGGGTGTTTTTTAACAATCCATTGTATTGCTCAATTTTCCCAGAAGCTGGTGCATAATAGGTGGATATGATATACCACTCAGTGCCATGTTCTTTGACCCAATTACTTATAAGATTGGTTTTGAAATGAGTCCCATTGTCTGATTCAATTCTTCCTGGAGAATGTCAGGAACATTCTTCCTGGAGAAGTCACCACGAGACTTGTCTTTCAAGGCCCAGGATGGTATTCCTGGCAGTGGCATGGGGTATGGCATAAGTTTCCAACCATCCGGTGCTTGCTTCCACCATTGTAAGCACATTGCGCTTACGCTGGAGGGTTTGAAGGAGTGTGATATTGTCAATTTCCCAAGCCTCTCCATATTTATATTTCAACCATCGTCCCCCATACCACAAAGGTTTTAACCTTTTAGCTTGCTTGATTTCGGCACATGTTTCACAGTCGCGGATAACCTGCACAATAACGTCCACGGTTAAATCCACCCCTCGGTCACGGGCCCAGTTATATGTTGCATCCCTTCCTTGACCTGAGGTGTCATGGGCCCACCGGCCTAAAAATAGTTCACCTTTATGTTCCCAGTCCAAATCTGTCTGGAAAATCTTAGCAGCCTCATCCACTTGCTGATTGTTTCGATGTTCCTCAGTGGCCCGACTCATGGGTACATGGGCATCTACATGGTGTACCTTCATGACTAGTTTCCCCAGCCGGTCAGCAATATCTTGCCACAATTCATCAGCCCAGATAGCCAGTTGCTCTGCTTCCACTGCTTTAACCACCCCCACAGAGCATTGGCCACCATCCATGAGTCAGTATAGAGTATTGGCCACTTTTCTTGTTCAGCAATGTCTAAGGCCAGATGGATGGCTTTTACCTATGCAAATTGTCTCAATTCACCTTGTCCTTCAGTGGCTTCTGTGACTTGTTGTGTAGGACTCCATACAGCAGCTTTCCACTTTCTATGTTTCCCTACAATATGACAAGACCCATCAGTGAACAGAACATATTGTTTCTCATTATCTGAGAGTTCATTATATGGTGGGGCTTCCTCAGTACGAGTCACCACCTTGTTTAGTGGCATTCCGAAGTCTTTGCCTTCGGGCCAGTTTCTGTTCGCTTCTACAATTCCTGGACGATCTGGGTTTCCTATTCGAGCTTGCTGTGTGATTAAGGCAACCCACTTCCTCCAAGTAGCATCGGTGGCATGATGCCTAGAAGGAACTTCACCCTTGAACATCCAGCCCAGCACTGGTAATCAGGGCACCAGGAGGAGCTGTGGTGTGACTTCATTCAGGCCATGAGCTACTGTTAGCTGCCAGTCTCTGTCAGACTTTCACACTGGCCATATAGAGCTGTTAAAGGCTGAGCGAGTCTTGCTGATCACTCCTTGGGTCTCTAGACAATGAATCAGGTTCTGGATGGGAATCAGGGAGTCTCCGTTAGTGCGATACTGTCGCCAATGCACCGTGGCAGTAGCAATTGGCACCTGCTGTTCTTTAACCTTCAGCAGTCCCACCACAGAAGGGTCATCTGAAAGGCCAGGTAAGGTAGACAGATGTGTCATTCCCAGTTAGGCTCACTTTGGCCTCCAAAATAGTCAGTTCTTGAGACCCACCTGTCACTCCAGAAATAGTAACAGATTTTGCCCCTTTATGATTCAATGGAATAGGGTACACTGTGCACCAGTGTCCATCAGGGCTTTATACTTTTGTAGCTCTAACATGCCAGGCCATCAAATCCACACAGTCCGATAAACTCTGTTGCCCCTCTCCTCCTCCTGGCTGGAGACAGGGCAACCCTAATGTTGAGGACAACATCTGCAATTAGAAGATGAATTCCTACCCGGACCAGAGAACTGTTTACCATGGACTGGAGCAGCCACCCTCCTGCAAAAATTCTTTCTTCCATCTGCTTTACCTTGCAACTGAAACACTCGTGCTTGTAGGGCTGAGGTAGGTCTTTTATCCCACTTACTCATGTCCTCTCCATAGTCACAGAGGCAAAGTCGCAGGAAATCTCAGAGTGGGTCCTGTTTCTCTTTAATTGGTTTTGTAGGAGGGTGTTTTTTCTTAATGACTGAGACATGGTTCCATTGAGGCGAAGAGTGGGTTTCTTTCTCCATCCCGGACAGTTTTTCAAACAGTTTGTCATTCTTCTTAGTTATTGCCTCATTTTGCTCAGCTATAGTCTTGGTCATTTTCTCAGTTTTCTCAGTCATTTTTTCCACGGCTGACACAGTGAGGGGACGAGAGAGACTGTCTTCATGCTGTCGTACCCTGCTAGCCACTTCATTTACAGGTGGCGCATCAGCATCGGATCCTCCCCAAACTATTGTTGACAATGTATGGGAGTACATCGATGGCGTACTCTGCACAAACTTCCTCAGCAAAGATTGTTTGCATGGCATTTCATCAGGGTCTATGTTCACTTGCCAGTCACCATAAATCACCTCTCATACAGCCAGTTCCCTCAGGTACTTGATACCTTTCTCCATGCTGGTCCACTTACTTGGACAGCATTCCATATCATCCTTAAAGGGATACCTGCCATTCATAGCTGATAGCAGTTGCCTCCAGAGACTGAGAGTGTTTGACTTTCTCCCAATTGCTTTGTCAATACCTCCATCTCTGGACAGGTTTCCCAACTGCCTGGCTTCTCTACCTTCTAAGTCTATGGAATCAGCCCCATTGTCCCAGCACTGGAGCAACCAGGAGATAAATGTCTCCCCTTCTTGATGACTAAAGTCCTTCCTCATGTTTCTCAAATCCTTCATAGAGAAGTATTTAACAATTATCTCTACATCTGAGTCCTCCTCCTGCATTGACGCTGCCCGAGAAGGACCCTCTCCTGGACCATCTTTAGAAGTATGCTTTCCTTTATCTGCCTTAGAAGGACACTTTTCTTTATGTGCTTTAGAAGGACCCTCTCCTGGATCTTCATCAGAAGAACTCTCTCATGCTGTCTGGATTGAGCTGGTCTTTGTTGTAAGGGGTAGGGGAACGAGTTGATGTTGTTTTCTGCTTCCTGGTCACCAGGGCAACTTGTACTGGTTCTGTTGGAAGACCAGGTCTCCTGTTTTTTCTGGAGAGGGCCCACATCTTCCCTAGTCTTCCTTTTATCTCTGACATACTTATAGAAGCTTTTCTTGTTGCTCTTGATGTCCCTGGCCAGATTTAATTCTATCTGGATTTTAGCTTGCCTAACATTGTTCCTGGCTGCTTGGACAATTTCTCTGTATTCCTCCTAGGCTACCTGCCCTTGCTTCCACCCTCTGTAGGCCTCCTTTTTGCTTTTGAGTGTGTCCAGGAGCTCCTTGTTCATCCATGCAGGCCTCCTGGCTTTTTTGCCTGATGACTTCTGTCTTGGGATGCACTGCTCCTGAGCTTGGAGGAGGTGATCCTTGAATACTAACCAGCTTCCTTGGGCCCCTCTCCCCTCCAGTGCTTTTTCCCATGTTATTCTGTTGCATGAAAGGGGCAAAGCGGTTTTAGTAGAAAATAAACCCCCTTGCGTTCTAACACTCCTCACTGAGGTGGGAGGCCAGGTGCGGCTAGGTTTAAATTCTGAGTGATGCCCAATTCAGCACTATCAGTCCAATCGCGTTTAATATGTATTAAACTATTACGATTTGGATACACTAATAGTGGACTGCACCTTCAGTCTAGTCGTGCTCATGAACTAGCACGGCCACCTTCGAGTCTTTGGTCGCGTTCAGTGAGAAAGCGAAACGACTAGCTACTTAAACAGTGCAGTTTATTTAAACAACAGATAGATAGGTTCTTAGGATTGCCGGTGATAAATACACTGTCTGCAAAGCACGTGCAAATGAAAGTATTGTTACATATACAAAACGCATGACAAAGTTATAAATGATACAGCCTGGCTCTAAATGTAGAAAAGAGAGTTTCTAGAGAAATTTCTAAGTTTTCCGAGGAAGCACTCGGTATAATCTAAGTCTTACCCAAAGGCATCCCTATGGCAGGGGGGAGGGGGGAAGAAAGGCTCAGCCCGTCGACTGATCCCAGAAGTCGGTGATGGAATTCTTCACAATGGTGTCTTCCCTGGGTATCCCCCCTCTCTTGGGCTATTTTTATACTATTTGTTATCTTCAAGGTGGAGTTTGAGTGACTTTAGTCACAGAATCACAGAATCACAGAATCTTAGTGGTTGGAAGGGACCTCTGAGATCATCGAGTCCAACCACAAAAAAAAAAAAAAACAACAAAAAAACCAAACACACCCACCCACCTACTAAACTCCACACCCATAACCCCACACATAACACATAACACCCCACCACAAACAATAATCTTGGGCACTAGAGCATGCCCTGAAGAGCCATGTCCACACGTTTCTTAAATACCTCCAGGGATGGTGACTCCACCACCTCCCTGGGCAGGCTGTTCCAGTGCCTGACCACTCTTTCAGTAAAGGAATTCTTCCTAATATCTAATCTAAATCTCCCTTGCCGCAGCTTCATACCATTTCCTCTGGTCCTGTCATTATTCCCTTGGGAGAAGAGGCCAACCCCTGCCTCTCTACAGTTTCCTTTCAGGTAGTTGTAGAGGGCAATGAGGTCTCCCCTCAGCCTCCTCTTCTCCAAACTAAACATGCCCAGCTCCCTCAGCCTCTCCTCATAGGACTTGTTCTCCAGACCCCTCACCAGCTTGGTGGCTCTCCTCTGGACATGCTCCACCACTTCAATGTCCCTCTTGTACAGAGGGGCCCAGAACTGAACACAGTACTCGAGGAGAGGCCTCACCAGTGCCGAGTACAGAGGCACGATGACTTCCCTACTCCTGCTGGCCACGCTATTCCTGATACAAGCCAGGATGCCATTGGCCCTCTTGGCCACCTGGGCACACTGCTGGCTCATGTTAAGCCGGCTGTCCACCAGCACCCCCAGGTCCTTTTCTGCCGGGCAGCTTTCGAGCCACTCTGCCCCAAGCCTGTAACGTTGCCCGGGGTTGTTGTGACCAAAATGCAGGACCCGGCACTTGGCCTTATTAAACCTCATCCCATTGGCCTTGGCCCATTGATCCAACCTGTCTAGATCCCTCTGTAAAGCCTTCCGACCCTCAAGCAGATCAACTCTCCCACCTAGCTTGGTGTCATCCGCAAACTTACTGAGGGTGCATTCAATCCCCTTGTCTAGATCATCAATAAAGATATTGAACAAGACTGGCCCCAAAACTGAGCCCTGGGGGACACCACTGGTGACCGGCTGCCAACCAGATTTTGCTCCATTAATCACAACTCTCTGGGCACGGCCATCCAGCCAGTTTTTTATCCAGCAGAGGGTACACTTGTCTATGCCATGATTCTCCAGTTTCTCCAGGAGAATGCCGTGGGGGACGGTGTCGAAGGCCTTACCAAAGTCCAGAGAGACAACATCCACAGCCTTCCCCTCATCGAGAAAGTGGGTCACATGGTCATAGAAAGAGATCAAGTTGGTCAGGCAGGACCTCCCTTTCCTAAACCCATGCTGGCTGGCCCTGATCCCTTGGCTGCCCTGCACTTGCCTTGAGAGCTCACTCAGGATGATCCTCTCCATGATCTTTCCCGGTACAGAGGTCATACATACTTTTATCATGATTGGTGTAAATTTCTCTCGCTTCACAATTAAAGGTATAGTTTACGAGAAATTCAGGGCGCAGACTCAAGAAGGAGTGGTCGCACCTTGGAGGCGGGTAGCCTTCGGGATGGAGGTGTGTTTTGGTATTATAATGACATTAGAATGAGCAAAGTTCGCACAAAGGACAGCATTTCATCAAAATTTGACAAAATGTTGGCTCCGAGTATCGAGCGGGCAGCTAATTGGCAGCTTATCTGTTTCATGGTATCATCCCATTCCCGTATCTGCTATACATCATAAGGTAAAGTCGCGGATTAATTGCATCCTGCCCCGTCCCTCATGTAGCTTCACAAGCATCCTTATCAGGGAACCACAGGTGTTGTATTCTTCATGCCAGCTGCAGCTGTTTTCTACCTCAGAAGCCTCTTGATTTTATACTTTTCCTTAATGTGTGAACAATGCTGTACTTTTGTATTTTTAGCCAATTTAGTAATTATTCCACATACATACCCTACCAAGCAGATCCCTCAAGAGGCCAAAGTCTGCTCTCCTGAAGTCCAGGGTAGTGAGCTTGCTGTGCACCCTCCTCTCTGCCCTAACTCTACCATTTCATGATCACTGCAGCCAAGGCTACCCTTGAGCTTTACATTCCCCACTAGCCCCTCCTTGTTGGTAAGGACAAGGTCCAGCATAGCACTTGTCCTCAATGGCTCTTCTACCACTTGGAGAAGGAAGTTGTCATTGACGCATTCCAGGAACTTCCTGGATTGCTTATGCCTTGCTGTGTTGTCCTTCCAACAGATATCGGGGTGGTTGAAGTCCCCCATGAGGACCCGGGCCTGTGAATGTGATGACGCTTCTATCTGTCTATAGAGGGCCTCATCCACTCCGTCATCCTGGTCGGGTGGCCTGTAGCAGACCCCCACTGTAATGTCACCTGTCCCTGCCCTCCCTTTAATCCTGACCCATAAGCTCTCTGTTGGCTCTTCATCCATCCCCAGGCAGAGCTCTATGGACTCCAGCTGTTCATTGACATAGAGGGCGACACCCCCTCCTCATCTCCCCTCCTTGTCCTTCCTGAAGAGCCTGTATCCTTCCATTCCAACACTCCAGTCATAGAAGCCATCCCACCATGTCTCCCTGATGCCAATAAGATCATAGCCCTGGAGGCTTATGCACGTCTAACTCCTCTTGTCTATTCCCCTTGCTACCTGCGTTCGCATAGAGGCACTTCAGCTGGGTCCCCATTGAAGTTGAAGCTCACTTACTGGTTGGAGTGGCTGCAATTCTTTTGTGCTGCTCTCCAGGTGGCCTTCCTTTGGGGTGTTTTACCCATGTTTCCCCGTTGCCTCATAGATGACAATGAGGCCAATGGCAGAAGGGCTATCTGTCGTTCTAATCGGCCAATCCAGCCAAAACCACGACAATATTGAACCAGTTCCTCTTCGTTCCATCCATATCGATATCTGCATTCCTGTTTCTGTGTGCTCTGCTCACTGTGTCCTTGGCTGTACGCAGGCCTCTGCTCGTAGATTTGCCATACGCAGGCCTCTGCTCGTAGATCTGCCGCATGTCGTCCCTTGGTTTGTCACAGGAAAGCCTGATAATAATCCCCTCCCTCATCAAGTCTAGTTTAAAGCTTGGTCAATGATGAGCCCCGCTAGCTCATGAGCAAAAACCCTCTTCCCCCTTTCAGAAAGATGAACCCCATCTGACTCCAGCAAGCCTGGTGCCATGTAGGCCATCCTATTGTCAAAAAAACCTAAATTGTGGTGGTGACACCAGCCATGGAGCCATGTATTAACAGACTGAGTGTGTCTGTTTCTTCCAATGTCACTGCCTGTAACTGGAAGGAGAGAAGAAAAGATAACCTGCACCCCAGATTCCCTTACTAACTGTCCCAAGGCCCTGAAGTCTCTTTTAATCACACTTGGGCTATGTGTTGCCACTTCATCGCCACCCACATGGAAGAGCAGCAGTGGATAATAGTCCTAGGGCCATACCTGTCTAGGAAATTTCCTAGTGATGTCCTTAACCCGGGCCCCAGGGGGGTACCAGACTTCCCTAAGAGGAGAGTCTGCCCGGCATATTGGACCCTCTGTTCCCCTCAGAAAGGAGTCACCTATAACTATAACCTGTCTCTTCCTTGTTGAGGTGGTCATTATACAGGGCGTAGGCCTTTCCAGTCCTGGCAACTCCTCTGGTGTAGATGGACTGTCTTCCACATCATCCATTGGCTTGCCTACCACATCCAGAGCCTCATACCTATTGCACAGAGGCACCTGGGAAGGCGAGGTGGGCAAGGAGGGGGTTCGCTTGCCACCCGTAGCACGGACTTGCCTCCATTCGCAGCTCTCCATTTGGCCACTACCTTCAGCCTGGGAGAGGGAGAATACAGAATCCCTTTGATCTTGGGTTTTTTATGATGTCTGTCCCTGTTTCTCTCTCAGAGGTCAGAGCGTGATTCCACCAGTCTATTTCTTTCTTGTAATCCCTGATGCTCATTAGCCTTTCTACTTCCCATCTTAGCTCTGCCACCAGGCTGAGCAGATCGTCCACCTGGTCACATCTCACACATCTTCTGGAAAAGCAGCACAGCAAGCTGTAAGCAGTCCAAGAGAGTCTTGGAGTGCGACAAGGATAATTTCTTAATCAAGGTGATAGACAGCCCGACCAGGGAAGAAGCGTTACTGGACCCGTAACTAAAACACTAAAACAGAAGAACTAATTAGGGATGTCAAGATTGGTGGAGACTGGGCTGCAGTGGTCATGCCCTGGTGGAATTTACAATCTTGAGAGATATGGGCCAGGTGAAGATTAGAGTCAGGACCCTGAATTTTAGGAGAGTGAATGTTCATCTGATGAAGGAATTAGTGGATGGGACCCCCTGGAAAACTGCCCTCAGAGATAAAGGAGCTGAACACAGATGGCAGCTCTTGAAGGAGGAGCTCTTGGGGGGCAGCAAGGGGGAGGTGCTGATCTCCTCTCTCTGGTGACCAGCAATAAGACATGAGGAAATGGAATGAAGCTGCGTCAGGGGAAGTTCAGATAGGACATTAGGAAAAGGTTCTTCACTGAGAGGGTGGTCGGTCACTGAAACAGGCTCCCCAGGGAAATGGTCATGGCACCAAGCCTGTCAGAGTTCAAGGAGCGTCTGGATGATACTCTTAGTCATATGATTTAGGTTTAGGTAGTCCTTCAAGGAGCAGGTAGTTGGACTCAATTATCCTCTTGAGTGGCTGAGAGAGCTGAGGTTGTTTAGCCTAGAGAAAAGGAGACTGAGGGGAGACCTTATCACTCTCTAAAGCTACCTGAAAGGAGGTTGTAGAGAGGTGGGGGTTGGTCTCTTCTCCCAAGTATCAAGTGACAGGACAAGAGGAAACGGCCTCAAGTTGCGCCAGGGGAGGTTTAGACTGGATATTAGGAAAAATTTTTACACTGAGAGGGTTATTAAGCATCGGAACAGGCTGCCCAGGGAAGTGGTTGACTCACTGTCCCTGGAGGTATTTAAAAGACAGGTAGACATAGTACTTAGAGATATGGTTTAGTGATGGTTTTTGTCAGTGTTAGGTTGATGGTTGGGCTAGATGATCTGAAAGGTCCCTTCCAACCTAGGCAATTCTATGATTCTATCCTTATGAGTCCCTTCCAACTTGAGGTATTCTATGACACTTTTCTTAGAGCACAAAAGCTCTTGGTTCCTATGTGTAAGAAATCAGGCAAGGAAGGCAGGAGACCAGCATGGCTGAGTAAGGACTTCCTGGTCAAACTAAAGTGCAAGAAGGAAATGAACAGGCAGTAGAACCAGAAATGTATATCCTGGGAAGAATATAGGGATGCTGCCTGGACGTGCAAGGATGGTATCGGGAAAGCTAAGGCACAGCTGGAGCTCAGTTTGGCAAGGGATGCGAATAATAATAATAATAAGGGCTTCTACAGGTATGTTAGCCAGAGAAGGAAGACAAAAGAAAATGTACTCTCCCCCTCCAGTAAATAAGACAGGAGAACTAGTGTCATGTCCCACTCAGGAAAGAGGGGGAGTAAGTGACTCAGATTCGCAAATCCCCAGCGGCAAGGACTAAGGTGAGACAAATCTCAAGGCCCATATACAAACATTTATTAGATTAGTAACTAGGTCTTAACTAGGTCCACGATAATTGGTTAGGTATATAACAAATTATGGCAAGCGGTAAGGTATGCATTACATTACTTAGCAACAGATATACAACAAATTATGGCAAGCGGTACTTAATAACAGATATACAATGAATTATGGCAAGCGGTACGATATGCCTTGTGTTACTTCTTTAAAAGATAAGAGAAAAGAGAAAAGAGAAAAGAAACAGAGAGATAGAGAAGGGGAGGCAGAATGAGAGGGAGAGAAAGATAAGGAGATCACCGGTCCTGTTTCCAGTGTTAGTCCAGCCAACACAGGTCATAGAAGTGCTCCTCTGTGTAAAATCTCTTCAGGGAAAAATCTTCCCAGGCAAAAATCCTCTCTTCAGGGAAAGTCTTCCCCCTTTTATGTTCGCCCACTCCTAGGGGCAGTTTCATCTCAGGTTTCTCTACCCCCCCCCCCCCAGCAAGTGACGTGTAGCATGATTTGGGTGGAAATCTGCTCTGGCAAGGACTCTTCCACAGGCTGCAGTCTTGTCAGGAAAAATCTGCTCCAGTGGAGGTTCTCCATGGGACGTAGTTCCTTCAGGAATATCCATCTGTTCCAGCATGGGTCCCTCCATGGGCTGCAGTGTGAATATCTGCTCCGGTGTGGGCCCTTCCATGACCTACAAGGAATATCTGCTCCAGCACCATGGAGCACCTCTTCTTCCCCTCCTCCTTCTCTGACCTTAGTGTTTCCTCTGTTGTTTCTCACTCTTTTTTTCCCTCCTCCTCTGACTGTTGAGTGGTTTTTGCCCTTTCTTAAATATGTTTTTACAGAGGCGCCACAAACTTGTCTGATTGGCTCAATTTTGGCCTGCAGTGAGGCCGTTCCCAAGCTGGCTGCATCTAGCATAGGGCAGCCCCTGACCTCTTCCCACATAGCCCCTCCTGCACCTCATCCACTACCAAAACCTTGCCATGTATACCCAATGCAATGATAGAACTCAGCAGGATAAAATTGTGTCATGCACTTGTGAACAAGTAAATGAGGGAAGCAGGGTTTTGAGAAGGTATTTGATCATAGAAGTCTATGACCCAGCAATATGATGCAGACAGGAAATATCAGGTAGTATCAGTGCAGGTAATTCTCATGAAGTAAAAAAACTGATGAAGAAACTGATCCTTGATCTGCAGTCAAGAAGGATGAATTCAGATGGGAATAGGTGCAGAGGAAAGCTGCCAATTTCTTCATAGAGGCAAAAAAAGAACCTTGGTTTATTTAACCTTGCAAAATGAAGACTAAGAGCAGATATGATTTATTTTTGTTAATGCAACAGGAATGTACACTAAGCATAGAGGAAAAAACATTTAAGCTACAGAAGAATGTGAGCACAAGGGACATGATGTGAGTTAGGGACAGACTGCATAAGGGAAAGAGAAGAGGAACTATGAAGATAAGGGAATGAAAATCACAGAATCACAAAATCACAGAATGGTAGGGGGTGGAAGGGACCTCTGGAGATCATCTAGTCCAACCCCCCTGCCAGAGCAGGGTCACCTAGAGCAGGTTGCACAGGAACGTGTCCAGGTGGGTTTTGAATGTCTCCAGAGACGGAGACTCCACCACCTCTCTGGGCAGCCTGTTCCAGTGCTTTGCCACCCTCAAAGTAAAGAAGTTCCTCCTCATGTTTAGGCAGAACTTCCTATGTTCAGCCTGTAATTGCAAATGAGGCATGATCTTTTAGTCCTGAAAGACAAAGGCTGAGGTGGGATACCTTAGCTGGTTGTCTATAAGTACAGTGGGAGGGAAAGTGTAAGAAAGGCAGGTATTGCTTTTGCAGAGGAGAAAAGCCGTTTCCATCAGAGGTGGCATGATAAGGGAATGACTAAGACAAAGAGGCTCCAGCAAAGGCTTGTAGAACATCTCTTATCACACAGACAAAAGGACAAACTGATTCCTACTGGATTAGTGTCTAGAAGGGTAGTCAAACATTTAACCAGGGCTAATGACATTGAGCATTTTTATTTTTTTTTGTTACCAAAAAGGAAAGAAATAAACTAGTCAGATAATCCCTTTAGGTGTAGCATAAAGAGAAGTAAACAGAGGCAGGACATCCGGGAAGAATTTTAGGTGCCTCGGACAGACTGTGAACCCTGGAGTACCTAACCAATGGGAAACAGGGGAGGGAAAAAATCGGCCGGGATTAGGGAATAAAAAGGTGTGTTTCAAGAACTGGAAGTGTGCCTACTTGCTAGGTCACCCACTCTTGCAAGAACGTGAATAAAAACATGCTTCACAGAGGATTCTGCCTGCGCCTATTTCATTCGGACCGGAACTTTTTTCTCACAATTTGGAGGTTCATCCGGGATCAGAAGTCATCTTCTTGGGAGTCCCTGTCGCCGAAGGACGGGAAGACACATCCCGTTGATTTCAACGGTCTCGTGGATCGTCGGCGGGGATTCCAGGAGGAATTGACTAAGATCTCGAGACCCAGTTGGACGGCAGACTCTGTGAACCACAGGGGGAAAAGGGATAGGTGCAGTAGGCACAGAGAGTACAACCAGGCAACTCCATGCATGGACCAAGGTAAGAAAAATTGAACTGTTAAAGTATTACCTTGGTGGTCGGGGACATTCTAAGAAGAGACTTGTGTGTGAGTGACTGAGACGTACTGCGGTACGAAGCGAGTGTGGAGTCCAGATCCGCGGTTCTGTAGTCCTGCGAGGGGCACAGCTAGAGAAGGACGAAGCGAAAGGAAGGGGTGTAAGAAAAGTCTCTGTTCAGAATGGGAAATAAGGATTCTGGGCCTAGGGATGGAAAAGGGGATACTAGGAAGGACCCCGGGAACATTCCCCCAGACAGTCCATTAGGGAGGATTTTGAGATATTGGAATAGTCCATCTCGTACAAGGGATAAGGACAAAAAGAAAATGATACAATATTGTTGTTTTGTCTGGACAAAGGAGCCTCTAAGACCTCCTAGTGTGTTTTGGCCCAAATTCGGGTCTGATGAAGTTTGGGTGTGCCAGACTCTAAATTTATATGTAAATAGTAAGGAACCTGTCTCCTTAGAAGAACGCGAATATGCATTTTGTTGGGATAAAATAAGTAGATATGGGAGTCGGAGTCGTCCATATCCATTTTATATGTTTCCAATTAAGACTCCTAATGATAAATCAGATAGCACAAAGGTCGAATCTACAAACTGGGACCCTTTAGATTGTTTACCACCCCCTTATAATCCACCCCAAGCACCACCAGTGCCAGTGCTCCCAGGTCCCAGTGAAGCTGCAGGAGCGGGGGAGCCCCAAGCCCCCGGGAGAGAAGAGCCACCTCGGGAAGATTCCCAAGGGAAAGTCCCCAGCGTGCCCCCCACCAAAGCATGCTCCAGATTAAGCAAGGAAATAGAGCAATGTCGTAAAGACATCTTAAATCTCCCTTTCCCTTCGGAAAAAGAATGGTCAGAAGGAAGCGGGAGCATGATAACTGCATATCCCCTAAGGGAGGTTCCTCTAGGAGCAGGAGAAGTGGGTTACATTAGTGCTCCACTCACAAGTAGCAAAGTGAGGGCATTTAAGAGAGAGATGAAATCTTTAATTGAGGATCCCATAGGGGTAGCTGAACAGTTAGATCAATTCTTAGGGCCAAGTTTTTATTCTTGGTCCAAAATGATGTCCATTTTAAATATTTTGTTCACGGGAGAAGAAAGAGGAATGATTAGAAGGGCTGCTATGCAGGAATGGGAAAAACAAAACCCACCTGCTCAGGGTGTAGTGCCAGCCGAACAGAAATTCCCAAATGTGGATCCCCAGTGGGATAATAATAATCCTGAAGACAGAACAAATATGAAAGACCTGAGGGAAATGATAATTTTGAGCATTAGAGAAGCCGCTCCTAAGTCGCAAAATCTTATTAAAGCTTTTGAAATACAACAAGGAAAAGATGAGACACCCTCTGCCTTCTTACAAAGGCTGAGGAATCAAATGAGAAAATATTCAGGCATGAACCCTGATGACCCAGTAGCACAGGGGTTATTAGAAGTTCACTTTGTCACAAAGGCCTGGCCAGATATACAAAAGAAATTACAGAAAATGGAAGGGTGGAGCGAGAGACCCTTAGAAGATTTGTTGAGGGAGGCCCAGAAGGTATATGTCAAAAGGGAGGAGGAAAAACAGAAGCAGAAAGCAAAAATGATGGTATCTACTGTGGATCAAGTGGTAAGACAAAGGATTGATCCTGTAATAACTCAGAGGTGAGAAACTTGGGGGCGAGGAAGAGGGGTGAATAACAGGGGAAGAGGGCAGGGAAGAGGGCTGCCCCGACCACTCCTACCAGCAGCTCGGGGTTCGCCAGCAGGGTGTTATCATTGTGGGAAAATAGGCCATTTTAGGCGGGAGTGCCCTGACTTGAGAAGGGAGGAACGAGTGTTGTTGTTGATGGATTTTGATTATGTAGCATAGGGAAGTCAGGGGTTCCCCAGCTTGAGGTCCCACCGGGAACCCTTGACAAATTTAAAGGTGAGACCTCAGGAAGAGGAAGCAGTCTTCTTAGTTGATACTGGAGCTTCTAGAACTTCTTTGAATCTTATACCCCAAGGGGCAAAATTGTCTAATCAACGAATAGTTGTGTCAGGAATAAAGGGTGAAGGTCTCTCAGTCCCTGTTTTTGAACCCATGATTGTGGGAAGCGAAACTGAAAAAGTGATGGGAACTCTGTTATACATACCAGAAGCTGGGAGTAACCTCCTAGGTAGGGATCTTATCACTGGTTTAGAATTAAAGATAGAAACTTTAAGAGGACAGATAATGGTATCTATGAAGTTGCTAACAGAACAGGATGAGCAAAAGTATGGGTGAGTGAAGGGAACCGAGGAGGGTTAAAAATAGAACCCCTCAGGGTAAAACTCATTCTGCATTCAAATGTGATTCGACAAAAGCAGTACCCAATTCCCCTTGAGGGAAGGCGAGGGCTGCAACCAGTAATACAAGCACTAGCCAAAGATGGGTTAATAGAACCCTGTATGTCCCCTTTTAACACTCCCATCCTGCCAGTGCGAAAAACGGATGGTTCATATGGCTTAGTGCAAGACTTGAGAAAGATTAATGAAATAGTGCAGGCATGACATCCGGTGGTCCCGAATCCCTATACCCTAATGAGTAAAATTCCTCCTCATCATAAATGGTTTAGTGTAGTGGATTTAAAAGATGCTTTTTGGGCTTCTCCACTAGATGAAGGGAGCAGAGATCTATTTGCATTTGAATGGGAAGATACAGATACAGGGAGAAAGCAACAATATCGATGGACAGTGCTACCGCAGGGATTTACAGAATCTCCTAATTTGTTTGGGCAAGTGTTAGAACAGGTGCTTGAACAATTCAAACCTCCATCAGGAGTAGCCCTGCTTCAGTATGTGGATGATTTGTTAATCTCGGGAGAAGAAGAAAACAAAGTAAAAGAAGCCACCAATGAGTTATTAAATTTTTTAGGTCAGCAGGGGTTAAGAGTCTCAAAAACAAAATTACAGTATGTAGAATCAGAAGTGAAATATTTAGGACATTTGATTAGTGAAGGAAGACGCAAGATAAATCCTGAATGGATTAAAGGAATAGTGGAATTACCCTTGCCTGAGACCAAAAAGGAATTGAGAAAGTTTTTAGGATTAACCGGGTACTGCAGGCTGTGGATAGAAGGGTATGCACAAAGGACTAAAGGACTGTATTCTAAATTATTAGTAGATGAACCAAATATATTAAGATGGACAGAGGAGGAGAAGAATTTGATATGCGAATTAAAGCAAAGCCTAATAACTGCTCCAGTTTTAGCTTTACCATCCTTGGAGAAACCATTTCAGTTGTTTGTGACTGTAGAAAAAGGGTCTGCATTGGGAATATTAACTCAAGAATGGGGGGATAAGCGACAGCCAGTAGCATATTTGTCAAAGCTCTAGACCCAGTTTCTCGAGGATGGCCTGAATGTGTGCAGGCAGTAGCCGCTACTGCTTTATTAGTAGAAGAAAGCAGGAAGCTTACCTTTGGGGGAATGATAGAAGTTAGCACCCCCCACCAAGTCAAAACCATTTTAGCCCAAACCGCAGGAAAATGGCTAATTCAAGAATACTGAAGTATGAGGCAATTTTAATTGAAAAGGATGATCTGATTTTAACTACCAGCTCTTGCCTTAACCCAGCGAGCTTTTTGTGAAAAGGAAAAGTAGAGGCAAAGGATGAAGAACTTACACACGAATGCTTAGATGTAATTGAGTACCAGACTAAGATACGACCTGACTTAAGGGAAGAACCCCTATCTGGGGGTCTTCATTTGTTTGTAGATGGTTCTTCAAGGGTGACAGGAGGAAAGAGGTGTAATGGATATGCAGTGGTGGATGGAGTGAGCCAGCAAGTAAAAGCATCTGAGAAATTACCTAGTGCATGGTCTGCTCAAACGTGTGAGATGGATGCCTTAAACCAGGCACTAAAATTAATTGGAGAAGGGGAAGGAACAATATATACAGACTCTCGTTATGCCTTTGGGGTAGTGCATACCTTTGGTAAAATTTGGGAAGAACGAGGACTAATAAATAGCAAAGGGAAAGAACTTGTACATGAAGCACTTATAAAACAGGTGTTGGCAAATATACTAATACCAAGTGAAATAGCAGTTGTACATGTTAAAGGCCACCAGAGGGGCAATTCAATTACCGCAAGGGGAAATAGATTAGTGGACAAAGTGGCAAAAGAGGTGGCCTTGGGGCAGGAGACCATTAAAATTTATAATCTTGTTCCCCAAGTACCGACAATAACGACCCCATTGATATTCACGGAAAAAGAAAAAGAAGCAATGACAGAAGCAGGGGCAGTGGAGAAAGATGGTAAATGGATTCTGCCTGATGGAAGGGAAATGGTTAATAAACAAACTATGAGAGAAATAATGGCAGTGTTACATCAGGGAAGCCATTGGGGAACGCAAGCAACGTGTGATATAGTTCTGCGGAAGTATGGATGTTTTGGCATTTACACAGTAGCGAAGCAAATCTGCAACAGGTGTATTATTTGTAAGAAAATAAATAAGAAGACCCTTAGAAAACAACCTTCAGGGGGATGAGAACCAGGGTTAAGGCCATTCCAAAGTATACAAGTTGATTTTACTGAACTGCCACCCATAGGCAGGTTTAAGTACCTCCTAGTCCTGGTAGATCACCTCACTGGGCGGGTAGAAGCTTATCCTTTAGCCTCTGCAACAGCTGCAGGAGTGATAAGAATAATGCTAGAGCAAATAGTTCCTAGGTATGGAATAGTGGAAAATGTGGATTCAGATCAAGGAAGCCATTTTACCTCCAAGGTGCTACAGGGAGTGATGGAAAGTTTAGGGATAACATGGGATTATCACACTCCCTGGCACCCCCCATCATCCGGAAAGGTTGAAAGAATGAATCAAACCATTAAGAGGCAACTATCTAAATTAGTTCTTGAGACAAAATTGCCATGGATCAAGTGCTTACCAATAGCACTATTGAGAATCCGGACCTCCCCTAGAAAAGATACTGGTCTCTCGCCTTATGAAATGCTTTTTGGACTACCTTACACTGGAAGTAGGGAAGGTGTGCCCACATTTGAAACCAAGGACATGTCCCTTAAGAAATATATACTGGGGCTGTCGTCTTCTCTCTCTTTCCTCAGAACTAAAGGCCTTCTTGCTCAAACTCTGCCGTTGGAATTTGTCATCCATCCATATAAACCAGGGGACTGGGTACTAGTCAAATCCTGGACAGAGAGTAAGCTCCAACCGGAGTGGGAAGGACCATTCCAAGTACTCCTCACTACTGAAACAGCAGTAAGGACAGCAGAAAAAGGATGGACTCACTACACTCAGCTAAAAGGACCAGTTGAACCCCCACCAACAGATCCGGTAGAATGGTGGACTGTACATTCTACTGACAGCCCGCTGCGAGTAACCCTAAAGAGACAATAAGCCGTGGGTTGGGGCGGGATGATCCAGTCGGGAGACATAAATCTGTGTATGCCATGAATTTTAAGAAGCATTTTGCGATGATACTGGTCATAGGGGCGGTGTTGAGCTTCCCACTAGGAAGCTGGAGTGTACACCTAGATCACATACGAAGTGCACACCCAGATTACCTGGTTAGACTTATCATAAATATCACTAAAGGAAATACCCCACAGACTGTACGCTTCGATGCCTGTCAAGTACTGAAGTGTGGGAATCTAGAGGCCCAAAGATGGTTGAGTGGTGAAAACAGTTACCTGTGCCCAGAAATTTGGAGGGTCGCTGAGAGATATCACGAGGCTGCACCTTGTGACCAATGGAGTGAAGTGTGGTGGACCACCCAAATTGGAGGGTGGGCCATTGATAAGTGGATCAAGTCTTCTTATTATTACCCTCTCAAAAAGAAAATACATTTTTACAAAGGATCACCTTCCCCAGAGTGTGGCCTTTTAGAATGTAATCCTCTGTTGATAACTATAACCCAGGCGGATGATACGGCTAACCTAATGTATGGAATAGGAGCAGATGTGTCTGGAAGAGATCCAAGGGGAAGATTTAGAATAGACACACTGGAAAATAGCAGTTAAGCAGAAGGGACAACTATGACTACTAAAACTCCCAGTAATACAACAGTGGGAACCACCGAATGATCCAGCTTTGGTAACGGTTACTGAGATTAAAGATCTTAGACAAACATTTGGGATTGAGACAGGGTACGGTGAGACAAATGCTTGGGTAGAATGGGTAAAATATACTGTTAGTAGTTTGAACCAAAGCAATTGCTATGCTTTTGCCTCAGGAAGGCCCACAGCACAGATCGTCCCTTTTCCCTTAGGGTGGACGAAAGATTCCGTAGGGATGTCGTGTGTGATAGCATTATACCAAGAAAGGACCGCCTGGGGAAATGAGACCTGTCATTCACTTTCCTTACTGTTTCCTGCCTTGGAGTCTAGAGATGTTAAAGTGCCACCAGTATTTTCCACAGCAATTGGTAACCATCCAGTGTGCCTCTCACAGCAGGGTGTGAAGGCTACCAAACCTGTGAGGGGATTTACCCCATGCACTGAAACTCTGAACGTGACCAAGGATGTGAAAGGAAACTACTCAGCGATACGAGGGCCTCGGGTGGATCTCTGGTGGTATTGTGGAGGGAAGACCTTGCGATCTGTGTTGCTGGCTAACTGGAAAGGTACGTGTGGAATGGTACAATTGGCAATACCATTCACCCTAGCATTTGAAAAAGGAACAGGATCCCTGAGCTCAGGCAATAGAGTAAAAAGAAGTGTGGGTGTATCCTTTGATGAACGGATATATATAGATTCCATTGGAGTCCCTAGAGGAGTCCCAGATGAACACAAAGCAAGGAATCAGATAGGAGCAGGATTCAAATCTGTCCTTTTCTGGTAGGTAACTATAAACAAAAATGTAGATTGGATAAGTTATATTTACTATAACCAGCAGAGGTTTATTAATTATACCAGAGATGCATTGAAAGGAATAGCTGAACAATTGGATGCAACCAGCCAAATGGCATGGGAAAATAGGATCGCCCTGGACATGATCTTAGCAGAGAAGGGAGGTGTGTGTGTAATGTTAGGGAATCGGTGCTGTACCTTCATCCCAAACAATACAGCTCCAGATGGTACTATAACTAAAGCCCTTCAAGGGCTCACCACTCTAGCTGATGAGTTAGCTGAGAACTCTGGAATAGACACCTCACTGACAGGTTGGCTGGATTCCTGGTTTGGGAAATGGAAAGGTATGGTGGTATCAATACTGACTTCTCTTATAATGGTAGCGGGAATGTTAGTGGCTGTAGGATGCTGTATCATTCCCTGTGTGTGAGGATTAGTTCAACGATTAATTGAAACTGCCCTAATGAAACAAATGGAAGCAGACCCTCCCCCATACCCTGGGAAAATGCTTCATCTAGAAGAAAATAAAAACTCTCGAGAAGAAGAAGAATGTAACATCATGCTGTCGGCTCTAGAGGCCTCATATGGAACCATGCCCTAGAAATGCAAAAGACAATAAGATTATGAAAAAGGAAAGGGGGAAGTTGTAAGAAAGGCAGGTATTGCTTTTGCAGAGGAGAAAAGTCGTTTCCATCAGAGGTGGCATGATAAGGGAATGACTAAGACAAAGAGGCTCCAGCAAAGGCTTGTAGAACATCTCTTATCACACAGACAAAAGGACAAACCGATTCCTACTGGATTAGTGTCTAGAAGGGGAGTCAAACATTTAACCAGGGCTAATGACATTGAGCATTTTTATTTTTTTTGTTACCAAAAAGGAAGGAAATAAACTAGTCAGGTAATCCCTTTAGGTGTAGCATAAAGAGAAGTAAACAGAGGCAGGACATGCGGGAAGAATTTTAGGTGCCTCGGACAGACTGTGAACCCTGGAGTACCTAACCAATGGGAAACAGGGGAGGGAAAAATTCGGCCGGGATTAGGGAATAAAAAGGTGTGTTTCAAGAACTGAAAGTGTGCCTACTTGCTAGGTCACCCGCTCTTGCAAGAACGTGAATAAAAACATGCTTCACAGAGGATTCTGCCTGAGCCTATTTCATTCGGACCGGAACTTATTTCTCACAGCACAAAGTGTAAACATCGGTCTTATCACTCTGAGAACGAACCGTTGTCGGCACAACATGCTGTTAATTTCAGAGAGTTAGAAGAGGCCTAGCTAAGAAGTAAAATTACTGAACAGAAAGTTGGTTCTGTTTTACCTCAAACCAGGACAAGACTGAGAAACAAAATCAAAACTAAAACCACCTTCCTCCCCTTCCCGCTTCCTTCTTCCGAGGCTCAACTTCACTCCCCACTCTTCTACTTCCTCCCCCCACTCCAAGTGGCACAGGGGGGATGGGGAACGGGGGTTGCATTCAGTTCCTAATGCTTTGTCTTGGCCGCTCTTTCCTCCTCATGCTCTTCCCCTGTTCCAGTATCGGGTTCCTCCCATGGGATACAGTTCTTCATGAACTTCTCCAATGTGGGTCCTTCTCATGGGCTGCAGTCCTTCAAGAACATGGGTCCTCTCCATGGGGTACAGTCCTTCAGGAACAGACTGCTTCTGAGTGGATCCCCCATGGGGTCACAGGTCCTGCCAGAAAACCTGCTCCAGCGTAGGCCCCTCTCCACAGGCTGCAGCTTCCTTCAGGGAATATCCACCTGCTGCAGCTTGGAGTCTTCCATGGGCTGCAGGGTGGATATCTGCTCCACCGTGGTCCTCCATGGGCTGCAGGGGGACAACCTGTGTCACCATGGTCTTCTCCGCAGGCTGCAGGGGAATCTCCATTTCCAATGGGAAACAGGGGAGGGAAAAAATCGGCTGGGATTAGGGAATAAAAAGGTGTGTTTCAAGAACTGAAAGTGTGCCTACTTGCTAGGTCACCCGCTCTTGCAAGAACGTGAATAAAAATGTGCTTCACAGAGGATTCTGCCTGAGCCTATTTCATTCGGACCGGAACTTATTTCTCACAAAAGGAAGGAGGGAAAGGCATAACCCAGAAGTACCAGAGCACCCTTTAGACTAAAGGACAATGCTGTCAAAATAATAAATGGGTATAAACTGTCTATAAGTGCATTTAAGATGGGAATTAGAAGACATTTCTAATCATGGGTGATTCTTGAACATACTTCTAAACACAATGTAGCTCTGTGCGTGATGACAGGTAGAAAGTTAACTGTTCTGAAGATGTTTCACAATTATTTTAGGAAAGTGATTATAATGGCATAGTTGCATGGATAGCAGGGGATTGGATTCAAATGAACCAGGAAGTCTCCCTCAGTCCACTATTATTGTATCTGAAATCTTATTTATGTGCCTGAATCATTGAAAGAAATGGAAGCTGGATGTGTGCCTAGCTGTGCAACTACAAAAGAGACTCTAGATGTGAAAAATCCCTCCCACCCCCAACTACAAGAAGAGAAGTAAGGAAGTTATTAGGACTACTAGGGTACTGTAGATTATGGATCGAGGGGTATACCCAGGCGGTGAAATTTTTATACGAAAAATTGACGGGGGAAGATAAGATAGAGTGGACACAGAATGACAATGAAAAACTAGAAGAACTAAAGTCAAAACTGATAAAAGCTCCGGTTCTGAGCCTACCATCATTAGAGAAACCCTTCTATTTGTTTGTCAATGTGGAAAATGGGATAGCCCATGGAATTTTGGCCCAGGAATGGGGAGGGGTGAGGAAACCGGTAGCGTACTTATCAAAATTATTAGATCCAGTCAGCCGAGGTTGGCCAATATGCATCCAAGCGGTAGCCGCTACCTCGATACTAGTGGAAGAAAGTCGAAAACTCACTTTCAGGGGTAAGCTAATAGTTCACACTCCACACTCTGTAAGGAATATCTTAAATCAGAAAGCAGATAAATGGTTGACGGATTCTAGGATGTTGAAATATGAGGCCATTTTACTAGACAACGAAGACCTAACCTTGGTAACAGATAAGAATCAAAATCCTGCCCAGTTTCTATATGGGGAACCTAAAGAGGAACTAGTACACGATTGTTTAGAAGTAATAAATTATCAGACAAAACTCAGAGAAGATTTGACCGACCAAGCCCTATTAGTAGGAGAAAAGATATACATAGATGGATCATCTAGGTGTATACAAGGGAAAAGAATGTCTGGATATGCAATAATAGATGGGAGTAACATGACGATTATAGAAAAAGGAAAACTGCCATCTAATTGGTCTGCTCAAAGCTGTGAGTTATATGCCTTAAAAAGAGCATTAGAATTTCTAGCACATAAGGAAGGAACTATTTATACAGATTCTAAATATGCATTTGGGGTGGTACATACTTTTGGAAAAATCTGGGAAGAAAGAGGATTACTAACTTCAAAAGGAAAAGGACCAGTTCACGAGGAGTTAATATTGGAGGTATCAGAAGCTTTAACTCTACCTAAGGAAATTGCAGTAGTCCATGTAAAGGGGCATCAGAAAGGATTAACACCAGAAATAAGGGGAAATAATCTAGCAGACCAAGAGGCGAAAGAGGCTGCTGAAAATGGGGAAGAGAAATTATTAGTTGTTCAACAGAGAAAAGAGGAGCGAGATAATATTCCTCAATTCACTGAAGCTGAAGAAAAGGAATTGACTAGAATAGGAGGAGAAAAGACTCCGGAAGGAAAATGGGTGTTGCCTGATGGGCGTCAGATGGTAAATAAAACATTAGCAAGAAAAATATTGGAGGAATTGCATAGAGAAACCCACTGGGGAACACAGGCCATTTGCGATCACTTTCTTAGAAAATTTGGATGCATAGGGGTGTTTGGAATAGCTAAACAAATCACCGATAGGTGTATAACTTGCCAAAAGGTGAATAAAAAGGTAATGAGAAAACCCATCCATGGAGGGCGGGAGTTGGCCTTACGTATATTTTATATACAAGTGGATTTTACAGAACTCCCACAAGTCCAAAGGTGGAAGTTCCTCTTGGTATTAGTAGACCATCTTACCCATTGGGTGGAGGCAATTCCAGTCACTAGAACATCGGCTAATGTAGTAACAAAGATCCTGCTAGAATAAATTATTCCTAGATACGGAATGGTTCATAGAATAGACTCTGACAGAGGAACACATTTCACCTCCAAAATAATCACCCAGATAACTCAAGCCTTAGGTACTCAATGGGAGTTACACACTCCATGGCATCCCCAAAGCTCAGGAAGGGTTGAACGACTGAATCAGACTTTAAAAAGGGCTTTAACCAAATTAATGATAGAAACTCAACTGTCATGGGTCAAGTGCCTCCCTTTAGCATTACTCAGGGTTCGAACTCAACCCAGAATGGATCTCAGAGTCTCTCCATATGAAACGATGTTTGGTTTGCCCTTCTTGGCTTCACAGCAGGAAATGGCTACTTATGAAGGAGGGGAGGCTAGTATTAAACAATATGTAATGCAGATTGCAAAGAACTTGGAACAACTAAGAAATAAAGGGTTGCTCCCACAAACTACCCTGTTGGATTTTAAGATCCATAACATGAAAATTGGAGAACGGGTTTTAGTAAAAACATGGAGAGAGCAATCTTTAACTCCTCAATGGGAAGGTCCCTTTCAGGTGCTGTTGACTACGGAAGCTGCAGTACGGACGAAGGAAAAAGGGTGGACTCATGCCAGCAGAACAAAAGGACCAGTAGAAGAACCTAGAGATTGGACTCTGACTTCAACTCCCGGGGACACCAGACTCACCTTAAAACGCCAACCAACGCGGTGATGTATGGGAGAGGAACTGAATAATAACTTAGAAATCACAGAAACTTGGGGAGTGAAACCAGAACTTTGTCGTTGGTTTCGGGTATGGCCGGGGCAAACCTTAAGGAAAATTAGATATCCTCCTTGGGGAAGAGCACTCCCGTTACAGACAGGAGGGTCAGGGTTGTATAAAACTGAAAACTCTCTGTTTGCACTTGCATGCGATTTATATAAAGAAGATAGTCGGCTATATCCTAACCTTGAGGAAGAACTACAGCCCCCTCCAGTACCCTTTAGTATACCTTGTCTGATACATCCCTATGCTAGACATCATAGTTGGGTGAAGTGTGAATGCTTAGGTTGTAAGCAAAATTGGTATTACCATTCATCCCGAAGACATCCCTTCTGTTTAAATTGCCGGAAGCAAAATTCGAGTTTGGCTCAAACTCAGATACGATATACCAATATCGTAACATTAATTTGTGGGTGGGAATTGCTAGTGCCGGTTCTGTGGGAAATTCCTGAAGAATGGTGGGAAACAGTGGTCTCTAAGTGTAAAAAATGATTTTGCTTGGAAAAAGAGATAAGAACCCTACCTGCTACAAGAGCCAGGGATACCAGATCAAAAGAGGATGGAGGGCAAGACCAGGTTGGCCACTGTACTCGCTGCCAAGAAGAATTATTTCTCGGCTGTTGGAAGCACCCCAACAGGCATGAGAGGTAGGAGTATAAGCCATACTGGACCTCCACTCCTCGTATTGTTATTAGCGGTATCCTTAGTATCCAGTAACGAATGCATGAAGTGTTACCAGCAGGTCTCCTGGAATAGGAAGATGGTTTCCACTATGACAGTGCATTCGCATATCAACAGCCACTGTTATAACTGCCACGAGTTAACAGTGTGCAAATACAACCAACACGAATATTGGGTTGGGAAGAATTTAGGAATAGGCGGAACAAGACTAGGAGTACATTGTCCTAGAGGGGAACAATGGCTCTGCTTTACTAAAGCCGGGCATTGGGACATATCAGACGGAGGTGGGGTACAAGATATGATAAAAGCCGAAATAGTGAAAAATAAAATAGAACAAATTAAGAAAAAAAAATCTCCAAAATTTGATGGAGAATTGTATGCAAAAATCAGAAAGCAGTTGGAGGAAGAAATAGGACTCCCAACATTAGGAAAGAATTTGTTTGTAGATTTGGGGGAAAGAATAAGCAGGGAATTAAATGTAACAAATTGCTGGATTTGCGGAGGGCCTTTAATGACGGAAGAGTGGCCTTAGAAAGGGAGCAGTTTAGGGCCAGTGGAACTCCTTAAATGGAATCGTACCAGTAGCACACGAGAAGACCGACCTGAGGGATGGATTTTGAGTTCTATCACAATAGGGGAGGAATGCCTACGGAGAGAGGGTAAAAATTATTTAAAGAGTGTGGGACATTCTCCTTGTAAAAGACTTAAAATCAGCAATGGGACTTCCACCTGGTGGTACCCAGAAAAGCCAAAATGGGTATGGGCCCTAACTAATAATACAGGAAATTGTGAATATGACAGTATGACCAGACTTTTTAAATGTAAAAAAATGGTCTTAAACCCTTATCAAAACATTCCAGAAATATCCAAGTTTTGGGAAAATATAGCAGAGATGCAGACAGAGTTTTGGAAAGCCCCTGAAGGGTTATTCTGGATATGCGGAAAAAGAGCTTATTCAGAACTACCTTCTAAGTGGAAGGGTAGCTGTACCCTTGGTATTATCCAGCTGGGATTTTTCTTATTGCCTGGACCAAAAGGAGATGATTTAGGAGTACCGGTATATGAGTCCTTAAAAAGAACTAAGAGAGATATTATAGGAGGATCTCAGAGGTGGGGTGAAGAGGATTGGCCTCCTGAACGGATAATCCAAGTATATGGACCAGCCACTTGGGCTCAAGATGGCAGCTGGGGTTACCGGACTCCCATTTATATGTTAAACCGCATTGTCCAACTACAGGCAGTTGTAGAAATAATATCTAATAGAACAGCTCAAGCAATAAATCTAATAACGAAACAGCAAAAACAAATGAGGGCTGCTATCTACCAAAACCGATTAGCCTTAGACTACTTACTGGTGGAAGAAGGGGGCATTTGTGGAAAATGGAACACTTCAGATTGTTGTTTAAAGATAGATGGTAATGGGGATGCAATATTGGAAGTAACAGAAGAAATCCGGAAAATTGCGCATGTACCTGTTCAAAAATGGGAATCTATGTTAAATGATAATTGGTGGAATAATGTTTTTGGGGGAACCTGGTGGAAGAAACTAGGCTGCATTCTCTTATGTTCAGTTGCTGGTTTATTATTTCTTCCTTGCTTAATCCCTTGTTTTATACGCTTAATTATAACAGTAGTCCAAAGCATGCAAGAAGTTTCCATACCCAAGAATCCAAAATTGGCAGCCTCAGGCTCAACTAAAAAGATAATGGTATTAAGGAGAATAAGAAGTACTCCACAACAATTGGAAGAAGCAGAATTGATCTATGAACAAAACAAATGGATTAAGCACAATGAAAGTTATGGCTCAAGCCAAATGTAGTATAAAAGACAAAAAGGGGGAATTGTGAAAAACAGTGAAGGTATTGTTGGCTTTCGCCATAATAGCAAGGCTATAAATCTTTGACTTATAAGGATAACTAACCTTTAGTAAATTAGGAAATATGAGAAACCTCAAAGATAACAACTAACAGCAGCTATGAAGAAAAACATCTGAGAGAAACAAAAGAGAACTTCTCCAAAAGACTCCACAAGTGATTAACAGAAGGAAACAGATGCATAGGAGAAGGGAGTTGATGATAATCGATCCTACCAGAAGGAAACAGATGCATGGGAAAAGGGAACTGAAGATCATCGATCCTCAGAAACAATTGCCAGAAGGAAACGCACAAATAGAAGAGAAAAAGGACTAATACTAATCAATCATCATAAACAATTACTCTGCCTAACATAGTGAATACGTATGCAATACTGAATGTATATAAGACATGGCTGAAGTGTTAGCTGGTGTGCCTCTGACTTGAGTCATGCACCCAGCGCTGTGCTTTTGCTTTATTGACTTTGTCCCTATAATAAAATAAGTGCCATTTCTGTTTAAGGGATCTGGCTATTTATTACACCTGCACGTATTCTCTCTCATCTTACCCCCTCTATGCACACTGATGAGGGAGTAAATAGGAGGAGCCAGCAGATCAATGCCTGGCTTCGAGCCTGGTGCTGCCAGCAGGGCGTTGGGTTCTTTGATCATGGCCTGATCTACAAAACGCCTGGCCTGCTAGTAACAGGCGGGGATACCTTGACTTCCAGGGGGAAAAGGGTTCTAGGACAAGAGTTATCAGGGCTCATTGAGAGGGCTTTAAACTAGATTTGAAGGGGGGTGGGGACAGTACTGGGCTTGCTGGTGAGGTGCCAGGGCATAGTTGCTCAGCACTTGTGGGCCAGTGTGTCAGTATTTCTGAGAGCCAGAAGGCACACCACATCTCAAGGGTCAAAACTACACACACAACTCCCTCTCTGAAATGCTTATACACCAATGCACGCAGCATGGGGAATAAGCAGGAAGAGCTGGAGATCTGTGTGTGGTCGCAGGGCCACGATCTCATTGCAATTACTGAGACATGGTGGGACAGCTCACATGACTGGAATGCTGTCATGGATGGCTATGTCCTTTTCAGGAAAGACAGACCAGCAAGGTGAGGTGGTGGAGTTGCATTCTATGTGAGAGAGCATTTGGAATGCATGGAGCTCTCACTAGGGGCAGATGAAGAGAGAGTTGAGAGCTTATGGGTAAGGATTAAGGGGCAGGCAAATATGAGGGACACTGTTGTGGGTGTTTATTACAGGCCACCTGATCAGGATGGGGAAGCTGATGAGGCCTTCTACAGACAGCTGAAGGTAGCCTCACAATCACAGGCCTTGGCTCTCATGGGGGACTTCAATCACCCCGATATCTGCTGGGAAGGCCACACAGCCAGGCACGCACAGTCCAGGAGGCTCCTCCAGTGCATTGATGATAACTTTTTGACACAGGTGGTGCAGGAGCCAACAAGGAGAGGAGCACTCCTGGACCTGGTACTGACAAACACAGAGGCACTGGTGGAGGACATTAAGGTTGGGGGCACCCTAGGCTGTAGTGATCATGAGAAGACAGAGTTCAGGATCATGGGTAGAATTCACAAAACAACAACAAGTAAAATCACAACCTTGGACTTCAGGAGGGCTAACTTTGACCTCTTCAAGAAACTGCTTGGAGAGATCCCGTGGGCTAGGGCTCTGGAAGGCAAAGGGGCTCAAGAGAGCTGGTTGGTATTCAAAGACCACTTCCTCCAAGCTCAGGATCGGTGCATCCCTAAGAGCAAGAAATCGGGCAAGGGACGCAGGAGACCTGCATGGTTGAGCAGGGAGCTTCTAAAAAAGCTCAAGTGGAAGAAGGAAGTTTACAATAAGTGGAAGAAGGGACTGACCCCTTGGGAGGATTACAAGAATGCTGCCAGAGCGTGCAGGGATGAAACAAGGAAAGCCAAGGCCTCCTTGGAATTAAACCTGGCAAGGGATGTCAAGCTCAACAGGAAGGGCTTCTTCAAGTATATTGGAGGCAAAAGGAAGACCAGAGAAGTTGTGGGCCCCCTGTTGAATGAGACAGGAGCCATGGTGACGGAGGATGCGGAGAAGGCGGAGTTACTGAATGCCTTCTTTGTTTCAGTCTTTACTGCTCGGCCCAGCCCTCAGGAGTCCCAGGCATTGGGGAAAGTAACAGGGAAAGAGGAAGACTTCCCCTTGGTTGAGGAGGATCGAGTGAGAGATCAATTAGGTCAGCTGGATATCCACAAATCCATGGGCCCCAATGGGATGCACCCGAGAGTGCTGATGGAGCTGGCAGACGTCATTGCTGGGCCGCTCTCCATCATCTTTGAAAGGTCCTGGAGAACAGGCGAGGTGCCTGAGGACTGGAGGAAAGCCAAGGTCACTCCAGTCTTCAAAAAAGGGCAAGAAGGAGGAGCCGGGGAACTACAGGCCAGTCAGCCTCACCTCCATCCCTGGAAAGATGATGGAACAGCTCGTTCTGGGTGTCATCTCAAGGCATGTGGAGGAAAAGAAAGCTATCAGAAGTACTCAACATGGATTCACCAAGGGGAAATCGTGTCTGACTAATCTGATAGCCTTCTTCTATGATGGTGTGACTGGATGGATAGATGAGGGGAGGCCAGTGGATGTGGTCTACCTGGACATAAGCAAGACTTTTGACACGGTCTCCCACAGCATCCTCATAGGGAAGCTTAGGAAGAGTGGGATAGATGAATGGACAGTGGGGTGGATTGAAAACTGGTTGAAAGACAGAGCTCAGAGGGTCGTGATTAGGGGCACAGAGTCTAGTTGGAGGTCCGTGACGAGTGAGTCCGTTGCTGATGACACAAAGCTGGGAGGGGTGGCTGACACACCAGAAGTCTGCGCCACCATACAGAGAGACCTGGACAGGCTGGAGATCTGGGCAAAGAGAGAAACCTTATGAAATTCAACAAGGGCAAGTGTAGGGTGCTGCACCTGGGGAGGAATAACCCCATGCACCAGTACAGGTTGGGGGCTGACCTGCTGGAGAGCAGCTCAGCTGAAAGAGACCTGGGAGTCCTGGTGGACAACAGGATGACCATGAGCCAGCAATGTGCCCTTGTGGCCAAGAAGGCCAATGGCATCCTGGGGTGCATCAAGAAGAGTGTGGACAGCAGGTCAAGGGAGGTCATCCTCCCCCTCTACTCTGCCCTGGTGAGGCTGCACCTGGAGTACTGTGTCCAGTTCTGGGCTCCCCGGTTCAAGAAGGACAGGGAACTGCTGGAGAGGGTACAGCAAAGAGCTACCAAGATGATCAGGGGACTGGAACACCTCTCTTCTGAAGAAAGGCTGAGGGATTTGGGTCTCTTCAGTCTGGAAAAAAGACGACTGAGGGGAGACCTTATCAATGCTTATAAATACTTAAAGGGTGGGTGTCAGGAGGATGGGGCCAGGCTCTTTTCAGTGGTGCCCAGTGACAGGACAAGGGGCGATGGGCACAAACTTGAACATAGGAAGTTCCATCTCAACTTGAGGAGGACCTTCTTTCCTTTGAGGGTGGCAGAGCAATGGAACAGTCTGCCCAGAGAGGTGGTGGAGTCTCCTTCTCTGGAGACATTCAAAATCCGCCTGGACGCATTCCTGTCCAACCTGCTCTAGGTGACCCTGCTCTGGCAGGGGGGTTGGACTAGATGATCTCCAGAGGTCCCTTCCAACCCTATGATTCTATGATTCTATGATTCTATGATTTTCTACCCATAGCATTAATGAGGGTACGAATTACACCCTGAGTCAGAGAAGGTGTTAGTCCCTTTGAAATTCTGTCGACTTGGATTCATTACACCAGAGTAAAGAAGGCACCAGAGTGAGATCAGGACAAACGGACCTCTACACTGACTCAAGAGCTTAAACTACGAATAACCAGAGACTCTTGATGAACTGTATCTGTGAGTCAGAACTTGTCTAAGTGACAGTTTGGGAATACTTTTTCTGTTACCTGTTGTATTGTTACTGTTACATTATTAGAAAGTCATGGGATTTATATATACTCCCTGGAGACCACAGTCTAGTGGGAAAGTAGAAAAGATTAAACCCCTGAAACTGTACTTGTATATATCGGGAAAGGATGTGCTTGTATGAGAACCCTTTGTGATTTTATATTTGTAGATAATATCACTGTAGATATAAGCAATCACTTAAATATTTTGTTTGTAACTTTACTGAAATTATGGGATGTGACTTTAATTATTCAGCTCCTGTTACGTCTTATTGATTGTTACAATCTAATTACACATTGAGTCAAGATTTATTACCTACCCTCATCAGAATTAATCTTGCATTGTTGAGGAGACTGCTGCAGTGTGGTGGTCTGTGTCAGCTGCTGGAACGCATCCAAAACAGTCGATGCAAGGCTCTAATCCCCATTTGTTACGACATGGAGGAGACGCGCATTAAAGGGGAAGAAATGTTAAAAACTTAATATTGTGACCTTTATCTTCCTTGCACAGGTATCTTAACCAGTGAGCTCCTTTGCCTTTAGACTCGCTGGTGCATCAATTTCAACCTGAAGTGGGGGCTTGTCCGGGATCTGGAAGGACGAGCCTCTGAAAGAAAAGTGGAAAGGACCTTACCTGGTATTACTCATTACTTATACAGCTGTAAAGGTGAAAGGTATAGATTCATAGAATCACAGAATCATTTAGGTTGGAAAAGACCCTTGGGATCATCGAGTCCAACCATCAACCCCACTCTACAAAGTTCTCCCTTACACCATATCCCTTAACACCACATCTAAACGACGCTTAAACACATCCAGGGATGGTGACTCCACCACCTCCCTGGGCAGCCTATTCCAGTGTCTGACCACTCTTTCTGTGAAGAATTTTTTCCTAATGTCCAGCCTAAACCTACCCTGCTGCAGCTTGAAGCCATTCCCTCTTGTTCTATCGCTAATTACCTGTGAGAAGAGACCAGCACCAACCTCTCTACAATGTCCTTTCGAGTAGTTGTAGAGAGTGATGAGGTCTCCCCTCAGCCTCCTCTTCCTCAAACTAAACAGTCCCAGCTCCTTCAATCGCTCCTCATAAGATTTATTCTGCAGGCCCTTCACCAGCTTCGTTGCCCTCCTCTGCACTCACTCCAGCATCATTCGTGGATACACTTCACCCATGTGAAGAAAGCTCCACAGAAGGAGTGGATCTCTGAAGAAACAAGACCACTGAAGCTGAAACTCTCTCAATCTCAATGAATTGGAGTTGGGACTCTGAAAAGTCATGTATTGAGCTAGATTGTACACAAATCTTAGTATCCTTGTATTGTATTCTAATAATTGTTCTTATATCTTTGTTAGTGTATTTGTGCAGATATACAGGAACTAAAAGGGTTGATACTCCTCTGTTGCTTTTGCATAAAATTAGGGGACCCTAACTTATTTTACGGGGAACCAGGAAATCCAAAGGAAAGAATTTGCATTTCGATTTACTTAATTGCGTGCTTCCTGAAGTTAAGAATGCTAACTGGTTTGTTCCTAAAAGAAAAAGTTGGTGTTGGATATGTGGAACTAAAACTAGAAAAGCCTTGCCCCTGCCCCCAACTGGTCAGGGCCCTGGGGGCAGTTGTTAAAAAATTGGAAATGAAATTTTTGATGCTGTCAAAGCAATGCAAAAAGGGGTATCTGAATTGGCTGAAATCACCTTGCAAAATAGAATGGCTCTCGATATGATGTTAAGCACAGTTTTAAATACTAGTTGCTGTGTAGATGTAGATCAGAGTGGCAGAATTTCTACAGACCTAGAAGAAATCTGGAAACAGACTAAAATGCTCCATGAGGTACAAAAAGATGACACATCTTATGGATTTGAGGAAACATTTAAATGGTTAACTTCCTGGTTCCCTGATCTGAGTCTATGGGTTAAAAACAAAAAAAAAAGTTATTGAGCTTTGTAATAATTGCCTCATTCACTTTTGTAATAATACAGTGTTTTTTGGAAATGTTCTACAGTAAGGAGACAAAGTTATGAGAAGTTGAGACTAATATAAGAGAAACTACAGTGAAGTTCCTCTTCTATACTCTCAAAGGTGGGGAATGATGTATTTTAGAAGGTAGAAAGTACTTTAGAAGGTAGAATCTCTCACTAAGCAAGAGCAAAGAGCTGTAAAAAGGTTACAAGGCCTTGTGAAACTGGACACTTTGTATAAACAATGCATGCCTTGCTAATTAATATGTCCTTGAAGAAGAACAGAAGGCTGATAACAAGGGAATATCCCTCTGCAGGAGGCACCGAAAAGCAGCCGAGAACCACACAACTGCTAAAAGCAACAAAGATCTGCAGTAGCTGGGGGAAAGGTAAAGGTGGCAGTGGGAGATCACGACCACCGACTCAATTAGAGACTGAACAGAACTACCCCCCCTACTGTACTGGAGCATGCACACATCAATTAAAGGACATTGTAGCTTTAAATGAAAGCAAGAGACTGTACTAACTAATAGAAATTGTTAAGATAAGGTACTAACCAATAATTATAATTAAGGGTGTGTATTTATGTGTTTTGAACCATATAAATATTCCGAGGAGTTTGTATACTGGTGTGCTAGCTTTGTGGATTACCACCTAGCACCTATCTCTGCGCAAATATGCAATAATAAAATACCTCTGTTCTGTGTGTACATTGGCATCTTGCACACCGGGCAAATGACCCCACTTTGGGACAACAGTACCAATTAGTCTTTTTATTATGAAATTGTATGAACTTTCTTAAAAGAGAGAGATATATATAGTTTACATTGTATACTGCATAGTCATGCTTAAGTCAGAATAACTAAAGGACCCCAGCTCATTGCAAGGGGAAGCCCCCACCCTGAAGATAAGGACCTTTGTCTCTCAGAATCTTAAAGCCATCCATGAAGAGGAAAGGATACCCCTGGACTACCAAGATAATGCCAGCATCCTCGTCCCTCTAACACCTCTGTGAAAGCCTCCCGTTATCTGACATCAGAGATAAGTAACTGTAGCAAGACTGACTCCAGGGCCATTTTGATCAAGAAAGAAGCAGATGGATGATGATGATGCCACAGAATTACAGCTGCTTTGCAAAATAGTAGTATATGTATGTTAAGTAGTAATTGGTCAAATCATCTATCCTCAGTCAGTACGAGCCAGTTCTGAAATTTTCATGACAGTTTTGGTGACCCAGATAGTACATAGCCGACTCTCCTGATCCAATGTCTCACTACCACCTGGACCCAAATGATCTGCACTGCCGGCTTGTGGGTGAGTTCACCTCAAGATACTCAGGCATGGGGGTAGTGGACCTTTGATCTTGATTGTCAGTAAGGAGGTGATTTTTTGTAATAATGGGGGGGTGGGCAAAGTATAGTGAAGAGGTCACCAGTAGATGGGATGGCCCGGGTCATCAAAAGCCTGAGCCCTATGTCAGGAAATTTGGCCAGAAGCGACCGCCTTTGGTGACACATACCAAACGTGGCCACAGTCTGGTTCTTTTAATGATATTAAGCTGAGCTAGTTATGCCAGCAATTGGAGGATTGGTTCCCATCACAAATGGACTATTGGTATATCTGGGATAATTACTGGACTATTGGTGTATCAGGTATCAAAAAAAAATATTTTTCCCCTCTGGAGCAGAAAATAAGTAAGGATCTCTGAACGAATGGGAAAAATAAGACCTCTTTACAGTCCAGAATTTATAGATATCAGAGAAAAGTTTCCCCTTCAAGTCAGAAATTGAGTAAAATCTCCGTCTGAATGGGAAAATCAGGGACATTCCACATTCAGCTCTACCTGTCTTTCCTACTGCTCTTTTTTTTTCCTGCTTTTACTCTGGTTTCTGCTTCAGCTATTGCTACCGCTTCGGATTTGTAAGAACCTCTCTGACAAAAATTATAGGGCCAGGAATGGAACCTAGACATTTTTCTGTGGGAACAGTCCATGTGCCATTTGCACCTGCTGATTTGTTTTTGGGGCAACAAGAAGTGCCCATGCTACAGGATCACGGAATCACGGAATTTCAGAGTTGGAAGGGACCTCTAGAGATCATCTAGTCCAGCTCCCCTGCTAAAGCAGGATTGCCTAGAGCACATTACTCAGGACTGCATACAGATGTCTGGAGAAGGTGATACAAACTACATGCGGCATCTTTTGCATTTATAACCCTACGTGGGATGACATGCAGCAACTATTAGGACTGTCTTTACTCCTGATGAAAGAATTAAAATCTGGCCGGGGGAAGCACAGGGCAGAACCCCATGGACAATGATCCAGGTCAGTCCCCCAAATTTACCAGCCGATAGAGATATGCTGCAAAGAATGAGATGTAACTTGTAACTTGTACTTGTACCTAAACCACAGTGAAGATAAGCTCTTAGATATCTGAATAAGGTGGTTTCTTCTCCCTTTGGTCATGCCTTCATGTTACTATTACTTCTCCTTTACCTTAACTTTTTAAATGCCCAGGAGCACAATCTTAACACATGTGAATGTAAACCTTTGCTTCATTTTGACAAGTGTACATGCAAATTGAATATTTGCGTCTACCAATGACCTTGGTGGAAAGACAAGTCAAAATGAAGGTGGTATATCTTGTTTAGTGTGAAATTCAAACATTTCAGCTGAAAATTTGCTCAATTAAAAAAAAAATTGAGCACGGTACTGGATGGCCAGTTTGCACATGGAATATTATACTTGTCCATGAAATGCAGATGTCTGATTATTAATTCAGTTGCCTATTTGGATGGCCAAACTGCACTAGTTTCATATGCAGTGAAATGTAGCAAATACATAGTGGGTGTACTTTTACACGCGCTGTTTTTAGCATGTATGATATTTTGAAAGTTGGGCTTTTTTATACCATGACACTCTTTCAATTATCCTTCTTCATATAATTCTGTATAAAATTAATGCTGAATTATTCCTTGAGAATGCTCATTCTGACAAAATATTTATGCAATTTAATTTGTGGAACTCACTGAATTTCATCAAATATTTAGAGTTAAGCCTTTGTTGCGGATGGAGTGATGCATTTCACTCGTAAGAGAGAAGCATTGAAATATTTATTGATATAAACCAGCAATTTAACAAAGTTTGATAGTAAACGCGACAGTGTTTTAACAAGATTCAATGGCAAGGTACACTTGACTATTTATTGCATAGAGGACAGGGTCAGACAAAACTGTCAGGGAGACCCTCCCGTTGAGTTAAGGTTCAGAAAGGACCCACTTGCTTTCTAAACTCCTTCTCAGAGAGGAGTCTAGGTGCGGCTGGATCCAATCCTAGCCCCAGACTTGGTCAACCATTTATGTCTAAAGGATTATATATGCGTGTCGTGGTTTGGGCTGGACTGGCCACTGAGACAAACAACAGATGCTCTCCCCCATCTCTCTCTCCAAAGAGAGGAGAGAGAGAGAGAAATAGACTTATGAGTTCAGAAAAAAACTAAACTACTTTAATGAAAATATTAATAAATTAATAAAATAATAAAAAAGAAAATAATGAAATATATGCAATATATACAAAAACAGTATCGAGCTCCCAGAATGACAATCACGTTACCAGCAGGCATGGGGAAAGTCCCAGACTGGACTCAGTAACAGATGGGAACTGGATTCCAGATCTGGAGTAAGGAATGCATGGATCAGGATCAAAGGCAGACAAACAGACAGGGTCCTCCTCGGATGCTGGCCATTGAAGAAAGAGGGCTGACCCCTTTGATCCCTCAGCTTTTATACTGAGCATGAGGCAGATGGGATGGAATACCCTCTTGGTCAATTTTGGGTCACCTGTCCCGTCTGCACCTCCCTGCAGGTGGGACCCCTCTATGCTTTTCTGCTTCTGACCCTCCAATGGGGCAAATAACTAAGTAAGCTGACCTTGGTTGTTCTAGCAATAAGTATAAGCAAGAGTCTCTCTGCATACCATTCCTTGGCATAAATTACAAATAATCAGGTTTTATCATTCTGAGGACGAACAGTGTCTCTATAATATGCTGTTAATTTCAGACTTCAGTTAGTTAGAAAAGGCCTAGCTAAAAAGTAAAATTACTGAACAAAAAATTGGTCCTGTTTTACCTCAAACCAGGACATTCCACCCCTTATTCCATACCATCTGCATCATGTTCAGATTACTATTACTTATTATCTATCAAATATATACAGATATATATATACACATATATACACAGATCACTCATTTATGATTTATCTTTATACATCTTATATATCTTTATATATAAGTCCATTTAGTTCATAATTGCAGGATTTCATCCATCATAGCAGACTCTCAGGGCAGGAAAGATGATATGAAATTCATTGTGGTTTGTGCCCACGGGTAGCATGTCCACCTTGAAGAGTTTGCTGGACACCACTTGATGAAGCTAGCTCAGGTTTCATCACTGTGTGAGCCGACACAGGCAGGACGCAGGAACAACTACAAAACCATGGATGGAACTCAAAGAAGAAATTTAATCTCAATACCTTGCGAATTGGGGAATCTCCAAAGCAACACCCGGGCAAAGGCATGCAAGCAGGGGACACAGGCACCACGGAGCAAGGTAGAGTCCTTATTAGCGAGAGAGTCCTTGTCAGTGAGAGAGTGAGACTGCGAGAGTTCAGACTTGCTGTTCTCGCCTGTATTTCAAGGATTAAAGCAGGCATATATTTTCACTATGCTTTGATCTTCTTCAACAGCAGGGCAGGAGTCTCAGGCATGTTTGATAAGGTGCCCCTGAGTCCATCACAGGCCTACGTTATCTAAGTATGGATGTTCTACGAGTCAAGCACATAAGACTAAACAACAATTAGGGTGCGAGTCACTTGAGCGTGTTTATAGTCCTCCTCGACGATCTTCCGTTACTTTCCCACAATCACCACTATGTTATCCTGAAAAACACTTACTGAACACTTAGTATTATATAACAATCAATGTCATACAGCTCAGAATTAAGTATTCTCACTGAAGGTTAAGTTTCCTTGAGGCACACATTGGACTTCTCCATTCTCCAGCATTACCCACCAAGTACATCCAGGTCCTTGAGCAAAAACAGTCCCACAAATGGGTTTGCCTTTGCCTGAGGCAGGAAAAAAACAGTTTTCCCCAGCATATTCCTTTCATGCACCACAGGGACTTTATCCCCTTCTACTGTATGTAAAGGTCTGACTGAGCAGGACCAGCTCGATTGATGGATCCCCTGGTATTAACTATCCAGGCAGCTTGCGTTAAATGTTTGTCCCAATTTTTAAAGGTTCCACCACCCATTGCCTTCAGGGTGGTTTATATCGGTCTATGGTATCGCTCAATTTTCCCAGACGCTGGTGCATGATAGGGGTTATGATATACCCACTCAATACCATGTTCTTTTGCCCAAGCACTTATAAGATTGTTTTGAAAATTAGTCCCGTTGTCTGACTCAATTCTTTCTGGAGTACCATGTCACCACAAGACTTGCTTTTCAAGGTCCAGGGATAGTATTCAGGACAGTGGCATGTGGCACAGTGTATGTTTCCAACCATCTGGTGCTTGCTTACACCATTGTAAGCACATAGTGCTTACTCTGGTGGGTTTGAGGGAGTGTGATATAGTCAATTTGCCAGGCCTCTCCATACTTATATTTCAACCATCATCCCCCATACCACACAGGTTTTAACCTTTTAGCTTGCTTGATTTCGGCGCATGTTTCACAGTCGTGGATAGCCTGCGCAACAGCGTCCATGGTTACATCCACCCCTCAGTCACAGGCCCATTTATATGTTGCATACCTTCCTTGATGACCTGAAGTGTCATGGGCCCACCGAGCTAAAAATAGTTCACCTTTATGTTCCCAGTCCAAATCTGTCTGGAAAATCTTAGCAGCCTCATCCACTTGCTGATTGTTTCAATGTTCCTCAGTGGCCCAACGCATGCATACATGGGCACCTACATGGCGTACCTTCACAACTAGTTTCCCTAGCCGGTCAGCAATATCTTACCACAATTCAGCAGCCCAAATGGGTTTACCTTTGCGCTGCCAGTTGCTCTACTTCCACTGCTTTAACCACCCCCACAGTGCATTGGCCATCATCCGTGAGTCAGTACAGAGATAGAGCATTGGCCACTTTTCTTGTTCAGCAATGTCTAAGGCCAGATGGATGGCTTTTACCTATGCAAATTGGCTCGATTCACCTTCTCCTTAAGTTGTTTCTGCAACTCATCCTGTAGGACTCCACACAGCAGTTTTCCACTTTTGATGTTTTCCTACAATATGACAAGACCCATCAGTGAACAAGGCATACTAATTTCTCATTATCTGAGAGTTCATTATATGGTGGGGCTTCCTCAGCACGAGTCACCACCTCCTCAGATGGCATTCCGAAGTCTTTGCCTTTGGGCCAGTTTGTGATCACTTCTACAATTCCTGGACGATCTGGGTTTCCTATTCGAGCTTGCTGTGTGATTAAGGCAACCCACTTCCTCCAAGTAGCATCGGTGGCATGATGCCTAGAAGGAACTTCACCCTTGAACATCCAGCCCAGCACTGGTAATCAGGGCACCAGGAGGAGCTGTGCTTCAGTACCAATTACCTCTGATGCAGCTCTAACCCCTTCAAATGCTGCCAAGATTTCTTTCTCAGTTGGGGTATAGTTGGCCTCAGAGCCTTTGTATCCTTGACTCCAGAATCCTAGGGGTCGACCTCGAGTCTCCCCTGGTGCTTTCTGCCAGAGGCTCCAGGTAGGGCCATTGTCTCTGGCTGCAGTGTAGAGTGCATTTTTAATGTCCTGTCCTGTTCGGATTGGTCCGAGGGCTACTGCATGCACAATCTCTTGTTTAATTTGATCAAAGGCCTGTCGTTGCTCAGGGCCCCATGTGAAATTTTTTTTCTTTTGAGTCACTTCATAGAGAGGTTTCACAATCTGACTATAACCTGGAATATGCAGTCTCCAGAAACCTACAACGCCCAAGAAGGCTTGTGTTTCCTTTTTGTTAGTAGGTGGGGACATAGATGTTATCTTGTTAATCACATCCATTGGGATCTGTCAACGCCCATCTTGCCACTTAATCCCCAAGAACTGGATGTTTCATGCAGGTCCCTTGACCTTACCTCTTTTTACAGCAAAACCTGCTTTCAGAAGAACCTTGATTATTTTCTTACCTTTCTTGAAAACTTCTTGTGCTCTATTACCCCACACAGTCATGTCATCAATGTATTGCAGGTATTCTGGAGCTCCACCCTTCTCCAGTGCAGTCTGGATCAGTCCATGGCAAATGGTGGGGCTGTGTTTCCACCCCTGGGGCAGTCGATTCCAGGTGGACTGGATGCCTCTCCAGGTGAAAGCAAACTGTGGCCCACCCTCTGCTGCTAAAGGAATAGAGGAAAATTCACGAGCAATGTCAATTGTAGCATACCACTTGGCTGCCTTTGACTCCAGTTCATACTGCAGTTCTAGCATGTCTGGCACAGCAGCACTCGGTGGTGGTGTGACCTCATTCAGGCCACAATCATCTACTGTTAATCTCCAGTCTCCATCAGACTTTCGCACTGGCCATATAGGGCTGTTAAAGGGTGAATGAGTCTTGCTGATCACTCCTTGGGTCTCTAGCTGACGAATCAGGTTCTGGATGGGAATCAGGGAGTCTCGGTTAGCGTGATACTGTTGCCGATGCACCGTGGCAGTAGCAATTGGCACCTGCTGTTCTTTAACCCTCAGCAGTCCCACCACAGAAGGGTCATCTGCAAGACTAGGCAAGGTAGACAGCTGTGTAATATTCTCAGTCTCTACAGCTGCTATACCAAAAGCCCACTGATACCCTTTCGGGTCTTTGAAATACCCTCTCTTGAGGCAGTCTATGCCAAGGATGCACGGAGCATCTGGGACAGTCACAATGGGGTGCTTCTCCCATTTATTCCCATTCAGGCTCACTTCAGCCCCCAAAACAGTCAGTTCTTGAGACCCGCCTGTCACTCCAGAAATAGTCCCAGATTCTGTCCCTTTATGATTCGATGGCAATAGGGTGCACTGTGCACCAGTGTCCACCAGAGCTTTATACTTTTGTGGCTCTAATGTGCCAGGCCATCGAATCCACGCAGTCCAATAAACTCGGTTGCCCCTCTCCTCCTCCTGGCTGGAGGCAGGGCAACCCTAATGTTGAGGACAACATCTACAATTAGCAGATGAGTTCCTACCCAGACCAGAGATCCACTCCCTTTTGACTGGAGTAGCCATCTTCACAGAAAAATTCTTTTTTCTATTTGTTTTACCTTACAACTCACTTACTCATGCCTATAGGGCTGAGGTAGGTCTTTTATCCCACTTACTCATGTCGTCTCCATAGTCACAGAGGCAAAACCACAGGATATCTCGTGGTGTGTTGTCTCTTTTCAGACGATTTCGTAGGAGGGCGTCTTCTCCAAACGGCTGCAACGTGGGTCCATGCAGGGGAAGAGTGGTATCTTTCCTTCATTCTAGACAGTTTATCAAACAGTTTATCAAACAGTTTCTCACTTTTCTCAGTCATTTTCTTGGTTTTATCAGTCAATTTTTCCACAGCTGCCACAGTGAGGGGAAGAGAGAGACTGTCTTCACACTGTCGTATTCTGTTAGCCACTTCATTTACAGTTAGTGCATCATCATCAGATCCTTCCCAGATCAGTATTGACAAAGTGTGGGAATACATCGATGGTGCACTCTGCACAAACTTCCTCAGCAAAGATCATTTGCATGGCATTTCATCAGGGTCTACATTCACTCGCCAGTCACCATCAATCACCTCTCACACAGCCATTTCTCTCTGGTAATTAATACCTTTCTCCATGGTGGTCTGTTTGCTCGGATAGCATTCAATATCATCCTTAAAGGGATACCTGCCCTTTACAGCTGATAGCAGTCGCCTCCAGAGACTGAGAGTGTGTGACTTTCTCCCAGTCACTTTAGCTATACCTCCATTGGCTAGGTTTCCCAACTTCCTGGTTTCTCTACCTTCTAAGTCTATGGTATCAGACCCATTGTCCCAGCATCGGACCAATCAGGAGATAAGTGTCTCACCTTCATGACGGCTAAAGTCCTTTCTCATATTTCGCAAGGCCTTCATAGAAATGGATTTAATGATTACCTCTGCATCTGATTTCTCCTCCTGCCCTGACGCTGCCTGAGAAGGACCCTCTCCCTGATCTGCTTTAGAAGGACCCATTCCTGGATCTTCTTCAGAAGGACCCATTCCTGGATCTTCATCAGAAGAGTCCTCTCCCCTGGTGTCTGACTTTATCTGGTCTTTGTCATAGGGGGCAGGAGAATGAACTGACCTCATTTTTTTTTCTTTCTGGTCACCGGGGCAACTTCTACCAGTGCTGATGGAGTCTGAGTAGTGGCAGAGCATGTCATATAACACTTACTCCTGCACCGAAATTTAATAAGAAACCACCCCTGCAACCCATGCAGGAAAATGAACAATAAAATCTTGATTTTAAGAAAGCAACCATCATTTCTGAAATCCAAAAAGGCATCCATCCAGTATCTCTTATGATGACAATTTGGTATGATCAGTAAAGGGCAAAGTAAACTTTCCCAAGGTAAAATTGAAAGTGCAATTAGTAACAGAATCCATTACATAATGCCCGAGGCACGCAGGTAAAGAAGTTATCCAATCAGTCACAGTATGGATCAGAATTAAACACAACAGCAGAATAGCATGTTGTAACCAGTTCTTTTTCTAAGATTCCAACGTACAAACCGGAGCCCACGCAAGGAAAAAAAAAGGTGAACTTTATTGTGAAGCCTTGCTACAGGAAAAAAAAAGCAGTGAATTCAGCTTTATTGCGAAGCCTTGCTAAGCAGTTCCCAAATGTCCTAAAAGTTACTTAAGAGTCTTACCAACCTCATAGACCATAGTAGCATCGCTGAGCAGCGGGATAATGAGGAGCCACATCGGTACGGCAGAGGAAGGCAGGCACAGTGCTTGCTAAGCAGTTCCCAAATGTCCCAAAAGTTGCTTAAGAGTCTTACCAACCCCATAGACCGTAGTAGCACCACTGAGCATCAGGATAATGAGGAGCTGCATCGGTATGGCAGAGGAAGGCAAGGCACAGCACGGTCAGGGCATCCCCTGTGTCTTCTAAGTGTGCTCATGTCTCTCTCTCTCTCCGGCCCGAGACAGCCTCCTTATATCCTGCACCGGATTGAGTGGAGAAGTACAGGCTAGAGTCGCTGCACGCGTGGCCAGTGCATGCAGCGAGCCCCACCAGGCTCATGATCCAGCTTTGCTAACAGCAGCTGTCTGATACGTGACTACACTGCTGTACTCCCTTCTTGTTATCTTCTTCTTTGAAGGTCAGGTTCTCATGGATACACACATAGTTTTTGCAGCAACAGTACTGAGGTCCTTTTTCTCAGCATGTATACTGGGTTTGGTTCAACTAGTAATTTTCCGTCGTGTCTCACTCGGACCATCCTCTATTATCCCTTACACACATGTTTAAACCACCACATACAAGCACAAAGAGAAAATAAATTATACAACACATACAGCAGGTTAAGCAGCGTTGTATCAACTAACTTTAAACAAAACTGTATAAAGAGATGATACAATATTCTGTCCAAATATTCTGGACACTGAGATGAACAACAGATGCTCTCCCCTACCTCTCTCTCCAAAGACAGGAGAGATAGAGATAAAGAGATTTATGTTTAGAAAAAAAAAAACTACTTTAATGAAAATATTAATAAATTAATAAAATAATAAAAAAGAAAATAATGAAATATATACAATATATACAAAACCATATCAAGCTCCCAGGATGACATCACCGGCAGGCACTGGGAAAGTCCCAGACTGGACTCAGTGATGGATGGGAACTGGATTCCAGATCTGGAGTAAGGAATGCGCGGACTGGGATCAAAGGCAGATGAACAAAGTCCTCCTTGGACACTGGCCATTGAAGAAAGAGGGCTGACCCCTTTGATCCCTCAGCTTTTATACTGAGCATGAGGCAGATGGGATGGAATACCCTCTTGGTCAATTTTGGGTCATCTGTCCTGTCTGCACCTCCCCGCAGGTGGGACCCCTTTACGCTTTTCTGCTTCTGACCCTCCAATGGGGCAAATAACTAAGTTAGCTGACCTTGGTTGTTATAGCAATAAGTATAAGCAAGAGCCTCTCTGCATACCATTCCTTGGCATAAATCAGGTCTTGTTATTCTGAGAACAGTGCCTCATTAATATGCTGTTAATTTCAGACTTCAGTTAGTTAGAAAAGGCCTAGCTAAAAAGTAAAATTACTGAACAGAAAATTGGTTCTGTTTTACCTCTATCCAGGACAATGCGCAATCAGTCCTTTATATCACTTAGCTAAGATTTCAAAGTTTAGTATGTTATAAACCACTTACCAATGATCTGTTGCAGCAAGGAATCTCATAACCTGGAGGAATAACTTTGAGAGGCATCCCTACCCAAGGGGAGACCTTGGTGTGCAGCCTGCTGCCATGCAGGAGAGCTCAACAAGCCCTGGGCTGTCCATTATTTATAGAGTAAGATAATTGACCTATAATCAAGATATCTAGGTCCCTGTTGCCATCCATCCCCCAAAGTCCACGTGTGGCCCATCACAACCCCCACTGACAGTTATGGCTTGAGCAGGAGCTGGGGAAGATGGGGAGGGGGTGGGGTGGGGAAGAGCACACCGCCACACTCCACCCTGTGACTATAGCCAATTCATCTTACCTTCACAGAGTGGTGATACGGTCACCTCTTGCCTCTGTGCCATAAATAGTGTATTGATAGTTTGTGCGCTTATAGATCCACAGTAAGTAGACAGTAAAGCACTGCTATTTGTTATTTGTTAATTTGTATGTTTTGTGTGGTTGAAGTTATTTGTTTTATCATGTACTGAACCTTTATATATAACATAACAATAAGCAATAAACATATAAAAGTTAGAATCAGCAAAATCACAACTGGGTGATGCATACAATTAAGCACTCCTGTTGCTGTTGGTGACCATCCAAGAAGATGGTCTTGTGGGGGATGTGACAGTTGGAGGCCATCTTGGGCATAGTGATCATGAAATGATAGAGTTTTTGGTTCTCAGAGAAGCAAGGAGGGGGGTCAGCAGAACTGCCACCATGGACTTCCAGAGGGCGGACTTCAGTCTTTTCAAGAGCCTGCTTGACAGAGTCCATTAGGAAGCAGTCCTGAAGGGCAAAGGAGTCCAGAAAGACTGGACGTTTTTCAAGAAGGAAGTCTTAAAGGCGCAGGAGCAGGCTGTCCCCATGTGCCGTAAAATGAGCCATCGGGGAAAAAGACCAGCCTGGCCGAATAGAGAGATATGGTTACAACTCAGGGAAAAAAGGAGAGTTTATGGCCTTTGGAAGAAGGGGCAGGCCACTCAGGGAGGCTACAAAGATGTTGTAAGGCTGTGTAGGGAGAAAATTAGAAAGGCCAAAGCCCAACTAGAACATAACCTGGCTTTGGATGTTAAGAACAATAAAAAGAGTTTCTATAAATATATATGTAACAAAAGGAGGACTTGGGAGAATCTCCATCCTTTATCGGATGAAGGCAGTAACATAGTGACAAAGGATGAGGAGAAGGCTGAGGTACTTAATGCCTTCTTTGCCTCAGTCTTTAATAGTAGAGTCAGTTGTTCCCCGAGTACCCAGACCCTGAGCTAGTGGATAGGGGTGGGGAGCAGAATGAAGCCCCCTTAATCCAAAGGGAGATGGTGAGGGACCTGCTCCAACACCTGGACATATACAAGTCTGTGGGGCTGGATGGGATCCACCTGAGGGTACTGAGGGAGCTGGTGGAAGTGCTCACCAAGCCACTTTCCACCATTTACCATCAGTCCTGGAAAACCGGGGAGGTCCCAGTTGACTGGCGTCTAGCAAATGTGACGCCCATCCACAAAAAGGGCCGGAAGGAGGATCCGGGGAACTACAGGCCTGTCGGTCTGACCTCGGTGCCTGGAAAGGTTATGGAACAGATCATCCTGAGTGCCATTATGCGGCACATGAAGGACAACCATGTGATTAGGCCCAGTCAGCATGGGTTCATGAAAGGCAGGTCCTACTTGACGAACCTCATCTCCTTCTATGGCAAGGTGACTCGCTTAGTGGACAAGGGAAAGGCCATGTATGTTGTTTACCTGGACTTTAGTAAGGCCTTTGACACTGTTTCCCACAGCATTCTCCTGGAGAAACTGGCTGCCCATGGCTTGAACGGGAGTACTCTACACTGGGTTAAAAACTGGCTGGATGTCTGGGCCCAGAGCGTGGTGCTGAATGGAGTTAAATCCAGTTGGTGGCTGGTCACGAGTGGTGTTCCCCGGGGCTCGGTATTGGGGCCGGTTCTCTTTAATATCTTTATCAATGATCTGGAGAAGGGGATTGAGTGCACCCTCAGTAAGCTTGCAGACAACACCAAGTTAGGTCGGAGCGTCGACCTGCTTGAGGGTAGAAAGGCTTTGCAGAGGGATCTGGACAGGCTGGATCAATGGGCCGAGGCCAATGCTGTGAGGATCAACAAGGCCAAATGCCGGGTCCTGCACTTGGGTTATAACAACCCCATGCAACGCTACAGGCTTGGGGAAGAGTGGCTAGAGAGCTGCCTGGCAGAAAAAGACCTGGTGGTGTTGGTCAACTGCCAGCTGAATATGAGCCAGCAGTGTGCCCAGGTGGCCAAGAAGGCCAACAGCATCCTGGCCTGTATCAGGAACAGTGTGGTGAGTAGAACTACGGAAGTGATCGTCCCCCTGTACTCAGCACTGGTGAGGCCCCACCTTGAGTACTGTGTTCACTTTTGGGCCCCTCACCATAAAAAAGACATTGAGGTGTGTCCTGCTTTGAGGTAAAACAGAACCAAATTTCTGTTTTGTAATTTTACTTTTTATCTGTGCCTCTTCTAACTGACTAAACTCTGAAATTAACAGCATATTGTTCAGAAGCTGTTCACCCTCAGAGTGATAAGACCTGATTATACCAAGGAATGGTATGCAGAGAGGCTCTTGCTTATACTTATTGCTATAACAACCAAGGTCAGCTTACTTAGTTATATGCCCCATTGGAGGGTCAGAAGCAGAAAAGCATAGAGGGGTCCCACCTGCAGGGAGGTGCGGACGGGACAGATGACCCAAAACTGACCAACAGGGTATTCCATCCCATCTGCATCATGCTCGGTATAAAAGCTGAGGGAGCAAAGGGTCAACTCTCTCTCTTCAGTGGCTGACGTCCAAGGAGGACCCTGTCTGTTTGTCTGCTTTGGATCCTGATCCGAGCATTCCTTACTACAGATGCAGAATCCAGCTCCTGTCCGTCACTGACTCCAGTCTGGGACTTTCTCAGTGCCGCTGGTGATGCGATTGTCATCCTGGGAGCTTGATATGGTTTTATAGATGTTGTACACTTTTTTTAAAAAAATATTTTATTATTATTTCTTATTTCCTTATTTATTATTATTTTCATTAAAGTAGTTTAGTTCTTTTTCTAAACTCTTAAATCTCCTTTTCTCTTCCTCTCCTCTCTTTGGAGGTGGGGGAAGGCATCTGTCATTCTGATTGGCCAATCCGGACAAAGCCATGATAAGGTGCTGGAGCGGGCCCAGAGAAGGGCAATGAAGCTGGTGAGGGGTCTGGAGAATAAGTCTTATGAGGAGTGGCTGAGGGAGCTGGGATTGTTTAGCCTAGAGAAAAGGAATCTGAGGGGAGACCTTATCGCTCTCTACAACTACCAGAAAGGAGGGTGTAGAGAGGTGGGGGTTGGTCTCTTCTCCTAAGTAACAGGCAATAAGACAAGAGGAAATGGCCTCAAGTTGCGCCAGGGGAGGTTTAGACTGGATATTAGGAAAAATTTCTTCATTGAAAGTGTTATTAAGCATTGGAACAGGCTGCCCAGGGAAGTGGTTGAGGCACCATCCCTGGAGGTATTTAAAAGATGCGTAGATGTAGTGCTTAGAGATATGGTTTAGTGATGGGTTTTGTCAGTGTTAGGTTGATGGTTGGACTCGATGATCTGAAAGGCCCCCTCCAACCTAGGCAACTCTATGATTCTGTGATTCTAAGAGTTTCCCACCAATGGCGTTCTCCATCCTTCTTCACTCTTTCCAAGGTTTTATTATTAATATACATATTTGCTTATCCATTGGAAAGCTATGTGACAAAGAATAGAAAGAACCATTTACTCATTATACACTTGTATACAAAATTAAGAAATGCAGACTACCGATCAACATTTCCAGTCCTAAGCCTACAAAGACCCCATTTCAGTGCCATATGGGTAGGTGTTTGCAGATACTGACTATATGGGGGCATAAAGTAGAAACACTTTTAGGTGCATTAAGCAGTCTAAAGTTAAATATATTATATATGTATGTGCACATGTGTGTATATATATGTATTTTTACCCACACACACACAAATTCTCATGATTCAAAAACTATGCCAATCTCAAGCAGTACTTGAATGAGATTTTTATCAGGAAGTAGATTATTGCACGAGTCTGTTGATTTTCTTGTATTTTCCTAAGCAGCACCTTGTGTTGCAACTATCTGAGATGGGATCTTGAATGAGACTGACAATAGGTCTTGCCTTGTTTGGCAGTTCCAGTATTTCTATTCAGGTGTACAACACACAAACACATACACATGTATAATTATTAATCACAGATCAGAAACACCTGTCAGCTGTAAGCATACTAGGTACGTACAGCACAGCAAACTGTAAGCAGTCCAGGAAACTCTTGGAGTACGTCAAGGATAATTTCTTAATCCAGGTGATAGACAGCCCAACCAGAGGAGAAGCATTACTGGACCCGTTGCTTACCAACACAGATGAACTAATTAGAGAGGTCAAGATTGGTGGCAGCCTGGTCTGCAGCGATCATGCCCTGGTGGAATTCACAATCTTGAGAGATACAGGCCAGGTGAAGAGTAGAGTCAGGACCCCGAATTTCAGGAGAGCAAACTTTGACTTTTTTAAGGAACTAGTGGATGATACCCCCCTGTGAAACTGTCCTTGGGGATAAAGGAACGGAACAGAGCTGGCAGCTCTTTGGAGATTTTTCTCAGAGCACAAGAGCTCTCAATTCCCATGTGTAAGAAATCAGGCAAGGAAGGCAGGAGACCAGCATGGCTGAGTAAGGACCCCAGGTCAAACTGAACCGTAAGAAGGAAATGCACAGACACTGGAACCAGGGACACACATCCTGAGAAGAATATAGGGATGCTGCCTGGATGTGTAGGGATGGAATCGGGAAAGCTAAGGCACAGTTGCAGCTGAATTGGGCAAGGGTTGCTAAGAATAATAAGAAGGGCTTCTACAGGTAAGTTGCTCAGAAAAGGAGGACAAAAGAAAATGTGTCCCCCCACCCCGATAAATATGACAGGAAATCTAGCGACAACCGACACGGAGAAGGCTGAGGTACTCAACAATTTTTTTGTCTCAGTTTTCACTGGCAATCTCTCGTTCCACATTTCTCAAAGCCCTGAGCCTCAAGGCAGGGACTGGAGGAACGCAGTCCCTCTCATCATAGGAGAAGATCGGGTTCGAGACCACCTGAGGAACCTGAACATACACAAGTCTATGGGACTCAATGAGATGCATCCCAGGGTCCTGAGGGAATTGGCTGATGTAGTTGCCAAGACACTCTCCATGATATTTGAAAAGTTGTGGCAGTCAGGTGAAGTCCCCGGTGATTGGAAAAAGGGAAACATCACACCCTTTATAAAAAAAGGTAAAAAGGAGGACCCTGGGAATTACCGACCCGTCAGCCTCACCTCTATGCCCAGTAAGATCATGGAGCAGATCCTCCTGAAAGATATGTCGAAATATATGGAAGGCAGGAAGGTGATTAGAGACAGCCAAAATGGCTTCACCAAGGGAAAACGGTGCCTGATTAATCTAGTGGCCTTCTACAATGGAGTGACTGGAGAGACACTTTTTACCAGGACCTATAGTGACAGGACAAGGGGCAATGGTTTTAAACTGAAGGAGGGTAGATTTATATTGGACATAAGGAAGACATTTTTTTATGATGAGGGTGGGGAGAGACTGGAACAGGTTGCCCAGAGAAGTTGTAAATGCCCTATCACTGGAAGTGTTTGAGGTTAGGTTGGATGGGGCTTTGAGCAACCTGATCTAGTGAAAGATGTCCCTGCCCCTGTCAGGGGAGTTGCACTAGATAATCTTTAAAGTCCCTTCCAACCCAAACCATTCTATGATTCTATGATTCTATGATTGTGGTGGGTTGAGCCCGGCTGGACGCAATGTGCTCACCAAAGCTGCTCTATCACTCCCTTCCTTGGCTGGACGGGGGAGAGAAAATATAACGAAAGGCTCATGGGTCGAGATAAGGACAGGATGAGATCATTCACCAATTACCATCATGGGCAAAACAGACTTGAATTGGGGAAATTAGTTTAATTTATTACCAATCAAATCAGAGTAGAGTAATGAGAAATAAAAACTAAATCTTAAAACACCTTCCCCCAACCCTTCCCTTCTTCCCGGGCGTAACTTTACTCCCAATTTTCTCTACCTCCTCCCCTCGAGAGACACAGGGGGACAGGAAATGGGAGTTGTGGTCAGTTCATCATGTGTTGTTTCTACCACTCCTTCCTCCTCAGGGGGAACACTCCTCACACTCTTCCCCTGCTCCAGCATGGGGTCTCTCCCACGGGAGACAGTTCTCCATGAAATTCTCCAATGTGAGTCCTTCCCACGGGCTGCAGTTCTTCACAAACTGTACCAGTGTGGGTCCCTTCCACGGGGTGCAGTCCTTCAGGAACAGACTGCTCCAGCGTGGGTCCCCCATGGGGCCACAAGTCCTGCCAGCAAACCTCCTCCTGCATGGGCTCCTCTCTCCATGGGTCCACAGATCCTGCCAGGAGACTGCTCCAGCGCAGACTCTCCATGGGGTCACAGCCTCCTTTGGGTGCATCCTACTGCTCCGGCATGGGATTCTCCACAGGCTGCAGGTGGATATCTGCTCCACCGTTAACCTCCATGGGATGCAGGGGGGCAACCTGTGTCACCATGGTCTTCACCACGGGCTGCAGGGGAATCTCTGCTCCGGCGCCTGGAGTGCCTCCTCCACCTCCTTCTTCACAGACCTTGGTGTATGCAGAGTTGTTTCTCTCACATATTCTCACTCCTCTTCAACTGCTGTTGTTGCACAGCAGGTTTTTCTTTTTCCCCCTTCTTAAATATGTTATCACAAAGGCACTACCACGGTCATTGATTGGCTCAGCCTTGGCCAGTGGTGAGTCCATCTTGGAGCTGGCTGACACTGGCTCTATCCGACATAGGGGAAGCTTCTGGCATCTTCTCACAGAAGCTACCCCTGTAGCCCCTCTTGCCACAAAACCCTTGCTATGCACATCCAATAGAATGATCTAGAATGGAATTGTCATCCAACAAGTATAATTTAAATAAAGTTATGCATGCATTTGAATAAAACAGTCCTTAAAACCTGCAAGTATGTGAAATATCTGACTTTTAGATTGACTGAATGTCAAATCCAAATGTAGTACTAAAGCATTATATCGAGTATGACTTTTTTTCTCAAACTGCCCTGAGTTCAAGTAGACAAATCCTTATGCCAAATGTATATCCCAAAAGTTTAAAGTGGCAAAAGATATAGGATCATAGAATAGTTTGGGTTGGAAGGGACCATTAAAGGTCATCTAGTCCAAACCCCCCCTGCAATGAGCAGGGACATCTTCAACTAGATCAGGTTGCTCAGAGCCCTGCCCAGGCTAACCTTGAATGTTTCCAGGGAGGGGGCATCGACCACCTCTCTGGGCAACCTGTTCCAGTGTTTCACTACCCTCATTGTAAAAAGTTTCTTCCTTTTATGTAGTCTAAATCTACCCTCCTTTCAGTTTAAAACCATTACCCCCCGTCCTATGACAACAGGCCCTGCTAAAATGCATGACCCCATCTTTCTTATAAGTCCGTTTTAAGTACTGAAAGGCCACAATAAGGTCTCCCCGGAGCCTTCTCTTCTCCAGGCTGAACAATCCCAACTCTCTCAGACTGTCCTCGTAGGAGAGGTGTTCCATCCCTCTGATCACTTTTGTGGCCCTCCTCTGGACCCACTCCAACAGGTCCATGTCTTTCCTGTGCTGAGGATCTGGATGAAGTACTCCAGGTGGGGTCTCACCAGAGTGGAGTAGAGGGGCAGAATGACCTCCCTCGACCTGCTGGCCACACTTTTTTTGATGCAGCCCAGGATACGATTGGCTTTCTGGTCTGTGAGTGCACATTGCCGACTTATGTCCAACTTTTCATCCACCCGTACCCCCAAGTCCTTCTCAGCAGGGAAGGACTCTTAATCCCTTCCTCTCCCCAGTCTGTATTGATAGTTGGGATTGCTCTGACCCAGGTGCAGGACCTTGCACTCTGCCTTGTTGAACCTCAAATATATACTTAAAACATGTCATTGATGCGGTCACAATAGGCTCATGATTTAAAAATAAGCAAGAAATAAGTCATCTTTTGTCCTTCTAAACAAAATTAAGTACTATTAGACTAGGGGGATAGTGGCAAGTATATCCAGTTACTAGTGAAAATTGTGGCTTATTCTCTGACGTCCCATCCAGATCCTTGTGATTCAAGAAAACTTACTGTTGGTATATTGAGAATAAGAGAGAATACTTACATATTTCTTTCCTTATTTAAACTTGTCTGTCATACCTCCCACATACTTTGTGGTAATACCTTTTCATGTAGTAGCTGTGTTTTAAATTATCTTACTGAGCACATATATTTTAAATCACCTCTCTGGGAGTCTAATATTTCAGATGGTAAAGAAAAGTTAAATTCTCTACATAATGCAAATGTTGCTCAGGTTGATGGGAGAGTTGCTCTTGGTGAAAGCCTGTTCCTGCCTTGAAATACTGTGTTTTGACCAAAGTTAACAGCAATGAACAAAATATAACAGTTTTAAAAAGAACACAAAAGAAATTAAAAAGTGTATTTTGGGGAATGTTTAAATAATTTGCAACCAGATGTTACTACGGAATAGTTTCAGCATAATTTATTGTGTCATATTCTTACCATTCCCCTCTGACAACTTCACTTGTATAGTCTTCCTTTGCCCATTGTTAACACTTATGATCCTTAATACTTTGACAATTATTATTGCTTCTAAAAATTCTTTGCTTTCATGCCTTTTTGTTTATATATGTCAAAACAAAGGCATATACATCTCATTTACTTTTTGCAGGTCTATAAAAATGTAAAGAATGTCATTAGAGGCTTAGTATTACTGAAATTAATAATATTAACAAACAAAAAACCCTCTTATGTGGCTAACATTTATTCAGGAGTTCAGAAGTCTGAGTTCAGTTCTTACCTCTCTCACACAAATTTCTTTAAATTAGTGACAGTGAGTCTCCCCCAGTCAGCCCCAGTCAGCCAGTCAGTGATGCAGACAGGAGATGTGGCCTCAAGACTGCAGTGTCTGCTCTGGGTCCTTCAAGGATTTCACAAACTTCTCCAAAGTTTCCCCTAATGATCCATTACTGACTTCTATCAAAATCCTACCTTTCATTCCTCCCCCCTCACTTCAGCTGCTATGAGAAATTTACAGTGGAAAACCATGTCATAATTTCAAGATTCTGAATCATATGGAGATTAGAAACTGATGAAATACACCAAGAAAACCTGATAACACTTTTGGGGGTGATTTTTAGATTTTCTCTTCTGTAATCAGACACTCATAGTGAATCAGCAATATAATTTCAAAATTCCTGTTAGTGAAGGGAATACTGTAGACTGAAAGGCAGATTCATAAATTGGGGTTTTAAAAGAATAGTCGAAAATACATGTAAAGGGCAAATGAGAATGGGATAACTATGAGGAGGCAGACATCCATAGATGGAAAATATCCAGAGGAGCAGATAATTAGGATAAAAGGAAAGATATAAGTAAGCTATATTTTGCCTTTTATACTCCTACTCTAATGGGCAGTTTGATGACAGACATAAAATGAAACAAATTCATATTTCATTAATTTTAAATATAATCCAAATAAACATTACAATTTCATACCAAACCAATCCACTGAGTGTTCTCATATTAAGAAATATATATATTATTTTCCCACTGTGTTTATATTTTAGTTCATTGCTATTTAAAACGTAATGTGGTTGCCTTCCTTATTTTAAAAAGTCATCAAATCAGTCCCATGAGAGTTGAGTTTGGAATACTGTACTCTTAAATAAAAAAACAGAGTCTGCAGACCTCTACATATCTGTCAGAAAATTTTTGCTAAATAATGGATTATGAGCTTTTACAAGACATTTCCCAAACTGCAAGGTAGACTAAAAATTGTTAAATACATTATTTCCTATAAGTTGCTTGCCAAACTTTAGTGAAATTATTTGGAGTATCTATTATGGTTTGTGTTTAACCTCATATGCTTAATGTAATCACTTTAAAACTGCATACACAATATTTCTTTGCAATAAATTTATGTCCTGAAACTTTTGGTGTTTAATTTGATTTTAACAGAGAATGATTTTGCTTAAGGAACCATGAAGTGTACAAGAATCAGAGCTGAGCTTAAACCACAGATTTCTGATCTGCATTCATATTAGACAGATACAAGTAAGTCAGATACGTGACAAAATTATGTTATTTTCAACTTGGAGAAAAAGGGTGAGTCTGACTTCCACATATACAGAAAAACCTTTTAAGTACTTGTTTTGGGTTTTTTTTAAAGTTAATTATTACATATCTGATAGGAGACACAATATAAATATTTTAACAACTATAAATGCTCAGGAATATAAAATAATTAAAAAGCATTAATAAACACTTCTAGAAAAAGAAGAATGCTATAATGCTTTCAGATTATTACTAAAACAGATGTCAAAATTGCTGAAAATCTGCATTTGCTGGTAACTCATTTCCTCTGAGAAGAAACACATGCTGCATTATAGCATTTGATCATTCTATTACATTCATACCTTTCTTTTTCCTTACCATTTCATCTGTTTCTCATTCCCAAATTCCCTCTTACAAACACTTACAATTTATACTACATAATTAAACCTTCTTTACATCCAATAGTCAGGTTTATATATCCTTATTAACCACCATCCCCTGTCCCTTGACATACAGACAGATATTATTCCCCATTTCCATGGACCGCCTCCCACAATGTCAATAAGAAGAATCAATGACTTGAGCCCCATTGTCAAGGTGATCACTGAAGACACGAGAAGTGGCGTGTTGGATTGCTGGGTGCCAAAACCGGCTTTGGTTGGGTCACTGCCACACTCGCATGATTCCCCGTGAGTCTCATCCTCTGTTGGGTAAGGTGGACTGTGGGATACAGGCTCTTTAGGAAGGATGGTCTGGGAAGACGAGGAGGGGGAGTTGCCCTTTATGTGAGAGAACAGCTGGAATGCATGGAGCTCTTCCTAGGGATGGATGATGAGCCAACTGAGAGCTTATGGGTGAGGATAAAAGAGCAGACCCATTTGGGTGACATTGTAGTGAGTGTCTGCTATAGGAAGTGCCTGATCAGGAAGAATAAGTGGATCTATCCTTCTGTAGACAGCAAGAAGCAGCCTCACCTTCACAGGCCCTGGTCCTCATGGGGGACGTCAACCACCCTGATATCCACAGGAGGGTCAACACAGCAGGGCATAAGCAATCCAGGAGGTTCCTGGAGTTCATCAATGACAATTTCCTCACCCAGATGATAGAGGATCAAAGGAGGAGAGGTGCTCTGCTGGGCCTCCTACTGACCAACAAGGAGGGACTCACTGGGGATGTGAAGGCCGAAGGCAGCCTTGGCTGTAGTGACCATGAGATGGAGGAGTTCAGGATCCTAAGAGAGGAAGACAAAAAGCAAGCTCACAATGCTGGGCTTCAGGAGAGCAGACTTTGGCCTCTTCAGGGATCTGCTTGGAAGAGTCCTGTGGGATAAGGCCCTGGAGGGAAGAGAGGTCCAAGAAAGCTGGTTGATATTCAAGGATCACCTCCTCCAAGCTCAAGAGAGGCCCATCCCAATGAGAAGGAAGTCAAGCAAAAATGCCATGAGGCCTGCAATGGATGAGCAAGGAGCTCCTGGCAAAACTCAAACACAAAAATGGAAGCAGGGACATGTAACCTGGGAGGAATACAGACACTGCCTGAGCCTGCAGAGAAGCGGTTAGGAAAGCCAAACCCCACGTGGAGCTGAATCCGGCAAAGGATGTAAAAGGCAATGAGAAGGGCTTCAATAAGTACATTGGTGACAAAAGGAAGACTAGGGAAAATGTGGGCCCACTGATGAATGGGGCAAAGGCGTGGTGACACAGGAGGTGTATTGGGTTTACATGGCAAGGCATGGGCAGGTACCTAGAGAACTTCTCACCTCCAATGGTCTGGGACTTCACCCCTGAACAATTACAGGACCCTGATAAAGTGGTAGAATATCTGAAGGGAAAATGCTGTGGCTATTCCAGAGAGGCACAACTCACCGCGCTGTGCTGGGCCCTGGCCAGTATCTACCAAGCACTGCTCAGTGTTACGCAGCACCCTCAGGGGAAAGAGATGGAAACCAGACCGACAGACACTACAGCTACTGCAACCCCTGAGACAGACACTGTGGCTACTCCAACCCCTGCGACAGCCGCTGCAGCTACTCCAGCCCTGGTGGCAGCCACTGCAGCTGAACCAGGAAACCAAGCCGTGCCAGTATCAGTTGCCCCCATACAGAAGAAGAAGTACACAAAGAAATCAGTTCGCTTAGTAAGGGATGACGATGAACCAGGGCCATCACGAGAACAGGAGGAAGAGGCAGAACCAGAGATAATCACCCGATCCCTATCCCTGAGCGAGCTGCGGGATATGCGAAAAGATTTCAGCCGACTTTCAGGCGAGCACATTGTCACCTGGATGCTCCGATGCTGGGATAATGGGGCCAGTAGCCTGGAATTAGAGGGTGGGGAAGCCAGGCAGCTGGGATCCCTGTTTAGGGAAGGGGTCATTGACAAGGCGATTGGGAAGAAGACCCAAGCCCTCAGCCTCTGGAGGCTACTCCTGTCAGGCATGAGGGAGAGGTACCCCTTCAGTGAAGATCACAGAATCACACAGAATCACAGAAACTTCAGAGTTGGAAGGGACCTCTAGAGATCATCTAGTCCAACTCCCCTGCTAGAGCAGGGTTGCCTAAAGCACATCCCTCAGGGCTGCATCCAGGCGGGTCTTGAAAATCTCCAGAGAAGGGGACTCCACAACCTCCCTGGGCAGCCTGTTCCAGTGCTCTGTCACCCTCACTGTAAAGAAGTTTTTCCGTGTATTAGAATGGAACTTCCTATGTTCTAACTTGTGCCCATTGCCCCTCATCCTGTCACTGGGAACCAATGAAAAGAGTCTGGCACCATCCTCCTTAGACCCACTCTTTAGATACTTGTATGCCATAATAAGGTCTCCCCTCAGCCTTCTCTTCTCCAGGCTAAAGAGTCCCAGCTCTTTCAGCCTTTCCTCATAAGAGAGATGCTCCAGTCCCTCAATCATCTTAGTTGCCCTATGCTGGACTCTCTCCAGTAGTTCCCTGTCTCTCTTGAACTGGGGAGCCCAGAACTGGACACAGTACTCCAGTTGTGGCCTCACCAGTGCAGAGTAGAGGGGAAGAATGACCTCCCTCGACCTACTGGCCACAGTCTTCCCTATGCAGCCCAGGATTCCATTGGCCTTTTTGGCAACAAGGGCACATTCTTGGCTCATGGATAATTTACTGTCTACCAGGACACCCAGATCCTTCTCCTCAGAACTACTTCCCAGCATGTCCACCCCTAACCTATACTGGTGCTTAGCATTCTTCCTCCCCAGGTGCAGGACCTTACACTTGCTTTTGTTGAACCTCATTAGGTTTTTCTCTGCCCAGCTCTCCAGCCTGTCCAGGTCACGCTGGATGGCAGCACGGCCCTCTGGAGTGTCGGCCACCCCTCCCAGCTTGGTATCATCAGCGAACTTGCTGAGGATACACTCTGTCCCCTCATCCAGGTCATTAATGAATATACTGAACAAAATTGGACCAAGTATTGACCCCTGGGGGACACCACTGGTTACAGGCCTCCAACTAGACTCTATGCCGCTGATCACAACCCTCTGAGTTCTGTCACTCAGCCAGCTCTCGATCCACCTCACTGTCACCTCATCTAGCCCATACTTCCTCAGCTTCCTAATGAGGATGTTATGGGAGACAGTGTCAAAAGCCTTGCTAAAGTCAAGGTAGATATTGTATGTCAAGATGTTGTATGTCACCCAAGCAAGTGGACTACCATGGAAAGAGGTAGCCAGTACCTGAGAGAATTAGCCGTGCGGGAGATGACCTGGACAATGCAGAGTTACCCTGATGAGGTGCAGTGCACAAGGCCCACATGGCAGAAGTTTGTACGGAGCGCACCATCGTCATATGCCAACTCCCTGGCAGTAATGGAATGGAAAGGTGAAGAGGGACCAACAGTGGATGAAGTGGCTGGCCGACTCCGGAAATATGAAGAAAGTCTCTCTTCCCCCCTTGTCTCAGCTGTGGAGAAACTGTCCCGGAAGGTCCAGCAACTTGAAGAGAATATGTCCTACTCCCCACCTGTATGGGCCAGCATCTCAGCTATTAGAAGCAGGCATTTCCCCACTCAAGAGAGAGAGTACAGAGGGTACACACCACGAGGCACCCTGTGGTTCTACCTGCGTGACCACGGGGAGGACATGAGGAAGTGGGATGGACAACCTACTTGGATCCTGCGGACACGGGTACAGGAGTTGCAAGGAAGGACAACCACAAAAGGGGATCCCTCCAGGAAAAGTGCTGACCCCGTTTCCAGCGGGCAGTTCCCCAGACAGAGCAGAAGGCCTGATCTTGCTTCTGATCCTCTTGAAGGAACTTCCAAGTGATTTCTGCAAGAAGTGAGTATCGGATACTATGACCAGGATTAGAGGGGCCCTGCCTCCGGCCAGGTGGAGGAAAGGGACAACCGGGTTTATTGGACGGTATGGATTCGATGGCCTGGCACATCAGACCCACAGGAGTATAAGGCTCTAGTGGACACGGGTGCACAGTGCACCCTAATACCATCAAGCTATAGAGGGGCAGAACCCATCTGTATTTCTGGGGTGACAGGGGGATCCCAAGAGTTGACTGTACTGGAGGCGGAAGTGAGCCTAACTGGGAATGAGTGGCAAAAGCATCCCATTGTGACTGGCCCAGAGGCTCCATGCATCCTTGGTATAGATTACCTCAGGAGAGGGTATTTCAAGGACCCGAAAGGGTACCATTGGGCCTTTGGCATAGCTGCCTTGGAGCTGGAGGAAGTTAAACAGTTGTCTGCCTTGCCTGGTCTCTCAGAGGATTCTTCTGTTGTGGGGTTGTTGAGGGCCTGCATCGGCGGCAATATCGTACTAACCAAGACGCTCTGATTCCCATCCATAAGCTGATTTGTCAACTAGAGGTTCAAGGAGTGATCAGCAAGACTCGCTCACCCTTTAACAGTCCCATATGGCCAGGGAGAAAATCTAATGGAGAGTGGAGGCTAACTGTAGACTATCGTGGCCTGAATGAAGTCATGCCACCACTGAGCGCTGCCGTGCCGGACATGCTAGAACTCCAGTACGAACTGGAGTCCAAGGCAGCCAAGTGGTATGCCACGATTGATATAGCGAATGCATTCTTCTCAATCCCTTTGGCAGCAGAGTGCAGGCCACAGTTTGCTTTCACTTGGAGGGGCGTCCAGTACACCTGGAATCGACTGCCCCAGGGGTGGAAACACAGCCCCACCATTTGCCATGGACTGATCCAGACTGCACTGGAACAGGGTGAAGCTCCAGAACATCTGCAATACATCGATGACATCATCGTATGGGGCAACACAGCAGAAGATGTTGTTGAGAAAGGCAATAAAATAGTCCAAATCCTTCTAAAAGCTGGTTTTGCCATAATACGAAGCAAGGTCAAGGGACCTGCGCAGGAGATCCAGTTTTTAGGAATAAAATGGCAAGATGGATGCCATCAGCTCCCAATGGATGCGATCAATAAAATAGCAGCTATGTCTCCACCAACTAGTAAAAAGGAAACACAAGCTTTCTTAGGTATTGTGGGTTTTTGGAGGATGCATATCCCAGATTACAGTCTCATTGTAAGCCCTCTGTATCAAGTAACCCGGAAGAAGGACGATTTTAAACGGGGTCCTGAGCAATGACAAGCTTTTGAACAAATCAAACAGGAAATAGTCCATGCAGTGGCCCTGGGGCCAGTCTGGCCAGGACAAGATGTTAAAAACGTGCTCTACACCGCAGCTGGGGAGAACGGCCCTACCTGGAGCCTCTGGCAGAAAGCACCAGGGGAGACTCGAGGTCGACCCCTAGGGTTTTGGAGTCGGGGATACAGAGGATCTGAAGCCCGCTACACCCCAACAGAAAAAGAGATATTGGCATCATATGAAGGGGTTCGAGCTGCTTTGGAAGTGGTTGGTACAGAAGCACAGCTCCTCTTAGCACCTCGACTGCCGGTGCTGGGCTGGATGTTCAAAGAAAGGATCCCCACCACACATCATGCAACCGATGCTACATGGAGTAAGTGGGTTACACTGATCACACAGCGAACTCGAATGGGAAGCCCCAGTCGCCCAGGAATTCTGGAAGTGATCATGGACTGGCCAGAAGGCAAGGATTTCGGAATGTCACCAGAGGAGGAGGTGACGCGTGCAGAAGAGGCCCCACCATATAATGAACTGCCAGAAAATGAGAGGAAATATGCCCTGTTCACTGATGGGTCCTGCCGGATTGTGGGAAAGCATCGAAAGTGGAAGGCTGCTGTGTGGAGTCCTACACTACAAGTTGCAGAAGCCAGTGAAGGACAGGGTGAATCGAGCCAGTTTGCAGAGGTGAAGGCTATTCAGCTGGCTTTGGACATTGCTGAGCGAGAAAAATGGCCAGTGCTTTATCTCTACACTGACTCACGGGTGGTGGCCAATGCTCTGTGGGGGTGGTTACAGCAGTGGAAGCAGGGCAACTGGCAGCGCAGAGGCAAACCCATCTGGGCTGCTGAACTATGGCAAGATATTGCTGCCCAGATAGAGAATCTGGTTGTGAAAGTACGTCACGTAGATGCCCATGTACTGAAGAATCGGGCCACGGAGGAACATCAGAACAACCAGCAGGTGGATCGGGCTGCTAGGATTGAAGTGGGTCAGGTGGATCTGGACTGGCAACATAAGGGTGAACTCTTCATAGCTCGGTGGGCCCAGGACACCTCAGGCCATCAAGGAAGAGATGTGACATATAGATGGGCTCGTGACCGAGGGGTGGACTTGACCGTGAACACTATTGCACAGGTCATCCATGAATGTGAGACATGCGCTGCAATCAAGCAAGCCAAGCATTTGAAGCCTCTTTGGTATGGAGGGCAATGGCTGAAATATAAATATGGGGAGGCCTGGCAGATTGATTATATCACACTGCTACAAACCCGTCAAGGCAAGCGCCATGTGCTCACAATGGTGGAAGCAACCACTGGATGGCTGGAAACATACCCTGTGCCCCATGCCACTGCCCGGAACACTATCCTGGGCCTTGAAAAACAAGTCCTGTGGCGACATGGCACCCCAGAGAGAATTGAATCAGACAACGGGACTCATTTCTGAAACAGCCTCATAGACACCTGGGCCAAAGAGCATGGCATTGAGTGGGTATATCACATCCCCTGTCACGCACCAGCCTCTGGGAAGATAGAACAATACAATGGACTGTTAAAAACTACACTGAGAGCAATGGGTGGTGGGACTTTCAAACATTGGGATGCACATTTAGCAAAGGCTACCTGGCTAGTTAACACCAGGGGATCTACCAATCGAGCTGGCCCTGCCCAATCAAAACTTCCACGTACCGTAGAAGGGGATAAAGTCCCCATAGTGCACATGAAGAATATGTTAGGGAAGACAGTCTGGGTTAGTCCTGCCTCAGGCAAAGGCAAACCCATCCGTGGGATTGCTTTTGCCCAAGGACCTGGGTGCACTTGGTGGGTGATGCGGAAGGATGGGGAGGTCTGATGTGTACCTCATGGGGATCTGATTTTGGGCAAGAATAGCCATTGAATCGAATGGTATGAGGTTAGTTGCTAAGTAACCCTGTCACTGTATG